>NC_041741.1:26964572-27266477 GCF_004115215.2 Ornithorhynchus anatinus | reverse complement strand
TTTACAGATGTGCCTAAATAAATTACAGAACATGAATAAATTACAAATTGCACTTTCCTGAGCATTTTGAGCAGTGCTCTGCACACAGTAAGTACTCAGGAAATAGTTCTTAATGCAAGATGCAATGAAAGGGAAGAATTCACTCATTCAGTCGTATTTATTGAGCGCTTACTGTGTGCAGAGCACTGTACTAAGCGCTTGGAAAGTACTGTTCAAATTGAAACACAAATTGAAATCCACGTTCCTCCATAGATGTGCTGTTTAAGTACCAAACACGATATGGAAAACCACTATACTGTGGCCTGTCCTCTGTATCCTCTCTGGTTTGTCTGAAGAGGGAAGTGCTCATGCATGGGTGAATATCTCTCCTGGCAATTATCCATCCGTCAGTAGTATTTATTGAGTACCTGTTGCAGAGCATTATGTAAAGCCGCGAGAGTACAGCAATAAGAAACTATAATCCCGACCTCAAAGAGATTATCAGTCTATCAGAGATATTTATTGAGTGCTTACTCTGTACCATAAACACTCAATTAAGGCCTTGGGAAAGTACATCAGTAGTTTAGATAGACAAAATCCCTGCCCTCTACATTTAATTTATTTCATTAAATAATTTTGCAGATAGTATTTCAAATGTAATTTCAAATTTAAATATGTTAAACTATATACAGCATTTCAAATACAATTTAAAATTATTTTGTTATCCAAAAGATTCAGGGCCCATCTTTTATTGTCTTGGAGTGGTCTGGCAGCTTTCACAATTCTGCCATGTACAGTTCTCCTCTGATTAGTGAATTACTAGGAATTATGTCATTTTTCCTTCATGTGTGTCCCTCATTTATTTTATAAATGGAAAGTTAGTGTTGTCTCATTGATGTCAGTACAGGCTTGAAATATTAAAAGCACTAACAATAGAAATGGCCATTTTATGGAACATTGGAAAATCCCAGGGTTGAACACAGACCTTGAAAAAAAGGATTCCATGTGCAGATTTAAAGGATTTTTTTTTTTAGATGAGATTATCAGTTTAATGAATTGCTAGTAAGCAGTTGATTGTACCAATGCCATGAACTAGCATCTGAGCTGAATGTAGCAAAGTTATTTCAAAACTTTTAGCCTAGTGAAAAGAACATGGGGCTGGGACTCGAAATCTGGGTTCTAGTTCCCACTCTGCCACAGGTCTGCTGCCTGACTTTAGGCAGGTCGCTTAATTTCCTTCTGTCTCAGTTTTCTCATTTGTAAAATGGGGATAGGGATTGTGTCCTATCTCATACCCTTTTATCTACCCGTGCCTACCAATCAAATAATCATTGTGCAGAATAGTTGCTTAATAAATGCTGTAATGACAATAAGCACTGTTATAAATAAATCTGGACAGAGACGCAGAGGATAATCTTTTTTTTTTTTTTACCATTCGTGCAAGTTATACGGACTGAGTACATGGGTGGTGATTGAATATAAAAAAAAAAATATTGGAGAAAAAAACACTGTGAGGATTCTTTTCATCCAAATACTGCTTGCTTAATCTAGTAAAAAGAAAAATACTAGATGAAAAGAGAAATTCTTAGAGACTATCTTACAGTGTCAAAGAGGACTGTGTAACGGGGACTATTTTCTTTTATTCTGTTTTCATTTCATTTCATTGATCTAGTCTGCACCTTGGGAGTTTCCTGCATTTGACACCAAAATTAATGGAAGGTTTGGGTGTTATAAATGTAATGTGACTGACACATTAAGCAAACTCTTCATTACATCTGCAGGAGCTTCTGAATACTTAGAAGATCCACAGTTGTACTAGCACAGGGTCCTTCTGCTCCTGCTAAACAGGTCACTAAACCACAGTGAAAGTTGAAAAATAAACCCTTTTGTTCCTCAGTTTTTTGGAAAAAAAAAAATTGTGTCTCTGTTATCCCATTGTAGTAAGGACTGTTAGTCTGTTAGCCCCTTGAAATCTTTGAAAATATGTTTGAAAGTTAAATGAAGTGCAGAAGTTAATTTTAAAGCATGACTGGAAATGTTATTAATGCTAGTATGATAAATATTTCAAATAAGATTTAATACTACTAATAATAACTGTGGTATTTGTTAAGCAATTACTGCGGGCAGGGAATGTGTCTGTTATATTGTACTCCCCCAAGTGCTTTGTACAGTGCTCTGCACACTGTAAGCATTCAGTAAATATGATGGACTGAGTTACTATGTGCCAAGTACTCTACTAAGCATTGGGGCAGATACAAGGTAGTCAATCCATTTGGACCCAATCCCAGTCCCACATGGGACTCACAGGCTTAATCCCCATTTTACAGTTGAGGGAACCGAGGCACAGAGAAGTTAAGTGACTTGCCCAAGGTCACACAGGAAGTGGGGGAGCTGGGATTAGAACCCAAGTCCTCTGACTCCCAAGCCCGTGCTCTTGCCACAGAACCATGCTTCTTCCCATTTAATATGATTAAATTAAAAAAATGATCTCTAAGGTTGGACATGAAATTTAGATATTAATTATTAAACACAATATCCCCATGGGGCTCACATTCTAAGTTGGAAGGGGAATAGGCATTGAGGCACAGAGAAGTTAAGTGACTTGCCCAAGGTCATATAGCAGACCAGTGGTGGAACTGGGATTAGATCCCAGGACTTCCAACTCCCAGGCCTCTGGTCTTCCTACTAGGCTGTGCTGCATCCCACTTAATACGATTATATTTACAAAATGATTTCTAAGTAAGATTGGACATGGCCTTTAGATACTAATTATTAAACACCAAATCAAACTATCAATGTGGTATTTTTTGAATGTTAACTTTTTGCAGAATACTGTACTAAGCACTGGAGTAAGATTTGATCACTTTTTAATCCTTTAGAGAGATTTGTAAAATTGAAATATTTAATGCATCTACTGTCTGGGAGTCCTTCAAGGCAC
This sequence comes from Ornithorhynchus anatinus, assembly GCF_004115215.2. NCBI lineage: Eukaryota > Metazoa > Chordata > Mammalia > Monotremata > Ornithorhynchidae > Ornithorhynchus > Ornithorhynchus anatinus. Next base: position 27,263,560 of record NC_041741.1, on the reverse strand, counting down.
ATTTCTCTGACCCTTTCTGTTTTCCTCTACTCTATTTTACAGTACTTGTTAAGTGTTTACAATGTGCCAGACATTGGGCTTGGGTAGATGTAAGGTTTGACAAAGTTCATTTCCCACAAGGGGCTCACAATCTTAACCACCGTTTTACCCAGAGAAATTGGACGGGGAACATGTCTAACAAACTGTTGTATTCTCCCAAGCACTTAGTACAGGGCTCTGCACCCAGTAAGCATTTAATGCATACTTCTGAGTAGGCAAAATTAAAATCTCATAATGAAATAATTTTCTATTTGCAACCTAACATCCAGGCATGCAATTAAATGGGGCCTTTCAGAATATGAGGTGAAAATAGATTAGGCTGAAATAAATGAGGTAGAAATATATGTATAGTACGGTGATTTCAGGACAAAGGGATAATATGAGCTTCGGGATTAGTATTTTACGTTACTCTTCACTGTGAGAATGTAAGTTGGGGAGGGGCTAGTGATCATTTTCTGGGGTAATAATTCTGTCTGATCCTCTTGGCAAGGCTGACGTGTGGCATTCCTCTTAGCCTTGAATTCCCGTGACTTTCCAACAGCTATAGCTCATAGCGACATTCTAAGCATACGATGTATCTCTACAGATTAGTAACTGATCCTTGGAATTCTGTCACGGAAGCCTAGGTTCTCAGACTGGATCACTGGATGGTTTAGATTTATCTTATTAGACCTGAAGTGTCAGGCCGGTTCTCTGAATTGAAGTTTTGTGAACGCTTCAATGGAGCCACAAACTCACAGATCACACTTTAAGTGTGAGGTGGAGAAAAAATAAATCCTGACATTCTGCACTTCAAATGAAGAAAAATCTGAAGTCAGATAGGTACATATTCATGGTTGGCAACCATCAGAAAAGGCTTATCAGACACCAGTAAAGGGTTGACTACTCCAAGCACAAATCAATGAGATATTCAGCCTTCAAATGGAGTCAGAATTTGAATTCCCAGAATACCAGAAAGAACTCAAGTTCTTGAAAGTTTAAATTAATGGCTGAGTAAATCTACATTACCACGGAAAAGAAAATGGATTTTCCTTAAATAGGAAAGTTTTCTTCATTCAGAGTGAACACGTTCTCATCTTCAGCATGTATCAGAAATGCAAATCAACTATTTCTTTGCAGTCAGTGATATGCTCAGTGCTCTACCAAGGAATTTATCGAGCTATGTTCAGATGCTTATAAAATGTTGTTTATTCTACTATTAAATAAGTATAGCTCCATAAGATGGAAAAAAATGTACTTTCAAAATATTTTTGAAGCCAACTACCAGGATTTCTCCCAGAAGTTGGGGGGCAAGTCTTAGGCTGTGTAGAAACATGAGTTTAAATCTTTATCTTTTAACAAAAAAGGAAGCATTAAACTAAATTCAAAATAGATATAGTCAATTAAGTGTGTCATAAAATTTTACAAGATTGCTAAAATCTGCCATTTTCTCTCCAACCGATCTCCTATTATGATCATCCAAGCACTTCTGCAATCCTTCTTAAGTTCTGAATTTAGCTCGTCACTGACCTTCCAGCCTCCTATCTCTCACCACTCCAGTCGATACTTCACTCTGCTACATGGTTCATTTTTCAAAAAATTGGTTTAGACCATACTTTCCCATTTGCCAATTACCTCCAATGGTTGCTCATTCAACTCTGCATCAAACAGAAACTCTTCTTACCACTGGTTTTAAAGTAGTCTTCACTGATTTTCTACTACAGCCCAGCCTGCACACTTCACTCCTCTAGTGCCAACCCTCATTTTACCTCATCACTGCCTACCCTTTTCCTACATCATTCCCCTAGCCTGGAATTCCTTCCCCTTCCCCCACCTTCAAAGCATTACAAAGATCACAACTCCTCCAAGAGGCTTTCCCTGATTTTGTCCCCTTTTCCCTGGCTACCTCTTCCTTTTTCATTTTCTATGTATTTGGATCTGTGACCTTTGAACATTAGGTTTTCCTCCCACCCTCAACCCCACAGCACTTAACGTACACATCTTTCAATTATATATTATAAATTATGCATATCAATATCTGTCTCCCCCTCTCGAGTGTAAGCTCCTTGTGAGCAGGGAATGTGTATACTAGCTCTGTTATATTGTTCTCTCCCAAGCTCCTAGAACAGTGCTCTGGACAGAGTAAATGCAAAATAAAAACAATCGATTGATATTGTACTCTCCCAAGTGCTCAGAACAGTGCTCGGCACACAGCACTCAATAAATATCACAGATTGATTTGTTTGGAACATATCTGCCTGGTCTTCACTTCACTTCTCCTAGCCTCAGTTAACTCATCTGTAAAATGGAAATTAAGATTGTGAGCCCGATGTGGAATAAGGAGTTGCATTGTACAATCCCAAGCACTTAGCACAGTGCTCTGTACATAGCACGAAGTTATCAAATTTCAAAATCACAAGCCTAAAGAGAAGTCACAGATCCTAAAGAGAAAACAGGGAAATGAAGAAAAGGAGAGTAAGAAAAGGAGACAGTGGGGAAAGGGGAGGAGTGAAAGGAAAATAAAGAAAAAAACAGAGGGGGAAAGGTTGTTTTAGGCTTAAGGGAATTACCTCTTCTGTCACTGCCAATCCATTCCTTCTCTGCTGCAGCTGATGTTTTATTGCCACACCACTTGCTCATTCATTCAGTCATTTATTGAGAGCTTACTGTATGCAGAACACTATACTAAGGGCTTGGGAGAGTACAGTATAACAATAAGCAGACACCAGGCTGCACTTCTTGCTTCCTTTGCTTTTTGCTACATCCTGACTCTGCCCCTTGTCTGCTGTACGACCCTGAGGAAGTGATTTCACTTTTCTGGGCCTCAGATACCTCATCTGCAAAATGGAAACTGAGACTGTGATTCTTATGTGGGACAGTGACTGTGACCAATATGGTTATCTTGCATCTACCCCAGAGCTTAGAACAGTGCTTGACACAGAGTAAGCATTTAGCAAATACCACTATTATTACTAATAACTAGTTGGTAGTTTTATTAATTCACGATTGAAATGAGTTGGTCTTCCATTGAAACTTGGAGTAGATTGTCAGGTTTTCCGGTTTTGTTTTATTTATTTTTTTAAGATGAATGAAGTGGCTCCTGTAAGAAAATTGAGAGCCTCAGACTTGCCATGGCAGCATTGTAAATGCTGTACTTGGAAATGTATTTTAGTATCTTGGCTATCAACAGTATTTTCAGCTTTCACTCCAGTGTTCAGTATGCTGAGCTAATTGATTTTTTGAAGTATCATAATGTTGATGGAGAATTGAAGTAGATGTACTTAGAAATTGTTTCTATGTCAACCATAGATTTTTCCAGCTATTGAATTGATGACTATTTGACGTTATTTTGATTGAGTTGCCTACTTTCTTCTTCAATGGAGAAAAACATGTTTAAGTAATATTTTTAAACTTAAGAAACATTTCTCAGAATCAGAGTTAGAAGAAATACTTTGGGGAAAAAAATCATCTTTTAAGAAAAGTTCTGTGAGAAACAATGTGGCCTAGCAGAAAGAGCAAGGCCTGAGGGTCAGATGCCCCTAGTTCTAATCCTAGATCAGTGACTTGTCTGCTCTGTGACCTTGGGCAAGTCACGTAACTTCTCTGTGCCTCATTTGCTCATCTGTAAAATGGGGATTCATTTTCCTTCCTACTTAGATTGTGACACCCACATGGGACAGGGGCTGGGTCTGACCTGATTATCTTGTATCTAGCCTCCTGTTTAGTAGAGTGCTTGGAAAGAGATTAGTAGGTTAATAAATAACATTATAATATGTACTTATCAACATTGCTTAAGCACTGAGGTGGATACAAGCAAATCTGGATGGACACAGTCCCTGTCTCACATGGGATCAAAGTCTTCATCCCCATTTTACAGAGGAGGTAACTGAGGCACAGAGAAGTCAAGTGACTTGCCCAAAGTCACACAGCTGATCAGTGGTGGAGCCGGGATTAGGACCTACGACCTCCGACTCCCAAGCCTGGGCTCTTTCCACTATGCCATGCCAGGGGGCGGATTGGACAGGAGTTTAATTCCCATTTTACAGATGATGAAAGTAAGGCACTGAAAATCGAAGTGACTTCCCCACAGTCGTAAAACAAGCAATGGCTAACCCTCATCTCCTGACTCCTGGGTTTATGGCCTGCTTCTCCATGAAAGGGTGACAAGTGGGGGGGACAGAATAAACGATTTAGCATGGCCTAATGGATAGAGCATGGTCCTGGGAGTCAGAAGGACCTGGGTTCTAATCCTGGCTCCGCCACTTGTCTGCGGTGTGACTTTGGGTAAGTCACTTCACTTCTCTCTGCCTCAGTTAACTCATCTTAACAAATACCATAAAAAATTCATAGGCACAGATTTACAGTGTAACAGAGAATTGGACTTACTGGTCATCTGCAAAAACCAAGGGTAGATATTGTCACCCAGGGAATGTACTACCTCTAAATTTGGTCTGGCTCACCCAAAGGAGGGGAATGGAGCAAAAGAGAACTATTACTCGTTTGCAGGATCTTCCCCTATTCAAGCCATCATATAATTTAGCAAGTTAATCAAGTTGGACACAGTCCCTGACCCATATGGGGCTCATATTCTTATCTCTATTTTATAGATGAGGTATCTCAGAGGGAAGTGAAGTGACTTGCTCAAGGTCATGCATCAGACAAGTAGTCGAGCTGGGATTAGAACCCAAGGCCTTCCGACTCCCAGGCCCATGTCTAGCCACTAAACCATGCTGCTTCTCCAGCCAGGTAGAACCGTTCCCTGCGTACAGTGAGCTTACAGCAGAGGAGGAGACAGACATTTATAGAAATATATAATTTATAGATGTGGACATTAGTGCTGTGGGTGGGGTAAATATGAGATGCCTAAAGGGCACAGATCCAAGTGCATAGATGACGAAGAAGGGAGAAGAAGCTGGGCAAAGTAGGGCTTAATCAAGGAAGGCCTTTTGGAGGACATGTGACCTAACTCGATCAAGAGAGTGGTGATCTAACATATATGGAGGAGAATGGAGTTCCAAGACAGAGGGATGATACGGAAAAGAGGTCAGTGGTGAGATAGGCAAGATTGGTGCGCAGTGATCAAGCTGACACTGGAGAGCAAATAAATGTTTAATCTGGCCATTCTCTTCCTTGCTCTTTACCCTTGGGACAAATGCACTGATGATGGTAGCAAAATGCGTCCCTGCCTGTCGCTTATGCCCCTGAGCTGATTTTGCAGTTGGACTGAGGATGGAAATCTACCATCCAGAAGGTGTCCATCTGAAAAATAGTGAACTCTCCAAAGGAAAATACATTTTTCACAAATCTCAGGGATTACACTCACCCAGGTGCCTAGTACAGTGCTGGGCACACAGTAAACACTTAATAAATATGATTGAATTTGCCAGTCAATCAGTCAAAATTATTTATTAGGCACTTACTGTAAGACTTAAAGTGCTTAACAAGTACCATGAAAAAAAAAAAAACCATGTTCCTCTGGTGCTTATTGCCAGGGCACCTGCTTTTTATTACTTTCATTCCCAACTGAAATGGGGCAGTTCCTTCTTGAAACTAATATGTGTGCATCAATTTCAATACCCCTTAAATAGGAAATGGTGACATAATTAAATGCTGTTTTTCTAACAAAAACTACAAAATTCCTCACTCCTGGCTGTGGAAGGAAAGGGGTTTGATATTTACCCCCAAGACAGAACCTAAGAAATTCTGAATAGCTGCTTGTGACAGTGCAGAACAACTCTTCAAATATAGTCATTTCTGCTATGACACAGTAGTTCCCGTAGAGCCTTGAGTTGGAAAATTGTATTATAGAGGCAACGATTCAGTGGGAATCATGTGATGGGTGGAGGTGAGTAAAAGGTACCACCACAATTCATGTGACTAGAAACAAATTTCGATGATACTGTTTTGTCTCCTATTGTTAGAATGATTTTCTCCCTTGTCAGTCATTTTTAAATACTAAATTCTGTAAAACTACAAAAGCATGAAGAAGCCTAGTGTGATTTGTGTTATAGTACAGTTAGACTGATGTCTTTATCAGTTCTGTGTGCAGGCACCCAACTGTGTTTAACTTACCCAAACTTAAGGATCTTGTTATAAACTGGAGGGGTCAATCTTCCCTAATTCTTCTATCATCGTATTTCCAATTAGTAAAATGAACCTAGGTCAACTGTGTGCATCTTTCTCCTCCCATTTATCTTTTCATAAGTTGGGCATTTCTTTTCCCACCTTCAATGTTGCCTCTTCAGGCATAGTAATTAACTGTCTTATAAATCGATGTATCCGTTCTACTAGTTTTCCTATTGGGGAAAAAAAATGATTGAGCAGATTCCATCCTGAGGAAGAAGAAAAGAAAGAAAAAGGATTTCTTTGCAGGGATATTGAAGAAATCTGTATATATTTCTTGAGGAGAAATAATCATGTGGAATATGATCCATTAGCTATTGGACCTATTTGAAGAATCAAATGAGACGTGAAATACCACCCGTGAAGGAAATGGATCCTGATCCCCACAGTATAATAAAAGTAACAGTAATAATGATGATAATACTTGTGGCATTTGTTAGGTACTTAATATGTGCTAAGCACTGTTCTAGTACCCGGGGTAGGTACAAGGTAATCAGGTAGGAAACAGTCCCTGTCCCACATGGGGCTCACAATCTTAATCCCCATTCTACAGATGAGGTCACTGAGGCGCAGAGAAGTGAAGTGACTTGCCCAAGATCAAATAGCAGACAAGTGGCAGAATTGCTACTAGAACCCAGGTCCTTCTGTCTCCCAAGTCCTTGTCTTCTTTTCTAGGCCATGCTGCTTTATAAACTCCTTGAGGACAGGCATCGTGCCTACCAACTGGGTTGTATAGTACTTTCCCAAGCACTTAGTACAGTGCTGTGCACATAGTAAGGACACAATAAATACCATTGATTAACTAATTGAGCTCCTGATGAACTAATACCCAAATAGTGCTGGTAGTAACCATCTAGGATAATAATTTCATCTGAAGCCAATGTATTGTTTCCTTGCGTTAGTACATTCAAATAACTGTCTTGGCTTTTAGTTTCCATGACCTATGTCATTTCATCCCTAGATGATATAATTATAGACCATATCAAATCAAATGCCAGAAAGCAAAATCTTGGGAAAGGACTGAAGGACTTTATGATTGGTTTTGACAAATTAATTCTATAATCTCAGTTATTAGCAAAGCTACTTGTGGGTAAATAAATGGCAACATGAATGGCAGCATGAATAATTGCAATTACTGGTAAATTGTACATTTGTAAACAGTTCTGAAAGGTGTCAAGCAAGGATAAAATGTAGTTAGCTTGTCAACGGTAACAGCTATAACCTTTTTATTTATCAATAAGATGTGGATAATTGCAATTTGTTGAGTACCTCATGCATTAAGATTTAATGAGTTCTCAAAATATGCTTCATAAAAACCCTACATAATAGAAAATTCAAAAGGCAGCAGTGAGGGATTTCAATTGAGATGGTTTTGAAGGAATTTTCAAAGCTCCCTTTGATAAGCATTGTCCAAGATACTATCACACTAATGATAATTCATATAGAATGCCTATTGACTCATAGTTGCCCATTCCTTGGGTGCAGTGAGGACATCACTCATGGCTTTCATTCATTCATTCATTCAATAGTATTTATTGAGGGCTTACTATGTGCAGAGCACTGTACTAAGCGCTTGGGATGAACAAGTCGGCAACAGATACAGTCCCTGCCCTTTGACGGGCTTACGGTCTAATCGGGGGAGACGGACAGACAAGAACAAAGGCAATAAATAGAGTCGAGGGGAAGAACATCTCGTAAAAACAATGGCAACTAAATAGAATCGAGGCGATGTACATTTCTTTAACAAAATAAATAGGGTAATGAAAATATATACAGTTGAGCGGACGAGTACAGTGCCGAGGGGATGGGAAGGGAGGGGGGAGGAGCAGAGGGAAAGGGGGGGAAAAGAGGGTTAAGCTGCGGAGAGGTGAAGGGGGGTGGTAGAGGGAGTAGAGGGAGAAGAGGAGCTCAGTCTGGGAAGGCCTCTTGGAGGAGGTGAGTTTTAAGTAGGGTTTTGAAGAGGGGAAGAGAATAGGTTTGGTGGAGGTGAGGAGGGAGGGCGTTCCGGGACCACGGGAGGATGTGGCCCAGGGGTCGACTGCGGGACAGGCGAGACCGAGGGACGGTGAGGAGGTGGGCGGCGGAGGAGCGGAGCGTGCGGGGTGGGTGGTAGAGAGAAGGGAGGAGAGGTAGGAAGGGGCAAGGTGATGGAGAGCCTTGAAGCCTAGAGTGAGGAATTTTTGTTTGGAGCAGAGGTTGATAGGCAACCACTGGAGTTCTTTCTGAACAGACTCTCAGATGAACTCATTCCAGGTCTCTGACAAGGTCCAAGAGATCCAATCAGGGCTGGAAAGGACCAACAATGTGATTTTTCTGCACCTATGTGCCTTCTGAAGCCTGTCCCATTCCAGTCTTCCCATTCCATTCTCCATTGCACACAAATTCCTCATCCCCTTTTCATCTCCGTTTTTTTCCAGCAGACTTGCCCAGAGTCACATAGTAGGCCTGTGATGTAGCCATTACTAGAACCTGTGCTTACTTCATTGTGCCTTGCTGACTTTACTCTCCTTCCCATGTTAATTTCTCATATCCACACCCTGTTTCCCCACGTCCTGATACTTTGAGATTTCCACATCACCTAAGCACTTGGGCACTCACATGTCTGCCCCTATTGTATATATGCTTTCCCCTCTTTAAAGCCCCAGTACAATCATATCTCCCCTAAGAACGGTCCCTGATTAATCTTTTCTCTTTTATCCCTCCCTCTTCATGAGTGAACTTGAGTACTTATCCCTAAACACTTAAATTATCACCCCACCCCCTGTCCCCACGGCACTTACATACATAATCATCATCGCTGGTATTTATTGAGTGTTACGTGAAGAGCATTGTATTAAGCAATTGAGAGAGTGCAATATGACAGAATTGGCTGACTCATTTCTGTCCACATCTTTATACTTGGTCGCTACCCCAACCTGTAATATATATTTTAGTGTCTGCCGCCCCCACTAGATTGTTAACTCTCTGAGGGAAGGGATCCCGTATCCTAACTATATTGTACTCTCCCAAGTGCTTAGTACAGTGTTGTGCAAAGAGTAGGCATTCAGTAACCACCCCTGATCGATTGCTATCTTTATGCTCTATCACTTCACTCTACCTGTAATTTGCTTTTATCAGTCCATCTCCCCTGCTAGAAGGGAGGGATCGTGTCTACTAACTCACTTGTACTGACCTAAGTGCTCAGTTCTGTTCTCTGCACAGAGTAAGTCTTGATAAATTGAGCAAGAACAGCTGCAGATCTTGCATAGGGTGGGCTGACAGCTTGGCCCGGGTATCATAATACAATTTTTTTTATAAAATGATCCAGGACATTTTGCCATTACTTATGAGAGAGTGAGAAATAATGCAATTAAGGATCATTGCCAATGTAAATATTTTAATTGTCAAAATATTAGGCTTGAAATTGATGATGTAGATTTTAAGTTCTGCATTATCTTTATCCTTTGATGAATAGCATGTGTTCAGACAGATATGAAAAGCAGCATAGCCTAGTTGAAAGAGCATGGACCTGGGAGTCAGAGGACCTGGATTCTAATTCCAATTCCACCACTTCTCTGCTGTGTGACCTTGGGCAAGCCACTTCACTTCTCTGTGCCTGTTAGCTCATCTCTAAAATGGGGATTAAAACCGTGAGCCCTGTGTGGGATAGGGTCTGTGTCTAGTCCGATTATCTCAAATGTACTCCAGCACTTAGTACAGTGCTTGGCACATAGCAAGTCTTTAACAAATACCATTTTTTTTAAGTAGCTTCTTTAGACATAATCCTTAAAGCCCATTAAAATGGAGTTTTTTGGGTCACCCAAAGTTTTGAGTTTTACTCATGGAATCAGAGTGGAAATTACGATGGCCAGTTTTCTAAAAAGAAAGACTGGGACATCAAAATTATGGGGCTTGGACAAGAGAGTGCTGACACTTCATCAGCACCTTTCAGGCCACTGTTTCCCAAAGCTCTTACCAGTAGCTCCAATGACATACAATGCCATCCGCTGCAGAACTGCAGTGACAATTATTTTCACCTCCTGGCACTGAGAAAAAGGGAGGAGGACAGCCAAAAAAAGTAGAACTGTGGTGTATCCCAAAACCTGTGTTTTCTTGGAACTCTGGGCATAAATCAATAAAATCTGAGTCTTTAATAGACAAACCTGCTCCACCTAGATAACTGCTGTATACATTTAGACATTTTTTTCTGTGTAGTTGTTCATTCCTCCAGAATTTCATAGCTACATTTGGCTAATCCTACCTTTTTTTAGTTGCCTGCTTTAGGTTGTAAACACCTAGACATTGACCATTTTAGTTTAATCTGTTCTGAAAAGTCTTCAGTGGGTACTTATGGATGAATAGTGGATGATGATGATGAAAATAACGAAGTATTTGAGTCAGTTGCTTGCTGGCTCCTTGGAAAATGTACTAAAATCATGAAAGATAACAAAAAAGAGACTTTTGAGAGTTTTGCAGTGGACTGGCCATTTGAGAGTGCATCAGCCATTTTTCCCATTAATCTCTAATAAGAACTAATGTATGACAACCACCTGCAAGACATATCTACCCACACACTAATATATTCTTTACGATATGGAAGTATGGGCTATCTTTAATACAAAAAGCCCTTGTATAATTGCTACTAATCCAGTTTTATGTTGGGAAGGATGGTGTTCATCCGGTTTACTTCTGTCCAGTACAAATTTTAAAACTACCATTTCAGTATCTATTTTCATTTTTAGCTTCCCCTCTGGCAGCACCTGCCACTGAATCATGCATGTTGTGCATGGGGAAGAAATTTCAATGAATCTTGTTAAGGCGTATATTTCAACTCAGATCCCTGCATAATAAAATCTCATGAAACCTTGGGCACGTCCTGACTGTACACCACTTTTTTTTTTCCATAGAGCCCTACTGCAGAAAATAAATCCCTTCTGCATAACTTTTAAGCAACTGAATGCAGCCAATTTTTGCACCAAGCTCTGCAAGTGCTGTATGCTCCAGATTTTTTTTTTTCATTTTATCCCTCCAGGGACTGTCACAATATTGTCCTCCTTAGATAAAAAATGTTTCAGGTGCAGAGGGTCAGTGAAATGAAATTGATCTCCTTTTATCAAAGACGGTCGTTGTTGCGAAAGAACTGATGATGCATCAACTTTTGCTTGTTACATACAGCTCCTAACAAAAAAAAAAATACCATAGGCAACTCACCATTCTATCAAATTTGCATTCAGTAGTTGGAATTTTGGAACTACCAAAAATTTTTGTGATGGGGGAGTAGATTTGATTTTAATTATTCCATGAAGCAATTTGAAGAGAAAAGAGGGAAGAATATACTAAAAATGAAGATTTGTGGCTCTAAAGCTGGTTTTCATCATAAATGTTTGGGAATTTTTATTTTTAAACGATTTTTTTTATCAGTTAATCAATGGTATTAAGTGCTTATGTATGCAGAGCACTGTTGAGGCTATAATTCACCTTTTGTATCAGATGTATTTTGGACAAAATATGCAGAATGAATATATTTTCCTGTAACACATTCATAGTTTTTCTTCATTGTACAAAATTGTTTTTGAACTTCTTTTAGAACACACGGAGAGAAATGCATTTTAATTCTTAATTTAAATATCTTATATGACTCAAACGTAGGCAAGCATGAATAAAGGGCATCGTATTATTGCAGGGACACTGATCTAAATAAAAAAAAATTTTTCTTATATTGGATATGCTAATAATGATGATTATGAACCTCAAAGCATGCAAAAAAAATTTGATGTAAGAGAATAAAAATTTCTTTTATCATACATGTCCTAGTGAGTACCTGATTGGGATATGAGAGAAGCAAGATTTTCATTAGTTATGGAAAGTTTCTTAGAAGTCTTTATCTTTCAAATTTGTTGCCCTTTCAGGCAGTCCTTATTTTTATCTCAGGAGTTTACTATTATATTACCTGATTTTATCAATACCTACAGTATCATTCAATGAATGACTGACATTGAATTTATTGCTCTACTGCTCCAATAAGGCATTTGAAAGGACAGTCTTATTTTGCTATGCATCTCATTTTGAGACTGAATCAGTTATCTGTGTGACTTCATTCTTAAAACTCATTAAATATAATTCCGATTACTATGTGGTATTTCACTACTGTTGGTGTTGTGATTAATGCAGTGGCTTTGTCATTAATGTTGTGTCCGTAAATTCTATGGGCATCTCTATGTCTTCTGAGAAAAATGTTTCCTTATTTATGATATCTTTTTTTTATGGTATTTGTTAAGTGCTCACAATGTGTACAAAACTGTTTTAAGCACTGGGGTAACTGCCATTAAATTAGGTTGGACACAGTTCCTATCTCACATGGTGCTCAAATTCAAAGTAGGAGTCTAATATGATAAAATAAGAGACAGTTGGGTAGCAACAGCAAGCATATCAACCTGGTGAGTAGGCTTTTTTCTAGATCTGCTTTATTTTAGGGTCTCTTGCTAAGAAGAGAATTCAGGAAGATCAGGGTGCCAAGAGGTAGTTTGGGTGATGATGATGGTATTTAAGTGCTTACTATGTGCCAAGCACTGTTTTAAGCATTGGGGTAGATACAAGGTTATCAGGTTGTCCCACGTGAGGCTCACAGTGTTAATCCCCATTTTACAGATCAGGTAACTGAGGCACAGAGAAGTTAAATGATTTGCCCAAAGTGACACAGCTGACAAGTGGCAGAGGCGGGACTAGAACTCACGACCTCTGACTACCAAACATGTGCTCTTGCCACTAAACCATGCTGCTTTGGAAATGGCAACAGTTGTTGTTAATGATTTAGATTAGACAATTAATAGTATTTATGGAGTGACTACTATGTGCAGACTTCTGCCCTCAGAGAGTAGGATTATACATTAGAGTTACTAGAGACAGTCTCTGCCCTCAAAGACTTAGAATGTAGGAGAGAGGTGGGCACTAAAATAATTTACTACAAATAGGACAAAGAAAGAGGACGTGCTTATAGGATTGCTTAAAAATCAATGATTTATGGAGTACTTTCTCTGTGCAGATCACTGTACTAAGCACTTGGGAGAGTAATCTTATTGTGGGCAGGAAATGCATTTATTATATTGTGTGGTGCTCTCCCAAGCACTTAATACAGTGCTCTGCACACAGTAATTGCTCAATAAATACAGTTGATTGATTACAATGCAACAAAGTTGGTAGACATGATTCCCTGACTACACTGAATGGTATATACCAAAGAAGGACAGATGATCACTGAATACATAAGGATGTAATTGGCCCAGAAGGACTGAGGTGGTCTGTGGGCAGATAAAATAAGGAAACAGAAGTGATGTATTAATGAAAGTCTTCGGGGAGGCGATGTGATTTCAGAAGAACTCTGAAGATGGCAAGAGCTGTGTTCTGGCAGATAGGATGGAGGGGCAGGAGAGAAGCAGCATGGCTATTAGCAAGAGAACGGGCTTGTGAGTCAGATGTCTTGGGTTCTAATCCCGGCTCTGCCATGTATCAGCAGTGTGACTTTGGGCAAGTCACCTAACTTTTCTGTGCCTCAGTTACCTCATCTGTAAAATGGGGATTAAGACTCTGAGCCCCATGTGGGATAACCTGATTACCTTGTATCTACCCCACTGCTTAGAACAGTGCTTGGCATATAGTCAGCATTTAACAAATACCATTATTATTATTATTATCGCCAGGCTGGAAGAAGGACATGAGCAAGGAGTCAGAGGAAGAAGGTGAGAGTGAGGCAAAATGAATTGGTTTATTTGTGAGGAATAAAGAATGAGAGCTGAGATGAAGGAATTTAATGGATAAGTAGAGGAGAGATGGTTTATTGAATGTCTTAAAACCAGTGGTCAGGAGTTTCTTGTCGATAAGGAGATCAATAATAACAATAATGTTGGTATTTGTTAAGCGCTTACTATGTGCAGAGCACTGTTCAACAGATAACTATGAAAGGCTTTAGAGGAGTGGGGAGATGTGAGCAAGATGACATTTGAGGAAAATGAGTGAAGTAAGTACTAGGGAGAGGAGATGCTGAAGGAAGGAAGATGTGAGGAGGAAGATGCAGAGTGTTAAGCTCTGATATGACAAGCGCCTGAAAGACTAAAAATACGACTAAAGGTACGGCCTAATCAGAGATGATGCTGAGGTTGAGAAAGAAAAGATGTTGATGTTGTCAACTGATGAGAAAGTTAGGTTGCATGCCTTTTCAGCTACATTTATTTGTACGGAGAGATTCTCACCACCATCATCATGGCCTATTGGATAGAGCATGGGCCTGGGAGTCAGAGGACGTGGGTTCTAATCCCACCTCTTCCACTTGTCTTCTGTGTGACCTTGGGCAAGTCACTTAATTTCTCTGTGCTTCAGTTGCCTCATCTGTAAAACGGGGATTAAGACCGTGAACCCCATGTGGGACATGGACTGTGTCCATTCGGAGTAGCTTGTATCTACCCCAGCGCTTAGAATGCCTGGCACATAGTAAGCACTTAACAAATCCCCCCAAACAAAAACAGAAACCCTGGGTTTCTTTGAAAAACTGAAGAGAAACATTTTAAGTCACTGCTGGTGATGAGTTGTTATTGGAAAGAGAAACTGGAGATCTAAAAGTATTGTGGGTAGCTAAGAAAGATGTGGAGAAATGTACTTCAGCAGTAACACCGTTTCTCCTGTAAAATGATGAGCAAATAAGCAATTCTGTGATTAGAACAATGTTCTCTCTACCCCAATTTCAGTCTCTAATAGGTACAACAAATGATTCTTGGAGGAGAAAGGTTGAATTCCTCCCTGACATCCAACAGCACACAAAGAGAATTTACTTTGCAATATCCCTGATTAGTTCCTCTAGTAGATTTCTCATCCTTGAAATTATCCAAAAATATTCTTGCAGCTACTTTATGCCTGCATACCTTCCTAATGAAATAAATTCCTTAGGATTGCTCCCTGCTACGTGAAAAATGTGTATACTTGGCTTATTTTGAGTGTACTCTCTTCAAATTTCAATGAGTGGACCTAGCTGTGATGTAAAATTCTATGTTCACCCCTGTTTAAGCTCTTCATGATTTTGTAGACTTCAAACATGTCCCCTTTTAACAATTATTCTTTCAGACCAGAATCCTTATTTTTTTTTCAGTCCATCATTACGTGGAAACACCACCATCCCCTGCACTATTTTTAAATATTATGCCAACTAAATATTTTTTCTTCTTAATTGTATAACTCTCGTTTCCAGTACACTTCAGGTGGTATTCTCCTGGAAGGCAGTTTTTCACATAGCGTAATCCATTCCCAAAGATTCAGAGTCTGTGAGATGAGGATCTAGAAGGAGATAAACCAGGGATTTTGGCCAGTGGGAACAGGAAAGTGAATTATACTGTGCCCAGATAGAAAAATGCATTCAAAAGTCTAGGAGTCTCACTCCATAAAACTGATTTGCAAGTTGAATTTCTGTGATGGGCCAGTCCTAGAAGATATACACTTCAAATATGATGTTGTTATACTTTTATATGTTTGGATGCCTTTTAAATCTGTTCTTGAGCCCTGAGGTAAATTAGGCATAGAGGGATCGATTCCCCAAACATTAGCTAAACAATAAATTCCATTTTCTTTTAGTAATGGTATTTGTAGAAAATGAAACTAGATTTTTCCCGTTTCTTATTGAACAGTCATGGTACCTCTTCCAGTTCCCATTGTTCGTATTTTAATTCACCTGTTGCCAAAAATAGTTGCTATATATTGCATCATAAATTTAAAGTGACAAGATCTGGAGTAGGAAAATGAGTAAATGAAGATATCAAGAAATAGAGAAATAAATGAGGAAGATCTTGGGTTGAGAAGTCTGAAAATTCTAATATTATGGGAAATCCAACCGTTCTTTGATAAAAAGATGACTAATTGGTGTGCATTCTTTTAATTATAAATATATGTTATGTATATGAACAATTTTATATGCTGTATCTCTAGTTACTAGAGGTATACCCATAGATCTACTAAAAATACATAATAACCTACCTCCCTCTGTCCTGGAATTCCTTTCCCCTTCATATCTAATAGTATTAATAATGATGATAATGGTATGTGTTTAGTGCTTACTATGTGTCAAGCATTCTTCTAATTGCTGGAGTAGATACAATATAATTAGGTCAGACACAGTCCCTGCCCCACACAGGGCTCACCATCTAAGTAGGAGGAGGAACAGATATTGTGTTATTGAATCCCCATTTTACAGATGAGATAACTGAGGCACAGAGAAGTTAAGTAACTTGCCCAGGGTCACACAGCAGACAAGTGGTGGAGCAGGGATTAGAACCAAGGACCTCCGACTTCCAGGCCCATGCTATTCCCACTAGACCTTGCTGCTTCCCTAGCGATGAGAGATCACCTCTCTCTCCAACTTCAAAGCCCTACTAAAGTCACTTCTTCTCCAAATAAGCTCTCATTTTTGCTGTTCACTCTCCCTTCTTCACTACCTATACACTTACTTCTGTACCCTAGGAAACAGCGTGGCTCAGTGGAAAGAACATGGGCTTGGGAGTCAGAGGTCATGGGTTCGAATTCTGGCTCTGCCACTTGTCAGCTGTGTGACCTTGGGCAAGTCACTTAACTTCTCTGTGCCTCAGTTCCCTCATCTGTAAAATGGGGATTAAGACTGTGAGCCTCACGTGGGACAACCTGATTACCCTGTATCTACCGCAGTGCATAGAACAGTGCTCTGCACATAGTAAGCACTTAAATACCAACATTATTATTACCCCCTAAAGCAGTTTGATATCCACCCCACTCCGACAGCATTTAGGAACATAATTCTTATTTCTACTGTTTCCCCTATCTGTAACTTACTTTAAGGTCTCTCATCCCCTGTAGCCTATAAGCTACTCATGAGCAGGGTCATGTCTCCCAACTCTGTTATATTGTACCGCCCCTAGCACTTAGTACAGTACTCTGAGCCCAGTATTGTTGATTGATTGAAGATTTTATATATATATATATATATATGTACATGGCACATGTCCTGGGACAAATACAAGATAAACCGATTGGACAGAGACTCCATTCCACACAGAGCTGCCAGACTTAGGAGAAAAAACAACAGATATTTTAGTCTCACATTACACGTAAGAAAACTGAGGATTAAAAAGTTAATAGCCCAAGGTCACAGTGACCAAGTGGCTTAGGTAGGCCTAGACATTGTGTTTCTCTTGTTCCAATCCTGTGTTCTATCCACTATGTTACAGCCCAACAACTCTTTGGAGTTGAGCATACTTTAAAATTCCAAGAAATGTTGCAGCGGGATCATTGCAATTGGTTTCAATGTAATTGAGAATGAGGACACAGTACTCTCGGTTTGAAAAGTTGAATAAGAAGCTTATAGAACATCTGAATTCAATACTACTATTCCCAGTGTAGAAGTCCTCAATTTAGTAGTTAATGTAACAATAGAATACATTGATCTCACACCCTCCTTATCTCAGTATTATAGAAATTCATGCAATCAGAGACAATGCACATAGTAGATGGAGTGCTGTTGTTTACATCCATCCATAGTTTCAAAATTGTGCATTGAAAGAAGTGCAAGTTGAAACTGTTCTAGCATTCAAAAGGGAATAGCGGGACATTGAAAATCCTCAGCCTTTCAATGGACCATCATGTAGAAACAATTTGTCTTTGTCCTTCATATTTACAGATGATTATGATTGGACATTCATGAGTGAATTTTTTTGTTAAAGAAGCTCCTGCAACTGACAACTCATAGATCTGTGCCTAACAGATGGTGGAGGAATTTTGAAGAAGGCTAAGACTCCTCAGTAAACGTGGTCATAGAAACTGGGGCATTAAGCAGCTGTTTGATGATGACAGTGAGGGGATGGTACTTTCAAATCTCCCCCTTCAGATGATCTTTCCTTTGTGTGAATGTTTATTGACCACTTTATGGAGTGCTCTCAGGTGGCCTCTGTCTCTATTTACAGAAAGACACACTAGAAAGCTGCTTCTGGGCAATTTTACGGACGGAGGTTCTACAGGAGAGTTGAGTTTTCTATGTGCACTTCTAAAAGTAAAGCAAGCAGTACATGGCCAACTAGTTCCTAGTTCGCTATTTTTATTGTCTCTGGGATAATAGACTACCTACTAGTAGTAATTAACTCTGTGTTTCGTTCTAGTGAGAGTATTAGTATGCAGGTGTTTGGATATTGCCATGGAGCTTCACTGAATGAAGCCACATTTTTACTTTATATACTTAAAGTTGTCTTGCCAATATATGGACCTTTATTTTCCTGAGGAGCTTCTTTTGTATCCTTGGGAAAGTGGTGTGGCTTAGTGGAAAGCGAATGGGTGAGGGGATTAGAGGGCCTGGGTTCTAATTCTGGTTCTACCACTTGCCTGCTGTGTGAACTTGGGCAAGTCACTTAATTTCTCTGTGCCTCAGTGCCCTCATCTGTAAAATAGGGATTCAATATCTGTTCTCCCTCCTACTTAGAATGTGAGCCCCTGTGGGACCTGATTATCACTGTCTACCCCAGTGCTTAGTACAGTGCTTGGCATATAGTAAGCACTTAAAAAAATCACAGTTTTTATTATTATCCTCAGCACTTCCAATTTCAATTTTAATAGTATTTGTTAAGCACTTATTATGTACCACAAACTATATTAAGTGCGAGGGTAGAAACAAGATAATCAGATTGGACACAGACCATGTCCCACATGGACCTCACAGTGATAGCCTCCCATTTTGCAAATGAGGTAACTGAGGAAAAGGGAAGACAAGTGATTTGCCCACGGTCACACAGCAGGCATGTGGCTGAGCTGGGATTTGAACCCAGGTCCTTCTGACTCCCAGGTTTGTGCTCTATCTAATGGGCTATGCTGCTTTTGATTTCATTTCAAGGTTGAAACTGAGGTAACTCCAGCTGAGGAACGATAAATATGGCTTTGGTTTCAAGGCTGAATTCGGCCAGTGTTCTCAATGAGAGGCTTCCTCACTAGGTAAATGGCCATTTTTCACGATGGCAGGGGTAGGTGCCCTGCCATTTTCTCTTTGAAATAGCAAATACATAATCACAAGGGAGATTTCCTATTGCAGTGTGGACCTTATTTTTATTATTTGGTGCATTATTCCTAGTTTACAACTTAAACTCCTTTGAAGGCAGGGATCATGGCTACCAAAATACGTTGTACTCTCCTAAGTGCTTGGTACAGTGCTCTGCACCCAATAAGTGTTCAATAAATATCACTGTTCATCTCAGTTCCTTATTATTTCCACAGCAGTTGAAATCCACAGCAAACAGCAAAAAAACTGAGGTGCCTGAATAGATCCCAAGCTACTGTTTCATATCCTTAATATGCCTGGCAATGTTCTCAATCTAATCTAATCCTATTCTAGTTTGGTTCCAGGTTGAGCTCAGGGAGATTAGTCTGTGGAGTTTAGCTAGTTGTGGGTAGAGAACATGTCTACCAACTCTGTTACACAGAGTACAGTGCTCTGTACGCAGTAACCAAGCAATAAATATGATTGATTGGAGGTCTTTGTGATGCATTGTCACAGATTATATGATGGAAACCTAAAATCTGAGGGATATGGAATCTCAGCAGCCTTCCCAGTGAATTCCTTAAAGATACTCAAGCCATCGGCAGAATTGGTAGTCTGAATTTAGGAAGGCAAAAGTTGAAGATGCTCTCTGAAGACCACATTTCAGGATTCCTGGATTGGAACTCTACTGTGGTCACTGCACTGGTGCAATCCATGCAGAGGAAATATTCCTCAAGAACATCATAGCTAAGGAGTAATGAAATATTCCCCAGGGACACCATGGCTAAGCCGTAAATTTTTTTCTTAAAAAAAAAAAGAAATGAGAATGACCGAATGAGCTTCCCTTTAAAGCCCTTTTGCGAGGCTCAGATTCTCAATCTCCAGTGTAGTATAATGTTGAATTCTCCCAGAGTCCTGTAGTGATCCCCCGTTCCTTCCCCAGGACATTCTTGATCTAGTTGAAATGTGGTTCCCAAAGTTGGACAGATCACTGTACCTGGAGCTTTCACCAGTGAGTAACCAAATTCAACTTGTTCTGCACTCTCCTTTTAGAAAATATTGTTCACCAATATAAAGTTGGCATATTTTGCTCATGGCTTATGGGCCTGTTCCTGGGTAAGTCGTAATGAATGTACACTGTCATAACTTCCCTGAATGAATCACAAAATGATTTTAACTTGACATTACAAATTGAGCTAGAGCTGAGTCAAATGAATCAGAAAACTAAAATATTTCATATTCTGTGTATCTGTAAAAAAAAAAAAAAGCAAAACAAGAATGTTTCATAAAATGACAAGACAACTTCTCTTTCCTTCTGACATTTGCAGAGAAGCCCTGAAAGCAGTAGTATTAAAAAAAAAAAACCACTTTCTCTTTGGATTTGCTGTCCTTGCAGCAGTCAACATTTGTGTGCTTAATGCGATGCCATTTTGTAGAGGAGATGGTGGGAGAAGCAGCATAGCCAAGTGTAAAGAAAATGGGTTTGGGAATCAGAGGACATGGGCCCTAACCCCGGCTCAACCAATTAGCTGCTGTGTGACCTTGGGAAAATGACTTAACATTTCTGTGCCTCACTTCCTCATCTGGAAAACGGGGATTCAGTACCTTTTTTCCAGCCTGTGTAAACTATGAATCCCAGGTGGGACAGGGATTATGGACAACCTGATAAAGTTGTATCTTCCCTGCCATTTAGTACTTGGCATATACAAGCATTTAACAAATAACACAATTATTATTATGGTGAGGGTAATGGATTTCTTGGATTCCCAAATCATATAAGACTATAAAAGTATTTATTAATTTTCAAGTTACTGTTTTATGACATTGTTTAGGGTATAACAGTTATTTTTTGATATACATTCTTGTTTGTATCAGCTATCAATGAGGAGACCTTTAGATACCATTTGGTAATTTTATTCTTTTTTCTTGAAAGAAATACAACCTTTGATAATTACCCACTTACAAAGCCAAAGATATTTACTAGAAAATATTAGAATCACTCTCTTTCATCTCTTGGATATTTCATCTAGGAAGTGAAGAACAATAGTAATAATAATTATGGTACTTGTTAAGCACTTAGTATGTGCCAAACACTGCTTTAAGCACTGGGTTAGATACAAGATAATCAGTTTGGAAACAGTCTATGTTCCACTTAGGGCTCACACTTTAAATCCCCATTTTACAGATGAGGTAAGTGAGGCACAGAGAAGTTAAGGGACTTGCCCAAGGTCACACAGCAAACATATGGTAGATTGGGATTAGAACCCAGAGTCTTATCACTCTCAGGCCCATGCTTTTTCTACTAAGCCATGCTGCTTCTCTACATCATGACCTAGAAGTAGGCTGGACTTGGAAACTAAGAACATTCATTCATTCATTCGTATTTATTGAGCGCTTACTCTGTGCAGAGCACTGTACTAAGTGCTTGGAGTGTACAATTCAGCAACAGATAGAGACAATCCCTGCCCATCAACAGGCTTACAGTCTTAAAGAAATGTTAGTCTAGGGGAGCCTGTTGCTTCTTCCTGTAAGGTGTTCACCAAATAATTATTTTTCTGGCACCATTTTCACATTACTCCTGGCAAAGCAGTTTCGGTCATCCATTTGACTGGGATAAATGGGAAAATTCAGGTGGAGGGGTTAGAAGAAGCTCATATCCTCTTGATAGCTCGAGAATACTTACTTCCCCCTAAAAGGGATAGTCAAAATCAACATTTTAAAAATTACTGCAATTGTGATTTTTGTCTAAAAAACTATAGTATTTGGAATTTATGATGAAAATATAGCAAAAACAGCATTGAAAAGGGATGGATGAAAGAGACATAAGGTGGAATTCAAAATTACTGTTTGTGAGACACATCCCATAAGATATAGTTGCCTTGGCTTCAGGCTATTTAATGTGTTTTTCCTTAATTATTTACAGAATGTTTATTCATAAATTGTTCATTTTACAATAAAATGTTTCGTTACTGCAGAGCTCCCCATATTTTTATCATTAGCACGTTTACAAAATTGAATAATACATGAATGTTTGCATCATAAATATGGAAAATTGTGATTCATCTAGAATCCTGTTTCCAGAGTGTACTTGTTTGAAGCCCCATATATTTCTCACTTGCGGGTGGTGGACACTGGTAAAAATTCTTTATCTTCCTGAGAAAGGTAAGACAATATTTTAGACCAAAAAATGTTTTAACAAAAATGAAAAGTCCAAATGTAAATGATTGATAAACTGAAATTCAGTTAACTCCTAGAGCTAATGAGGTGATTGTTGATCCCGCTAAATTATTTTTTTTAACAATCAGTCAACGGGCAGAGGGTAGAAGAGAAAATCCCAAATTATGGATTTGATGATCTTGTAGCTATCCCAGCAGTTAGTACAGTGCTTGGCACATAGTTAGTGCTTTAACACCAGGAGGCAGCAAAAAGTCTGGAATCATTGATGAAGGTCAGGGATCGAGGGAGTTGAGTTGGGAGAAGAGTTGAGGTTGTGGATTTGTGCACTAAAAGAAGGGAGTTTTGATAGAGAGTCTAAATAAAGTATGATGGACTGGATGAATGGCGGGGTTCTAGATAATAGAAGTTTCTCTGAGGTGAGAGGACAGTTTTAGGGAAAGAAATCAAGGAGGCTGTGGTTCAAGAATGGGATTTTAGAGTGGGCGAGGTTAGTAATGCTACAATGACAAATGATGAGATCCGGGATTTAAGAGTGGGTGAAGTAGAGTAGGAGATCTGCAGGATTGAGGAGTGAGAGGAAGCAAGTGAGTGAGGGGCGGGGGGCAGGAGACATTAGGAGCATCCATAAAAACATTGAAATCCCCAAAGATCAAGATGGGGAGAACAATAAGTATAATTGTTAATTGTGGTATTTGTTAAGTGTTCATTGTGTACTAAGCACTGGGATGAATACAAGCAAAATGAGTTGGACCCAGTCTCTGTCTGGCATGGGGCTCTCAGTCTTAATCTCCATTTTACAGATGAGAAACTGAGGCACAGATAAATCTAGTGACTTGCCCAAGGTCACACAGCAGACAAATGGCAGAGCCGGGAGCTAGAACCCAGATCCTTCTGGCTTCCGGGCCCATGTTCTATCCACTAAGCTGTGCAGACAGAGAGAAAGGGGTGAAAATTACTCAGAAAATTGGAGGTGGCCAGAAAGGCAGTAGCTGATGGTGACCAGTAATTTTTTTGGTGGGTGGGATAAAGTAGATGCCAAAGGAAGGGAGATAGGGATGGAGAGGGTGGACAGGCCATGTTTCATTCTCTCCCTTTGAGGAGACAAAGTCCCGTCCCTTCCCTATGTTATTTTTCAACTGCGGTAAATCACAAAATATGCTGACATGCCCAGTGCCTCCTTGGGCACTCATTGGTGTTGATTGAGCACTTAATTTATGCAGAGCACTGTACTTAGCGCATGGTAGGGTACAATACCACAGACTTGGTAGACATGCTCCCTGCCCACAAGAACCTTACAGTCTAGATGGGGAAACAGACATTAAAATAAATGAAGACAACTACAGATATGTACATATGTGTTTTGTGGTTGAGGGAGAGTGAGGCAGGAGCAGAAAAGATGTCCATAGCAAGGGGAGACTTGTTTGAGTGGCAGCCTTCCTCTCTGAACATACTCCACCACCCCATTCCCGTATTCTGATTTCAACTGCTGAGGTGAGCCAAAGGAACATCACAGTAGCAGGAGAATAGAGGGGAATTCACGAGTTACAACAACAACCCTCCTCTCCCACCTACCAGGCTCTCAGCCTTTCTCCTGCTGATGCTGTCTAAATGATGCTGATGGGCGTGTTATATATTAGTATTATTATTAGTATTAATTGTGGGATTTGTTAAGCACTTCCTGTGTGCCAGGCACATATTAAGGACTGGGGTAGAAACAAGCCGATCAAATGCCATCAACGCGTTTCCAATTCATAGCGCCTCTATGGATATATTTTCTTCAGAATGTCCTATCTTCTGCCATGATCTGTAACCTTGCTAACAGTTGTTCCGTTATTGTTGTAATGGTTTATGTCCATCTAGCTGCCTCTTCCATGTTTTCTCTGGACTTTTCCTAACATTAGTGTCTTCTCCAGAATTAGTCCTCCTGATGATATGTCCAAAATATGCTAAGCTAAGTTGAGCCCTTTGGCCTTCCAAAGAGCACGTGGGTTTAATTTGCTCCAAAACCCATTTGCTTGTTTGTCTGGCCGTCCGTGGTATTCGTAAAATCCTTCTCCAACACCACAATTCAAAAGAATCGGTGCTCTTTCTAGACTGCTTTCACTATTCAGCATTTGGATCCATACACTGTCACTGGAAACACCATAGAAATGATAATTTTTTTTGTGGCAACTGTTAATTGACACATTTCATGATTTTTTTCTAGACTCTTCATAGTAAATCTAAATAACATTAATTTTAGGAATATTTCTTGACTACTGGTTCCTTTATTATTGATTATCCATCCCAAGAGAGAAAAATTGTCAACTATTTCAATCTTCTCATCAGCTCTGAATGTGTTAAAGCTTCCACTTGTCATAATCTTTGTTTCCTTGACATTCAAATGTAGGCCCATCTTTTTGTTCTGCTCCTTAACTTTTAATAATATGCCCTTCAAATCTTCTTCACTTTCTGCTAGTAGTAAATTTAGAGTGAGAAGATGTGATCCCTGACTCCTAGGATCTTAAACATCTGAGGGGGAGGCAGACACAAAATATTTACAGATAAAAGGAAGTTGAGAATGGGAAGACAGATAGGATGAGTAGGTATTTAAGTAGAACATATAAGTTGATAAGTACGTACATTTTTGTGGGGTAGTGAGTGCATGAATATGGCATAGAAATGCTGAAGTGGTATTTGGTAAAATACATAGTGGGGAGAAGAAAAATTCAGAAGGACTTTGAAGAAGGGGAAAACCGGGGTCTGGCAGATTCTATGCAGGAGGATGTTCTTTTTACTAATGTCTGTCTTACCCTCTAGACTGTGCGCTTATTGTGGCCGGGGACCGTGTCTGTCCAATTGTTATATTGTAGCTCCCAAGCTCTTAGTACAGTTTTCTGCACAAAGTAATTGTGTAATAATAATAATAATAATAATCAACTCTGCCACTTGTCAGCTGTGTGACTGTGGGCAAGTCACTTCACTTCTCTGTGCCTCAGTTGCCTCATCTGTAAAATGGGGATTAAGACTGTGAGCCTCAAGTGGGACAACCTGATTACCCTGTATCTACCCCAGTGCTTAGAACAGTGCTTGGCACATAGTAAGCGCTTAACAAATACCAACATTATTATGGTATTTGTTAACCATGCTATGTGGCAAGGACTGTTCTAAGGGCTGGGGTAGATACAAGTCAATGCAAGTCAATCAAGTTGGACACAGTCCTTGTCCCATATTAGGCTCACACTCTTAATCCCCATTTTTTACAGCTGAGGTAACTGAGACACGGAGAAGTTAAGTGATTCGCCTAAGGTCACACAGCAGACGTGGTAGAGACGGGATTAGAACCCAGCTCATTCTGTCTCCCATGCCCATGCTCCATCCACTAAGCCATGCTGCTTCTCCAATCTGATTGATGGACTGATGCTAGGGAGTTCTAATTTGAACCAGGTGCCTTGGGCCAAAGACCCCGGAGAGTAGATTCCAGCAGGAGCCCTACTCAAGAATCGGACTGTGGTTGGGAGCAGGACTGCTGACCAGCCTGGAGACATTGCAGCAAGAGGAGGTTAGGGTTATAATCTTGCTCAGTTGCTTATCTGTGTACTCTGTAGGCTGTTGTGGGCCAGTGAGTGTACCTCTTTTCCTCTACCCACCTCAATCATCCTCCTCTCTATCTCTTCCTCTATCACCACCCTCCCCTTTTTCTCCCTGTTCTTTTCTCCAACTCCCTCTCCTGAACCACTCCTCCTCCTCCTCCTCTTCTCTTTCCCCTTGTCTCCCCCTTTCCTCTGTCTTCCCCAACACTTCCCCATCTTCTCCCTTCTCTCTCTCTTTCCCTCTACCTTTCCCCACCACTACTCGCCCTCCCACCCCCATCCTCTCTCTCTCTTTCTCCTTCTCTCTAACCATGTTAAAGCCCAGCCAAATTTGAAACATCTTGCTGAATTCAGAGATAAATAACATCTCCAACTTGTTGGCCAAGCCTGGCGGTGTTTACATAATGTGAACATTTAGGATAAAAATGATGGAACAGAAGGTTTGAGGTATTATTTTGTTTGGTGAGGCACTACTACAAAACCCAAAAAAATTGCCACTGGAAAATTGCTACATACATCCAATCCTTCCTTGTTTTCAAAGAAAAAAAATAACTTGGTGAGGTATATCAATCTACAGACTGCCTTGTATTTTCAGAGCAGAGGTTTTAAGGAGAATTTGGGGTAAGGAACAGTATCCAAAAAGTGAGAAAAGAAGTAGAGCTTAAAGGAGCAATCTACACGTGCACATAGCATAAGGGGATTATTTAAAAATCAGTCTTTTCAGCTAACCCAAACATAGAGAAAAAATCTCATATTCGAACCCCAAAGGACACACAAAGAGAGACAAACTGATCACTGAAAAAAAGTTTTATTAATGTTTCTGCTCCGAGGCTCATCTACAGAGCTTTAGCTGCCCCTAGAGAAATTTGTTTACAATGATATTTACGTGGTCAGAGAAGGGAAGTATTTTAACGGGGGTTTTTGTCTCTAGAGATGGGAAATTTAGTTGATTTAATATAACATGGAATGGCTACACCATTCATTTAGACAGCTGACAAGCTAAGAAAGTCAGTGGTTGGAGGAATATTCTGTTTAGCTGTGTTATAAAATTGAGGAGTAAAAAATAAGTACCCCATTCCAGGGAGAAATAAATTACCCATAATGCACTACAAGCTACTAGGAAATTCTCCAGTTCAAAACATTATGGACATCATTAAACTCTTTGAGACAGTTGTTGTGACCAGAACAGCAATATTTTGGTGAATGTACCCTAGGGACACAAACAAGAGACGATATGCAAATGACTAAGAGTCCCTTTGTAAATTTAGGTAGTGCTTTGGATTAATAATATATCTGTAGAAAACTCAAAATTCTGTACTGCCTACACGCAGGAAATTCTATACATAACCAAAGGTTTTCACTGGAAGCACCAAAGTTTGCACTCTGTCAACAGAGTTTGGAGTGTCATCCAAAAATACATGAACAAAAAGGTAGAAAAGAGAATAAAAGAGGAATGGCATTTGCAGAATGCTAAACTGTGGCAACAAACAGATTACCGGGATGAAAGTTTACGTAGGCAATCCTCAAATGAAGGAATTTTAAATTAAGGTTAACAAGAGTCTGAAGTGTACCAACTGTCATATTGTACTGCCCCAAGTAATCAGTAGAGTGCTCTTCACCCAGTAAGTGCTCTGTAAATACGACTGATTAATTGAGTGTTGAAATTGATCATGAGCCAGAATTGCCAGGAAGGTGATACAGAATGAAGTAAAAGTTGGCCACCCTGCTTCAAAAAATGTCAGACTCAATATAAATACATTATTGTAGTTAGAGTTCTCAACTGTGAGCTCGTTGTGGGCAGGAAATGTGTCTGTTGTTATATTGTACTCTCCCAAGTACTTAGTACAGTGGTTTGCACACAGTAAGTGCTCAGTAAGTACGATTGAGTGAAAGAATGAATGAATGAATGAATGAATCGCCCCCAATATCATTATTATTAATATTATTATTATTCCACACCCTTAAACCCTCCTCTGAAGTCCCCAGTAGCCTAGTCCATCTCTCCCTTGCCTCTAGAGATTTCCTTCCTCTCTCCTTTTGTATATATCGCCAGTCTCTTGTCCCCCTTTCTATTTTTAGATTGTGAGCCCTTTCCCACCCCCCACCATCTTGTAGGTCAGGCACCACTTGTACATTCTTTTCTAACTCTTAGTCTGGAACCCTGCACATGGTAAGTGTTTAATAAGTACTCTTATTTTTAATGCCCTCTATGGACAAGCCACTTATGCAAGCACTAAAGCACTTACTAATGCAAGCACTTATCTTATCCCACCTTGATTATTGGATCGGCTTTCTTCCTGACCTCCCTGCCTTTTCTCTTCCCATTCCAGTCTCTACTCCATACTCTTTACTGCTGCCTGAATCATTTTTCTTCAAAAACATTAAAACCATGTTTCCCCCTCCTCAAAACACTCCAGTGGTAGCCCATCCACAACAAACAAAATCTCCTCACCATTGGCTTTAAAGCACTTAATCACCTTGCCCTTTCCTACTTCACCTCACTGTTCTCCTCTACAACCCAGCCCTCGTACTTCGTTCCTCTAATACTGACCTCCTCACTGTAACTTGATTTTGTCCATCTTGACTCCAGCTTCTCTTCCACATCCTATCTCTGGACTGGAATGCTCTCCCTCCTCATATCAGAAAAATAATTGTTCTCCCTGACTTCAAAGCCCTATTGAAGGTATATCTCCTCCAAGAAGATTTCCCAAACTAAACCCTTCTCTCCTCCTACTCCCTTCTGTACCCCTCTTACTTACTCCTTCATTCATTGTCCCTCCCATCCCCACAGCACATATGTATATATCTGTAATTTATTTTTACCTAGATATTTTTGTATTTTAATGTCTATTTCCCCTCTAGACAATGAGCTTGTTGTGGGCAGGAATGAGTCTATTTGTTGTGCTACTGTACTCTCCCAAGTACGTAGTACAGTGCTTTGCTCAGTAAGCACTCAATAAATATGATTGAGTGAATGAATGAATAAGGCATGCGACATGAGCTCTCCAAAGTCGCCCCTAGATTTTCTAACATCCTCTCTTCGCCTAAATCATCTCTCTCATTTTTCCCAGGTGTCTCCAAGAGATCCCAAATTTGCTTGTAAAATTTACCCTCTTCTGCCACACAACGCACTTGGGTCTGTGACTCCATCCCCTCTCACCCTCCAAAACACTGACACCCAATCTTCTCCCCTTCCTCACTGCCGTCTATAACCACTCACTCTGATGACTGCTCCTCTTCAGACTTCCAACATGTTCTCATCTCCTCTATACACCCACTGTTCATTCCAGTTACTGACCTATCTCCTTAGCCCCGGTGCTTTGTAAGGCCTTCAAAAAGGTTATATAATATACTTGCTTCCTGCAATCCAGCCAAACTTCTGTCTTGATCCTCCACTTTCAGTTTGATTTTTGCTTCTTTCATAAACCTGAGACTACACTCCCCAAGGTCATCTATGACCTCTTCATTGAGAAATCTCACGGACTGAATCCCAATCTTCTTCCGCTTCTTGGCTGCCGTGGATCCCTTCCCCTGAAACACCCTCTAAACTTGTATTTTCCAACCCAAAATAAAAAGGTTTCTTCTTGCCTTGTGGACCTCTCCATTTGGGCATCTCACCAGCGTTGTATGTTCAATATGTCTAAAATTGAATTCACCTTCTCTCCCAAATCCTCTAATAATTTTCCCATCATAGTAGACAACACCACCAAGATCTCTGTCTCTTAAGTCCATATCCTTGGCATTATCCTTGATTATTCTTTTTATTTTAAAGTCCATATCCAGTCTACTGCCAAATCCTGCTAGTTTACCTTTACATTTCCTCACTAGCGTCCCAGACACCACTGTAACCCCTCCCAGTAGATACTTCATTTTTCTAAAACATTGAATTTCATATATCTCCCCATTCCTCAAAAACCTTTAGTAGTTATCCATTCCTTTCCACCCAAAGGAGAAACTCTTGATCTCTGGCTTTAAGGCACTCATTCAGCTCTCTCCTTCCTATTTGCCCATTCTATTTTCCCAATACATCCTAGCTCACGTGCTTCATTCCTCCCCAGCTAACTTACTCCCTGTGTTTTGTTCTCTTCTATCTTTCCTTCAACCTCTTGTTCATGATCTCCATCCCTCCTTCCCTCTTGAAATCTACAAGGCCAAGCTTTCAGAAATGCTGAGATCATATTCCTCCTGGAAGCCTTCTCCACGTAATTTCTGTTCCCCTAAGATTATAACTCCCCACCACTACTACTTCAGCACTTTCGTACAAATCATATCATACTCTTTGTGCTCTACGTCATGTACATATCCTTTTTCTCCTGTTCTTAAATGATTCCAGTCTGTCTTCCCCCAACGGATTGTAAGATCCTTAGTGTAGGGATCTTGTACTCTCCCAAGCACTCTCATGAATGGATAAGATCCCTCCATCAGTAGGATCAACTTTGAAAACAAAGAGCTACATTTGTGAGCCCATATGGGACAGGGACTATGTCTCACTTTTTATGTTTGCCACATAGGAAACCCTTAATGAATGTCATAGATAACTAACCGAATAGGTCAATGTCTCTACATATACAAAGATATATCTTGAATGGTATTTGGTAAGCGCTTACTATGTGCCAGACATTTTTCTAAGGGCTAGGGTAGATACACGCTAATCAGTGCCCCAGAAGGTGCTTACAGATTTATAGATGAGGTAACTGAGGCACAGAGAAGTTAAGTGACTGGCCCAAGGTCACACAGCGGAGAAGTGTTGGAGCCAGAATTAGAACTCAGGTCCTTCTGACTCCCATATTTTATCTATTAGGCACACTGTTTCTAATCATTTGACAATGGTAGGCTCTTACTGAGAAAAGCAAATGAACTTCGCACCTAAGACTTCTGCACTGAGAACCTGTGTGTAGGAATAGGTTTAGTGCTAGTAGTTTCGCACAATGCTACTTGGACGCTCTCTTTCTTGCCAGTTATGCTTTCTGTGGGCTCTGAGGGACCTGATAATTACAATAATAATAATTGTGGCATTAAGCACTTGCTAAGTGTACTGTACTGCACTGTACTAAGAGCTGGGGTGGATACAAGGAAATCGGGCTGGACATTGTCCCTGTCCCATATAGGGCTCACAGTCTTAATCCCGATTTTACAGATGAGGTAACCGAAGCACAGAGAAGTTAAGTGACCTGCCCAAGGTCACACAGAGGACAAATAATAATGATGGTATTTGTTAAGTGCTTACTATGTGCCAAGCACTGGTCTAAGTGCTGAATAGAAGAGTTGGGATTGGAACCCAGGTCCTTCTGACTCCCAAACCTGTGCCCTATCAACTAGGCCATACTGCTTCAAGAGAGTAGGTAGGCAGTGGGGCACCACATTGCCAAGTGCCAAGGTTCATTAAGCGCAGGTCCCATTTTTAGCCAAAATGATCAAAAAGCATTCCTGTGCTGGACTATGGTGCTATGACCCTAATGTACGAGTCTTTCAATGGTATTTATTGAGTGCTTACTATGTGCAGAACATTGTTCTAAACACTTGAAAGATTATAATACAAACGGATTAGAAGTGGTTGCCTATCAACCTCCGCTCCAAACAAAAACTCCTCACTCTAGGCTTCAAGGCTCTACATCACCTTGCCCCTTCCTACCTCTCCTCCCTTCTCTCTTTCTACCACCCACCCCGCACACTCCGCTCCTCCGCCGCCCACCTCCTCGCCGTCACTCGGTCTCGCCCGTCCCGCCGTTGACCCCCGGGCCACGTCCTCCCGCGGTCCCGGAACGCCCTCCCTCCTCACCTCCGCCAAACTGATTCTCTTCCCCTCTTCCAAACCCTACTTAAAACTCACCTCCTCCAAGAGGCCTTCCCAGACTGAGCTCCTCTTCTCCCTCTACTCCCTCTACCACCCCCCCCTTCACCTCTCCGCAGCTAAACCCTCTTTTTCCCCCTTTCCCTCTGCTCCTCCCCCTCTCCCTTCCCCTCCCCTCAGCACTGTACTCGTCCGCTCAACTGTATACATTTCCATTACCCTATTTATTTTGTTAATGAAATGTACATCGCCTTGATTCTATTTAGATTCTATCTGCCATTGTTTTTACGAGATGTTCTTCCCCTCGACTCTATTGCCATTGTTCTCGTCTGTCCGTCTCCCCCGATTAGACCGTAAGCCCGTCAAACGGCAGGGACTGTCTCTATCTGTTGCCGACTTGTTCATTCCAAGCGCTTAGTACAGTGCTCTGCACATAGTAAGCGCTCAATAAATACTATTGAATAGGAACACATGTCCCAAGCCCATAATAAGCTTACAATCTGGAGGGGGAGGCAGACATTAATATGAATAACTAATTTACAATATATAATTTAAAGAAAGATACATATGTAAGTGATGTAGGATTGAGGGTGGAGCTAATAGCAAATGCCCCAAGATCACATTTCAAAGTGCAATGAAAGCAGATATTGTTTTAGCATAAATCTGGGCCTGGTGGTTGGTAAAGGGGAAGATGCATGGTGTTGGTGAGCCTGGAGAAGAGAGTTGGAAAGCCCATTCTAAAATATTCACCCTCTAGCATTGGTTTGATTTTCTCTGATGAATTATGTATACTGCCATTTTGCACCAAAGGCTTAAAAAGAAAGTCATCTGTGCTGTGACTAGATGGTAGTTTATTTTGAGGAATTTCATAGAGCAAGTGTCAACTAGCGGAGTAACTGAGAGAGATGAGTTCCAATAGATATCACTACAGAGCACCAACCTTCGTATTCCGTTTGTATTATCTTTCCGAGGAGATATACGCTGAATCACAGTACTCCTTTCCATTTCCAGTTCAGACAGCTTAGTAGTCATATTAGAGTGAACATTGATTAAGTTTATAAAGCGAAGGATCCTCGTGATCGTTTTGCCTCCCTGCCTGCTTTCCCGTCCTCACTGCTGCTCCTTGATCACTCGATCACTTAAAAGAGTGATACAGACAGCAGAGTGAAGTCTAGACTGGGGAAGGGAGAGACTTGAAATAGGAAAGTAGAGAAGCAGCATGGCCTAGTGGAAAAAGCACAGGCCAGGAAATCAGAGGACCTGAGTTCTAATCCCAGATCTGCCAATTGCTTGCTGTGTGACCTTGGGTAAGTCACTTAGCTTCTCTGTGCCAGTTTCGTCAACTGTAAAATGGGGTTCGGTACCTGTTCTTTTTCCTACTAAAGTCTGTGAGCCCCCTGTGGGACAGGAACTGTGTCGACCTAATTAACTTGTACCTACCCCAGGGCTTAGAACAGTGTTTGACAAATAGTAAGCACTTCACTTGTGAAGTGCTATAAAATAAGTAAAAAGGACGTTCAGCAAGGAAGCTGATGCAGTAGTCCACCCTTGACATTCAAATGCCTAGACCAGTACGGTTTTTGGGTGGAGAAGAAGGGGCCGGTTCACAGACGATATTTGGGCAGGAGATGATAGAGCAGAGTTGGAAAATCTGGGATTCAATGATTTTTTTCATCCACACACTCCTTTGCCCTCCTCACCTTGCACCAGTGAGAATCAAAGCAGCAGCGGTTTTGTTCTTTCTCCTTCCTGTTCCTTATTATCTCCTCCCACTCTGATTCTTATGTCTGCCCCAGGGGAAGAAACAAGGCCTTACCTTTAACCTGCCCTACTGAGGAGAAATGGGAATCCCGGAGGAAGCCAGCTGCTTCCCTTTACCTCTTTATTTCCCATCTCACCCTTGAACTGCCTTGCATGGCTGGGGCTGGGCCTCTGTGAAAGAGTTTGTATATGTATGAGCATGGTTGTGTAACAGTGAGTTTGCCTGTGTAGGTCTGCCTGTGAATTTGTATGCTCGCACCTATAGCAGAGCAGATGTGAAGGGTGTGTGTACGAGTGTGTGCGTATGTTTGTGTGTATACTCCTGTGGGAGCTTGCCTGTGTATAAGAACATGTTTCTGTCAGGAGGTGAGGTAGAGAGAATTTCTGAGTTGGGATGAACATGTCTGTGAAAAAGGAAAAGGTCCGATTAAGAAAGAGAGAAAGAGGGAAGTACTTTGAGAAGGGTTCAGAGATTTATGGCAGTTTTCTATTGGATTTTCTTCAATCAACTCATGTTTTGCCAGAGTGATCCTTGCAAAACAAATTTAGGACTAAACCAACTGTTGGATAATGCCTGTTTAGACTGTCTCTTGCTCTTAATTAATCTGTGCAAACAGTTTTCTTCTGAAAATCTGAGTGATTTATATATTCGTGCCACATTTTTCTGGGCAGCTTGCAAATCTGGACCTTGCTTAAAGAAGCTACTCTGTCAAACTCATAAAAGGCACATATGGACATGGCAATGTATTATTAACCATTTCAAAAATATATATTTCCAGTCATGAATTTGTAGTGTCTTTTCAACTAGGAGAAGAAATCTGAATAAAATGAATAAAAGGGGTTGAAGCATGCAAGAAGAGGAAGGCAAATGTAGGATAGGGAACACATTAAGGAAAAACAGACACATCATGCCAACTCTTTTCCCCAGTGAGAAATCAAATTTCCAGAATATACATTTGAGTTTAGCAGACGGAGCGTAGGTTGGATCCATCAGCAGGGTGAAGGTGAACTATGACTCAGATGCTTTCATCTGTGCAATTCATTTCCCATTGAAGGAAATTAAACTTCCCTATCTTCCCATCTGTAGAAAACTTGCCAAACATATTCATTGGGTTATAACACCCACTGGATTTTAGATGGAAAAGATTGCAACTCTTCAGAAAGGAAAGATGAGGCTGGAAGGCAATATCATCAGAAACCTATAAAATCATGAAGTCAGGCTATGGAGAGGAAAGGGCATGTTCTAGAGATGTTGTGAAGGTAGAACCGACAGGAATTGGTGACAGATTGAATGTGTGGGTTGAATGAGAGCGATGAATTGAGGATCATGCCAAGGTTATAGGCTTTTGAGACGGAGAGGATGGTGGTGCTGTCTGAAGAAAAGAGTTTCCTGAGTTTCCAGATTGCATCAGGGGTCAAATATTTCAACCTTAAGGCCACTCACCAGATCAGTAAAGCTGTTGAGGGGAGCCTGCTAATTCCTTTGTCCACACTTTGATTATGTAGTGACTGGAAAAAGAAGGTCTCCAAAGAAAACAGGCAGGAGTTCAACAAAGCTAGTGAGGGTTGATGAAAAAGTATTGAATCACAGACTTTTCAACTCTGCTCTATCATCCCCTGGCCTCTATCATCCCCTGGCCAAGTATCATCAGTGGGTTTGCCCCTTGCTCTCCTCCCAAACATTTAATTCATTCACTCATTCATTCAATCATATGTTTTGAGGGCTTAGTGTGTGCAGGGCACTGTCCTACGCACTTGGGAGAGTACAATTCTATAATAAACAGTCACATTCCCAGCCCACAAGGGGCTTACAGTTTAGAGTGGGGGAGACAGACATGAATATAAATAAATACTGTATTGGTCTAGACACACAGTCTTAATCCTCATTTTGCAAATAAGATAACTGAGCCCCAGAGAAGTGAAATGACTTGCAGACGTGGTGGAGTTGGGGTTAGATTCACTCACTACACCCTTTCAAAATAGCAACATGCATCTTCCCACTCCTCAAAAACTTCCACTGGATACCCATTCCTC
This sequence comes from Ornithorhynchus anatinus, assembly GCF_004115215.2. Lineage (NCBI taxonomy): Eukaryota > Metazoa > Chordata > Mammalia > Monotremata > Ornithorhynchidae > Ornithorhynchus > Ornithorhynchus anatinus. The sequence continues at coordinate 27,228,078 of NC_041741.1, read as the reverse complement.
TCTGCATCAAGCAGAAACTCTAGGCCATTGGTTTTATAATACTCGATCAACTCTATCCCTCCTATTTGTTTACTCTCTTCTGTCCAACTTCAACTACCGCATTAGCCTGCTTGCTGACCTCTCTGCCTCTGACATCTCCCCTTTCCAGTCCCTATTTCCTTCTGCTCCCTGGATCATTTTTCTAAAAAAATGTTCTACATGTCTCTCCACTCCTCCCAAAAAAACTCTGTTGCCAATACCTCCACATCAAACAGAAACTCCTCTCTATCAGGCTTTAGGCTTAAGGCTCACTATCAGGTTTAACATCTCATCTCTCCCACTACAGTTTAGCCCACATACCTCACTCCTCTAGCACCAACCTACCTACTGTAGAATCTCAATGTAGTCTCTCAGCAAATTTATTAAATCCTCCCTCCTGCCTGCAAACTCCTTCCAGCTTCATATCCAAAAGACAACCACCCTCCCCATCTTCAAAGTCCTACTAAAGTCACATCTTTTCCAGGAAGTTTTCTCTGACTAACCTCTCATCTCTCCACCCTATTCTCCCTCCCTTCTGAGCTGCTTATGAACTTGAGCGTATATGCCCTGAAGGAACTTTGATATCCTACCCCAACTCCCACAACACTTATGTACATATCCTTATACTCTGTTCTTTCCCCTATTTCCATCAATCAGTCATATTTATTGAACGCTTACTGTTATGCGGAGCTCTGTACTACTCTCTTGGGAGAGTACAATATAACAGAGTTGGTAGACATTTACTCTGCCCTTAAGGGAAGACAGACATTAACATAAATAAATTATGGATATATACATAAGTGCTGTTGGGGTGAATAAAAGGTGCAAATCCTAGTGCAAGGACAACTAGAAGGGAGTGAGAGAAGAGGATGGGGGTTTAGTCAGGGGAGATCTCTAGAAGCAGCATGGCCTAGTGGAAAGAGCCACTAGAGCATGGGCCTGGGAGCCAGAAGATGTGGTATCAAATCCCAGCTCCACTACATGTCTGCCTTGTGACCTTGGGCAAGTCACTTCACTTCTCTGTGCCTCAGTTACCTCATCTGTAAAATGGGCATTAAGACTGAGAGCTGCATTTCGGACAGGAACCATGTCCAACCTGATTACCTTGTATTACCCCAGTGCTTAGAGCAGTGCTTAACAAATACCACAGTTATCATTATTATTATTAGATATGATCTTAATAAGGCTTAGAAAGTACAGAGAGTGATCTTCTGTCAGAGATCCAGACCAGCAGCAGGATAGAGGTGAGGAGTTGAGCCTGTCATTGAGCAGGGATTGTCTCTATCTGTTGCCGAATTATACATTCCAAGCGCTTAATGCAGTGCTTTGCACATAGTAAGTGCTCAATAAATACTCCTGAATGAATGAAAGGAGTTGGCAGTGAGGTAGATAAGATCAAGATACAATGAGTAGTTTGGCATCAGAGAAGCAAAGTGCTCAGGCTGAGTTGTAGCAGGAAATCGGGGAGGTAAAGTAGAAGAGGGCAAAGTGATTGAGCTTTAAAGGCAATGGTAAGGAGGTTCTCTTTGATGCAGGAGAGGATGAGCAACCACTGGAGGTTCTTGACAATTCAGATATGTGGACTGAACGATTATGTAGAAGAATGATCCAGGAAGCAGAGTGAAATACAGACTGAAGTGGGGAGAAGCAGGAGACAGACAGGTCAGCAAGGAGACTGATGCGGTATTCAAGTTGGGATAGGATAAATGCTTGGATTGACATGGTATCAGTTTGGAGGAAAGAAAAGGGCAGATTTTAACAGTGCTGTGAATGTCGAACCAATGGGATTTGGTGACAGACTTCGTATAGGGGTTGAATGAGCCGAGGACAGCACCAAAGTTATGGAATTGTGAGACAGGCAAGGTGGTGGTGCTGTCTACAGTTATGGGAAAGTCAGGGAAGGATAGGATATGGATGAGAAGATTAAGGAGTTCTGTTTCGAACATGTTAAGTTTGAGGTGTCAGTGGGCCATCCCAGGAGAGATGTCCCAAAAGCAGGAGGAACTATGAGACTGCAGAAAAGGAGAGAGATCAGGGCTGGACATGTAGATGGCAGTTGAAGCCTTGGAAGCGAATGGGTTCTCCAAGGGAGTGGGTGTCAATGGAGAATAGAAGGGGGGACCCAGAACTGAGCCTTGAGGGGTTCCCACAATTAGAAGGTGGGAGGCAGAGACGAGCCCATGAAAGGGACTGAGAATGGGCGGACTGTGGGCAGGGAACATGTCTATCAACTCTCTTATATTGTAGTCTCCAAAACACTTTATAAAGTGGTCTGCACACACTAAGCACTCGATAAATAGAATTGAATAATTGAATTAGTAGAAATGATCCTTGCCCATGACGAGCTTTCTCTCCCCTCCAACCAGACACTTGTTTCTGCTTAAACTAGACTATAGTACTCACTGTCTTCCAAGTTCTTTTGAAACCACATGACCTCTAGGAGGGTTCCTGAGCTAATTGTTAATCCCCCACTTTGTATTTCCTAATTGCCACTTCACCCATGGGTGCCGCTTGTATTCTCATAATACCCCTCTACCAGTCGCAAATAGATGTTTTCTCCTTAATGTCCTCCCATCTTTAATTTATTTTTTTCTTCCTTGAAGGATTGTCTTTCCTGGAAGACTGTATAGTTCTTGAGGGCAGGGATCATGTATAGTAATTCAACTGAACTTTTCCAAATGCTTTTTCGTAATAATATTTATTAAGCACTTAGTATGAGTAGATACGAGCTATAGATTGGACAAAATCCGTGTCCCACGTGGGGCTCAGAGCTTTAATCCCCATTTTGCAGATGAAGTAACTGAGAGAGGGAGGAGTTAAATGACTTAACCAGGGTCATGCAGTCGACAAGTGGCAGAGCCAGTCTTAGAACCCAGGTCCTCTGATTCCCGGGCCTGTGCTCTTTCGACTAGGCCACACTGTTCTCTTTGCATTTGTGCAAAAAGTGCTGTTTATGGATTGATTGGAAAATGTTTAGCAAGAGGGAAATATATGATACATAATTCTAAACAAAATTACTCATCTGCCTCACTGGTGATTTACTTCTGTCACTGGCATTTTTTTTATGATTTCACCTGTCAAAGCTTTAATCTTAACACAGTTTTCTAGTTTTGGACAAATAATGTCCAGGAAATTAACCTTCAGTGAGAAGGTATTGATCAAGGAAAGCAACAGAAACCCTCTTGCCATTTTCCAGACTATAAACTCTTCCTCTAAATTCTGTGATCCTTGGGGGTAGGGAACATGGATACCAACTCTGTGATATTTTACTTTCTTAAATGCTTAGTACTGTGTTCTGCACAGAAAAAATGCTCAAAAAACACTGTAGTGCTTTTCAGCAGTTCATTGGAGAGAAACATTTTTGTTTCACTTTTACTAATAACCTCATTCATTTGAAGTGCACAGATTAAAAAAAATGGATTTTTAATGAAGGGGGCCCATTTGATATTTTTGTTACTGTATTTAATTTACTTGAGAATAGCTATTGCTTTCAATTTTGTGACATTTTATTAATTTATTAATATCTGTGTAATGAAGTTTTATTGTAGTTTTATTTTCATGCCAATTAAAAACTTACATATAACCATGGTTGTTGAAAATCAAATTCTGGTTAAATGCCATGGTAATACCTTTAGATGTATTTTAGCCTCCCTAAACATTATATTTATTTTAATGGTTAGTTTTTTTTTTTTTACTATTATTGGAGTTAAAGAATACCAAATTTCCTCCTTGTGCATTTTTTCCTACTATGATATCATAATCATAAAAGAAAATTCTTCAGTGGGTCCCAATGGAACCCATAATATATATTAGAACGACCTATAGTTTTATTCTAGTTGATTTAATTGAGCATATGCAGAGATTTGGGTGGTGTGTTTATTTTCACAGTAGTGACTTCCATTATACTGCATTAAAATTTTGTCACAACTGTGTATTGCTTAAATCTAAATCCCTTATGCCTTTGGCCATGGGTGCAAAATTTCCAATTTGAGAGTGCTCATAAATCTGCTCACTTAGTCCTATAGCCCAGCTGGAAGTCCAGGCAAGTCACTGGCAATGCCACCATCCTATGAGACAGGAGGAGAAGGGAAGGAGAGAAGAGAGGAAAGGTAAAGAAGGAAATAAAGGGAAACAATGCAAGAGGTAGAGGAGGAGAGAATGGAGAGTAGATGGAGGAGAAGAAATGAAGAAGGACTGGAAGAGGACATATTCTGTTTGTCACCAACCTCCAATCATTTCTGCTCTTTCCTCCACCAATAGTATCAACCCTATTGTATTTGTTAAGCACTTATTATGTGTCAAGTTCAGTTATAAGTGCTGGGACAAACACAAGTTTAATCAGATCGGTCGCAGTTCCTGTCGCACACAAGGCTCACCAGCTAAGTAATCCATCTAAACTTCTACCATACTGATCTAAGCACATATCATATGTTTCCTTGGCTACTGCCTCCTCACTGACCTCCCTGCATCCGTTCCTTCTCTGTACAGTCCACACTTTACTCTGCTGTCTGGATCATTTTTACCAAAAAAACATTCAGTTCATATCTCACCACTCCTCAAAACTTCCAACTGTTGCCCATCTACCTCCACATCAAACAAAAACGCCTTACCATAGGCTTTAAGGCACTCAGTCAGCTCTTCCCCTCCTACTCTACCTCACTCATCTCCTCTTACAACCCAGCCCACCCATTTCTCTCTAACTCCAACTCACTTTGACAAAGGACTGTGTCAGTTATATAATGATGATATTTATTAAGTGCTTACTATGTGCCATGCACTGTTCTAAGTGCTGGGGTAGATACAAGGTAATCAGGTTGTCCTACGTGGAGCTCCCAGTCTTCATCCCCATTTTACAGATGAGGGAACTGAGGCCCAGAGAAGTTAAGGGACTTGCCCAAAGTCACACAGCTGGCAAGTGGCAGGTCTGGGATTAGAACCTATGACCTCTTGACTCCCAAGCCCGTGCTCTTTCCACTAAGCCACATTGCTTCTCCAATTATTGTGGTGGTGTGTTATTGTTGTTATTGTTATGTTGTGCTCTCCCAAGCACTTAGTACTGCCCTGCAAATAGTAAGCACTCTATAAATAGGACTGATTGACCTTTGATGCCACTAAAGACCCCATTCCCCATCCTCCCTCTGGCCGGGAACTTCCTCCTTTATATCCTATGTCTACCACTCTTTCCAACTTCAAAGCCCTCCTAAAAAAGCACCTTCAAGAGGTCTTCCCTAAGCCCTTATTCCCCTATTTGACCTCCCTTCTGCATCATCTATGCACCTGGATATGTACTCCCTAAGCCTTGATTTGCATCTCACCTTCAGCCCAACAGCACTTAACACCTTTCCACTGTCATTTCCCCTATCTGTAGTTAATTTTAATGTCTTCCTACCCCTCTAGACTGTAAACTCCTTGTGGGAAGGGCTTATGGCTACCAACTCTATTGTATTATATTCTTCCAAGTGGTGAGGACAGTGTTCTGCACACTGTCAAGTGCTCGATAATTACCAAAGATTGATTTAGAAGAGCAGGAGAGGGAAAGATTTGGAAAAGGAGGGAAAGGGGAGGAGGAGTAAAGGAAAGGGGGGAAAAAAAAGGGACAGGAAATGGACAGGATTTTCACTATCTCTGCCATCTTCAGTAGTCACAGACCCACCAGCCGAATTGCAGCAGTTACAGCACAAGTCATAGGTGGGCTAGCTGAGCCAGAGCTTTTATCCTTGAGTGAATGGCAGTGGTGTATTAGGAGAAAGTCCTTGCCTCGGGGGAAATGAGGCATTTCTGCAGACCATCGAACAATTACTAGTATTTGTGGAGTGCTTGTTCTGTGCAGCCCTTGGGAAAGTACCATAAAATTGTTGGACGTGGTCTGTGCCCTTTAAGGATTTCCAGTCAATGGGGAGACAGGCACTAAAATGAATTACAGGTAGGGGAAAGCAACAGAGTTTAAGGATATGAATGCAATGCTCCCTGAAGTGGTGAGGCCCAATCCAATTGTTTATATGACTGTGATTGCTGAAGTGTCATTAGGGAGGGAAATAAACTAGGGAGATGAGAGATTATCCAAGGAAGACCTCCTCAAGGAATGTGATTTCTGAAGGATTTTGACAATGAGGAGAGCAGTGGTCTGCTGAATGTGAAGTGGTGGGGGTTGGGAGTTCCGGGCAGAAGCTAGAGTATGAGCAAGAGATGAATGGTGAGAGAGATGAGAATGAAGCACAGTGAGGAGGTTAGCTTGAGAGGAGTGAAGCGTGATCTCTGGGTGAAGTGGGAGAGAAGTGAGGATACATAGCAGGGGGAAAGCTGATGGAGGGCCACAGCTTTAGTGGACAGGGTTTCCGCTTGAATGGAGGGGAATGGACAGTGACTGGGGACTTCTACAGAGAGAGAAGACATGCAAAACAAGGTTTTAAAAATATGCTTTGAGGCTGGCAGCTGGGAGATCTGAAAGAAGGCTGAGAGGCCATAGTGCAGAGTATACTCATTACCGCAGATCTTATAGAATCCATCATCCAGGATACCCATTCTGCCCCCAAACACCCGCTATGCTGCCTAGCTGGACCAAGGATGAGACAAACCGCTGTCTCACCCCCACTGGGGTCTCGACCCAAACAGAGATGGCCTGTCAACAGAAGGAAAAAAAAAAGTGGATTTAATATTGTGACTCCACTTCTGGCCCTGCACTGACTGAGAGGTGTAGGACTGATGTGGTAAAATAACTACCAGTGCCAAACTCATTTAAAAAAAAAAAGCCCAAAATAGTTTGAATCAATTGGGTCTAGCTATAAATCTTACCAATATGCTGGTATTCCTCTCTATTAAATTGTCCTAATGTTCAAATATGACCTGTAGCTAACTGATTTTTTAATTTCTATTTGGTCTGCTGAAATTGTAAATGATTACTTACTATATCTAGGCATAATTTTCCTCAACTATTTTTGTCAATTTTTGTTCTAATTGGGTATCAGATGGCTTTTTTGTGTGAAATTTACAGGTTTTTTCAGAGTTTAATGAATACTAGAAATACAATGAATGGAGATGGATGTATAATTAGACACGTTTGATCATCTGTGATTATTTTCTCTTTCACACCAAAGGTTTTCTTCAATATTCTCATTTAGCCCCAAATCAAAGCCGGAAAGTACCTCACTTCACAGCTTCAATTACTGAATATCAAAAAATGTGAGGCTTTTTACCATTTTAGATAAGCACATCTCGGATATAGTTGCAAAATAATTTGCCTGCATTTACCATGATATTATGACGGACTGTGCTTGAATGCCAAAAGGCTACTTTTTCCCTACATGTACTGCTGACTGTTTTGAAAGTGAGGCAATAAAATGTGTTGTCGGAGTCTGGTTGTGCCTCCAAAATGATCCTGAATTGAGTGAAGTCAAAGGAACTATAGGGAAACTAGAAAATATATTCATATGTTGACAGGGAACTACACTGCCCAGAATCCTATGGGACTGAGCTAATTAGCAAGTTACCTAGAAGCTATAAATTCAGTTGGAGGCGTCAACTTGCTCTCTCCCTGTTTGAAGAGTCAACCTGTTGGCCGAGTGACTTTGCTTCTTCTGGTGCTCTGTGGGGCACCTACTATTCATCCCATCCTCAGCCCCACATCACTTATGTTCATATCCTTAAATCATGTATTTATATAAATATGTCTGTCTCCTCCTCTAGATTATGAACTCCTGGTAGAGAACATGTCTCTCACCACTGTTGTATTACTCTCCTAAGCATTTAGCTCAGTTCTCTGCACACCGTTGAGTGCTCAATAAATAACCTTGATTGGTTGATTCTGATACCTTGGGAGTACATGTGTTCAGAACTTTGTGTAGCTGAGGAAATTCCCGTGAATACTTACAGTAATGTGTGCAGATTGGAGCCTGTATATCTAGTGGAGTGAAATATTTTCTATGTGTTTTACCTAAATCCTATTTTTGTCCCTGGGCCTCAACCACCTTATGTAGTTGCTGGCTGAATTTCTGAAAAATGCCTGGATGTATGTGATTTTTTCCAGTGGTTCCTTTAGACATTAGGTTGGTGCTCATTGGTTAATAGGTGGATAGTCATTGCACTTTTGTTGCCTAGAAATTTAATCTAAGGACATCTCAAAGAACTCCAAGTATAACAATGTGATTAAAGTTCCATATATTGTCCTTTTCCCCTAAATCCTGAATATTGTGGCAAAATGGATAAATTGATTCTGTGATATTACTTTCTAACAAACAATTTGGAAATGCTTTTCAAAAATGAAGTAATCTAAAAAGTGCTTGAGACTCTTTTAGTGCTTATCAGGCAAGATCTAATATTGTTAAGAGTGTTAAGGTATTGGCTAAACTATTTTTATTTTGATTTTGATGCAGGGCAAAAAAAAAAGCTAGCAGTTCATGCAATGGTATTTACTGAGTGCTTACTGTATTTAGAGCGCTATACTAAGCACTTGGAATATACAATTTGGCAACAAGACAATCCCTGCCCAACAATGGGCTCATAGTCTAAAAGGAGGAGACGGACAGCAAAACAAAACAAGTAGACAGGCATCAATACCATCAAAATAGATAAATAGAATCATAGATGTATACACATCATTAATAAAATAGAGTAATAAATAATATATACACAAGTGCTGTGGGGAGGGGAAAGGAGTAGAGCCGAGGGACGGAGTAGGGACAATGGGGAGGGGAGGAGGGACAGAGGGAAAGGGAGGGCTCAGTGTGGGAAGGCCTCCTGGAGGAGGTGAGCTCTCAGTAGGGCTTTGAAGAGGAGAAGAGAGTTAGTTTGGTGGATGTGAGGAGGGAGGGCATTCCAGGACAGTGGTAGGACATGAGCCAGGGGTCGATGGCGGGACAGGTGATAACGAGGCACACTGAAGTGGTTAGTGGCAGAGGAGCGGGGTATACAGGGTGGGCTGTGGAAGGAGAGAGGGGAAGGGAGGTAGGAGGGGGCAAGGTGATGGAGAGTTTTGAAGCCAATAGTGAGGAATTTTTGCTTCATGCCAAGGTTGATAGCCAACCACTGGAGTTCTAACAGTGCTTAGAACAGTGCTTAGAACAGCAGTTGAAATACCTTGGGTGAAAAATAAACCTCTTTTTGATTTTTTCAACAGAGCCCTGGCAGGGCAATTTGTTGATCTTGGTTAGCTTCCAGGATGGACAGTTGTTTAATTATGTAGTTGATAAATGATCAACCTATATTAAATGTACTATCTATAAAACAGCGAGGCAAGTGTACAGATGGAGAGTTACGGGGGAGCTGTTAATGGACATTTCCGCGAAATCAACCCAACATCACTCATCTCATAGGGCTCTGCTCAGCTTAATCATGGAAATTAACTATTTCCTAACATTCACTCTAAGGGTCCCATGATGCCCCAGGCATCATTTCGTGTTGAAATGTTTCATACCTGTGGATTTGCCTGACAGGGAGACAAACTCTCCATATCTTTTTCCCTCCTTGTCCTTAACTGCACAATCTTAGAGCTGCAGCAGAAAGTCTTTTTCTCTTTCCTCTTGTATGCTCCACTTCCACAGCTCCAAACTGGCCTGCCTCTCTCTATCCCCCTGCCAAGCCTGCCATCGTACCTGTAATTAGCCTGGATTTGTTTTTGCCTTTTTGAGCAAGTTGCATTTATTACTGAGGGAGACCATTTTTTTTTTTGTTTATCTGGTTTGCAACTGCCCTGTGTAAAACTGAGGGAATGGGGATGGGAACTGGGGGAGGGCACGCCAAGAGGGCGAGAAATGCCTGGTTTTGTGGGGCTGGTGCCCTCTACCACTTGCCCACCCCTTGCCTCCCTTCCAACTCAGACTGTTCAAAACAAAAAAAGCTGATTGAAGCTGGGATGAAGGGTCAGAACAGGAAAAGGGAGGGACATGTCGGGGTGAGGAGGGGAGAGATGGAAAAGCCATGCTAGGAGGTCTTTAGCACCGAGTCATTTGGTAGCATACTAAATGTCTCTGTTCAATGACTCCTCTAGGACGTGGGGACTAGGACCAAGAATGGTATGGCTCAAATTGGCACAGGAGACTGAACAGAGCAATTGCCCAAACAATAAGGTTGCCCGAAAGGAATCATTTTAGGAGACGTACCGGTGGAGTCTAGGCAGAGCTGCCTTGGAACGTCCTGCGGGACCAGATTGTGAAGTGGATGTTGTCCGTGGCCACGGTTGGGAGCTCTGGGCCTGGATAAATCCAAGTTTCATTTCGTGTTGCCTCTGCCCTTTGTTGTGGTTTGGAGCTCTGTGTGGGGGTCATTGCCCTCGGGTGAGGAAATGGCAGAGAGCGGAGAAATGGAGAAGCCCCCAACTCGGGTGTGGCATGTCCTGGGGACTGGGAAAATTCTACCTCCTTCCTCAGACATCTTGGTCCAGGCTGGTGAAGTTCTTGTGGTAACCCTATGCTGGGACAAGAGGAGGCCCACACCACTGCAGATTAGTCTGAGAAATATTGGGGACATGAGAGCAGGGCAAGATCCAGAATTCATGCTGCCTTTGGATTGGCGCTGGTCGTCCCCCACTATTACTGCTCCTACCAGTGTTCCCGGCCTGAGAGTAGCACTGGACTTGTATCAGGATCCCCTTATTCAATTTTTAGTTCTGTTCGATGTTAGTTCTGGGCCTGAGGAGGCAGTGACCCCACTGCTTAGAGGTAGAGAGATGTTCAGTTCAGAGTCTGTCCATTTTACACTTGCTCATCGGAGGTAGGGAATGTGTCTACCTACTCTGCTGCACTGTACTCGCCCAAGCACTGAGTACAGTGCTCTGCACACAGTAAATGCTCAATAAATAAATTAATTGATTGAATCTTGGCCCAATTAATCGTATTTATTGTACGCTTACTCTGTACAGAGCACTGTACTAAACACTTCGGAGACTCAGCCAGGATGGGGGGTGATCTCACTACAAACAGTGATGTTTATCGAGCCCTTTCTCTGTGTTCTTATTGGGACAGTATAATAGAATTAGTAGACATGACCTTGGCCTCACGTGGCTTAGTCTCTAGTAGGGGGAGACAGATACTAAAATAAATTACAGATACGGATAAACAAGAGTTTAAAGATCAGTATATAAATGTAATGGAAGTGTGTGAGTACCTAAGTACTTGATTATGTAGGATAGGGAGATGATAACAAGTGTGATATATGTGAAACACTCATTTATTTGTTTACCAGGGACTGGACTGTGAGTCCTGAGGTAGAGAAAAAACTATCAGATTGGACACTGTCCCTGCCCCACAGAGCATTCGCCATCTAAGGGTGAAGGAGAACGAGTAGTGAATCCCCGTTTTCAGTTGAGAACATTGAGAAACAGATAAATTAATGGACTTCTGTGTGAGTTCTGTGTGACTTTGGAACCAAAGTCACTCAGCAGGCAAGTGGCAGAATTAGAACCCAGATCTTCTGACTCCCAGGCCCACACTAGGTCATGGTGTTCTCCAGTGGGAAATTAATCAGGGCAGGTCTCCTGGAGGAGATGTGATTTCCGAAGGATCTTGAAGATGGGGTGATCTGTGGTCTGCTGGATGTGAAAAAGGTGGGAACCAAGGTACCTGGGTAGGTACAAGTTTTTTGTTGTTGTTGTTGTTGTTGTTTGATGGTATTTGCTAAGTGCTTACTCTGTGCCAGGCACTGTTCTTAGGACTGGGGTAGGTATAAAGTAGTCAGGTTGGACACAGTCCACATCCTATGTGGAACTCATAGTCAATCGCTTTTTACAATTGAGAAAACTGAGACTCAGAGAAGTTAAGTGACTTGCCCAAGGTCACACAGATGACAAGTAGTGGGGTCATGCAGATTAGAACCCGGGTCCTTCTGATTCCCAGGCCTGTGCCCTATCCACTAGGCCATGGGCACCGGTACAGGAAAGGGTAATCTTGATATTTCTGTGATAAGAGAGGAATCTTAAGGCAAGCACTGATCTCATCTGCCACTTCTCTACTCACTGGTAGAGTCTCATCACTCGTTAGTTGTATCATCTGGGGCCCAGAGGACTTATTTGGGAGTGTATATATTTCTTCAAATAAAATGTACCTCCTTTTCATCTATAATAAAGTGTCTTGCTATTCCTCAGTACAGTATCTTGAGAGTATGAAAAACATGCTTAGAAGATTTATTTGTAAAGTATAATCATATCCTAGATGAAAGGCAAAGTTAATAAGCTATGTTAAATATTCATAAGTACTTTTATGTTAAACATCCTCATTATCCAGTGTTAGAGAGAGACTCTATTGAAGGAACAGAACAGATGAGCTATTTATCTTGTCTCATGCTAGTTGTAGGCTAAGACTATGGAGCAAGGGCCCTAATCACTGTAGCCGTTTGGATTCATTAGTGCTTTACCGAGATTCACTTTTATACTTCGCTAATGGATTTTGGCAAAATCTTCTATTTCCAAATGTTTGGATTTAACACTTCAATTTTTCCCATGGAAGCCTATGCTTAGTGTTAGGGGAAACTCCACTGGAGCTAGTTTGCGGGATTGGTCCCGGTCGCTGCCTTGCCTGACCGCCCTGGCTCGTCTACCAAGACAGGATGCATTGACATCCTGATTTCAGAAACATAAATCTGGCCTTTCCGTTGTAGTCTCCTGTGGGTAGCAGAAGTCTGACTTCAGTGGGCATCAAGTAGAAGCCAACGAGGTGATACCACTAGATTGTAAACTCCTCCGCAAGCTTAAAGGTCCTCTGCTACAGTGTAAGCATCCTGAAGGCAGGGATCATGTGTGGTTTCTCAAATGCTTTGTTCTGCTGTATCAGTACTGGAAGATGAGGGTTTCCAAGCCCTAAATCCCAGTCAAAAGATCCTCCCCAGTCAAAAGATCCCCCAAAGTCACTTCAAGAGCACCCATTCCCTGATTAGCCTCCCCTGGGCCCTAAAGCTGCAGTCCCCCATTCTCAAAATGTAGGTTGGGGGACCTTTTGTTCAGTATACCCAAAGTCTTTGATCCGCTATTGCCACTTTCCTTCAGTAGAAGCCTAGACCACTCCCTGAAGGTGAGGGCGTTATCCGGGACTAACCTACTCCCCGCCACCGTTCCGTCCCAGGGTTGGTTGGCTACTGGAATCTTGTGGAGAAAGTTCTCACTCTCCCTCCCACATCTTCTCAGGTCCACATGTCTCCCCACCACCTGGACCTTCACCTCTAACTCTACCACTCATAGACACCAAGATCAGAGATCTCAATTATTATTTTACATTATTCTAAATTCAGTAACAAAAATAATTCCAGTTGAGATGCCTTTCCCTAGATCTAATACGTTTCCTCTCAGGGCGCTCTGTACTTTCCCTGTAGGCATTCTGAGTTTCATGCTCCTCAGCATCAGATAGAAACTCCTTACCATAGACTTTCAAGCACTCAATCAGCTCACACACTCCAACCTCACCTCTCTGATTTCCTTCCACAACCCAACCTGCACACTTTGTTTCTCTAATTCCAACGTAGTCATTGTACCTCGATGTCACCTGAGTCGCCACTGACCCCTTACCTGTGGCTTCCCTCCAGTTTGGAACACCCTCCCCCTTCATGTACAATAGACAAAGGGCAGGGACTATATCTGTTACCGATTTGTACATTCCAAGCGCTTAGTACAGTGCTCTGCACATAGTGCTCAATAAATACTAATGAAAGGACACCACTCTCCCTGCTGTCAAAGTTTAATTGAAATTGCATCTCCTACATCTCCTCTACTCCCTCTCTCTGATGCATCACTTATGCACTTGGATCTGAACACTTTAAATACTGGATTTGGACTCCACCCTCAGTCCCATGACATTTATTTACCTATCTATAATTAATTTTAATAGCTATCTCTCCCTATATAGACTCTAAGCTTCCTGTGGGCAGGGAACATAGCTACTGACTCTGTTGTGTTGTACTCGCCAAGTCTTTGGCACAGTGCTCTGTTAGCAGTAAATGCTCAATAAATGCCACTGATTGATTGACTGGGCCATACCCAACTTCTCTTCAGATGTCCTAGGTTTCCCTCTCTCCAAATCCTTCAGATTCAGGGCCTCTCAGTGTACTTTCTCCACATAGGATAGGAGACTCACTCCTCAGGAATCCTGAAACCGGTACCCCAACCTTTAGGTATCCTAACCCTCCTGCTGCTTCCCTCCTTTATCCGTTCAGAATCACAACATGAGCTTTCCCTCTCTCCTGCTCTCCTAGGCACATGACTTACAACCTCTTCTCCTACTTCTCCTGCTTCTGTCTCATTGGCTTGGCTCCAAATAGTGCCGCAGGTGACGTTGATTACACTCCTCTGAGGGAGAGGAATGGGGGGGGGGACTCTGCACACAGAAAACTTGCAACAACTTACCTCTGATTGATTATCACATTTTCAAAAGTTAAATCTGATGCTTAAATGGTCCTCAAATCAGGTGTAAGAAAGCAGAGTGACTTTGAGTTGCTTGCTTTTGACAGAACCCTCTTATTTGGGAAGTAGTTGGCACCTTTGGGTTTTGCTTTGAAGCATTTGGCTTAATTGGCTTATTTGCATTTTACATTGTTGAAAAAATTGTTTCAGGGAGAGAGCTGCGTGCATATGAACCAAAACTCAGTGCTGCTCCCTATATTCTATCAGTTTGGCTGCTTTGGTCACACCAGTCTCTGACCCCAAATCTCTAAGGCTTCAGACCATAAGTAATTACTGCTACTGACAAAAAAAACAACAACAGGGCCAAAGACTCCCTCCAATTACCTTGCACGTTTCAGTTGCTGACTTTGTTATATTCAGATGGCAAGTGAGGGTACCGAAGCTACAGATCACCATGCCAGAGAGGGTGGTAGGGCAGTGTTGGCCTTGAATTTCCATCAGGTTTTTTCCTCAGAGCTATTGAACCAGACCAATATGTTTCTACCCTGTGCTATTATTTATTGGGATGATTATCATATTATTTAAATAAGCTCAGCAGTCTTCTAGCAGCAGTCCTGTTAGATGTCATTACATAAGGAAGCAACGTGGTCTATTGGATAGAGCAGAGGCCTGGTCATGAAGGGTAGTGAATTGTAATCCCAACTCAACCACTTGCCTGCTGTGTGACCTCGGGCAAGTCATTAACTTCTCTGTGCCTGTTTCCTCATCTGTAAATTGGGGATTCAATATCTGTTCTCCACCAACCCTTCAACAGTGAGCCCCATGTGGGATAGGGACTGTGTCTGATTTGATATCTTAATACCAACTCCAGTGCTTAATACAGTATTTAGCACATAGTAACTACTTAAAAATATTGTATTATTATCATCAGTACTAAGAATTGGTATATGTCACATGGTTGGCATAATTCACAACATCATGCTGGTTAATCCAGGGAAGAGGTGGTGCAATTTTTTTTTCTATATCAGTATAGCAAATGTGTCAAGCCAGCCCTGACTCAGTGTTCTCACAGCAGTACTGTTTCTGTTTCATCTCACTTCTGTTGAAGAGAGGCAGGGGGCCAGAAACACCGAGAGAGTGAGGTAGAGAAAACAGTGTCAAGCAGAAAGAACGAGGGAGAGGGACATAGAGAAAGACAGGGACAGGCAGAAGGCTAAAGAGCAAGAGGGATGGAGGAAGGGTGTGGCAGATCTATAAACGAAGAGGGACAGATTAAAGAGTCCTGTGGACCTTGGGGCTTTTTAGTTTAGGGGCACCCCCATGTGATGCGTTCATCACTGTCATGCTGCGTCCCTCCTTCTCTCCACCACAAGGCCACAACAGGAGTCTTTCCACTGCCCCTCCAACCCCAAACTGCAAATGCTGCACTTTGTCTCTGCTTGGTTCTGCCCCACCTGGAAATGGGAGGGAGTACTTGGATCTCAGCGACAGGCAAATTAATGCTTCTCCTCTCCCCCCACAATCCTCTGTTCCCAGGTAGAGCTGGGAGCTACTGCCCTGAGGTAAAGAGAAAGACTAGGGCATTGGTCGCCCCTGCAAATTGGACATTTTTCTAGTGGGTATTCACACCCGAACCTGTGAGTTGCCCTCTCTGACTCCTTCAGGCTCACTGCAGGAGGAGACACCACTCTGACCGTGTCCTTGGAGACAGGGTTTGAAAGAGTGAGAAGTCTACATAAGCAGATAGGGCTGGAAAGAGTGAGAAGCCTGGATATCTAGACAGGGCTGGTAAAGGTGAGGGACTCCTATGCCCATAGATGCCCAGCTGTGATCCCTGCTGACACACGCCAATAATAATAATATTATGGTATTTGTTAAACACTTGCTATGTGCCAGGCACCGTACTAAGTGGTGGGGTGAATACAAGCAAATTGGTTTGGACCCAGTCCCTGCCCCACATGGGGCTCACAGTCTCAATCCCCATTTTCCAGATGAGAGAACTGAGGCCCAGAGAAGTGAAGTGACTTGCCCAAGCTCACACAGACAAGTAGCGGAACTGGGATTAGAATCCATGACCTTCTGACTCCCAGGCCCTTACTGTATCCACTATGCAACGCTGCTCTTCATGCAAAGACCAGGGCACCTGGCCCTTTTCCCCACCCATCCAGCAAGGATGATTTTGGTGAATGAATGCTCTCCTGGAAACTCTAGAACCTTTCCCACCCTCAATGGGACCTGAAGAAGGGAAAGCTAGCAGAGGGGATCATAACCATCATTCTGGTTATGTTGCCTTTAGAAATGATCTGTGTTCCTCTAGTGGTACACCGGTTCTCAAGGGGTGCAAAAATCAGGACACCCACCAGAGTGCTGGGGCTTGCCAGGGAGCTACCAAACAATAGTAATAGTTATTAATAACGTACTGTGTGCTGGGAAAGAATAATAATGATAATAATGGTATTTGTTAAGCGCTTACTATGTGCCAGACACGGTACTAAGCGCTGAAGTATCCAGGCAAATCGGGTTGCACTCATTCCCTGTCCCAGGTGGAATTCACAGTCTCAATCCCCATTTTAAAGATGAGGTAACTGAAGCACAGAGGAAATGAAGTGCCTTGCCCAAGGTCACACAGCACACAAGTGGAGGAGCCGGGATTAAAACTCATGACCTTTTGACTCCCAGGCCTGTCCAACTCTATTTGCTTGTCTCCGCTCTGGTGCTTAGTACAGGGTTTGACACATAGTAAGTGCTTAACAAATAGCATAATTAATTAATTAAGAAAGATACCAGGTTTGACACAGTCCGTATTCCACGTGACTCATTTACAGATGAGGTAACAGGTTTAGAGAAGTGAAGTGACTTACCCAAGGTCACACTGCAAGCATATGGCAGAGCCTGGATTAGAACCCATGTCCTCTGACTTCCAGGCCCGTGCTCTATCCACTAGGCCATGCTGCTTCCCAGCTTGAGTTCTGGGCAATGACTGGATCCCTCCTCTGCCCACTTCTTAGCCCAGAATCGCGGCTTCTGTATCTTCACAGCCTGAACAAAAGGCAATCCCTGGTACAGTGCAGAAAGGAGGAGAGGAGAAGCAGAAGGGAGGAATCCTAGGTGAGCGGCATTCCCCTACTCTCACCGCTTTAGTCCTCCCTCTTGCTTCCTCATAGGGGCAGAGAGTCTCTCAGCCTCCCTTCAGATAAAGAACCAGACAACCCAACCCACCCATGGTAGAGGACATTACACCGTTTGCACCTGGAGCCAGACGCGTGCGCCTTTAGTCCACGAGCAGAAGTTGAATCCTTGAAGATAGTTGGGATTGAAGGGACAGTATTATTATTATTATTATTATTATATTAAGGACAGAAGGTCCCTAACTCTGCAGGCAGCCGCAATGCGCTCTCTTTGGGACAGGCAAAGGAGTCCCCAACCTCTGACTGATAATCCCTCATCTTCCCAACTGCAGAAGGGCTGGAAAATTTCTACTCCCTTTGAGTCTGGTGAAGACTCCCAGCTCCAGAAGAACGTGGGTGCTGTTTCTGTGTTCCTCATTCATCTTGCTGCAGTGCCCAAGCGCTTAGTACAGTGCTCTGCACATAGTAAGCGCGCAATAAATACTATTGAATTCTAATGGGACAACTCCTTGCAATATCCTCCAGTTGTGGGAGTGTAGAGCCAGACGTGGGAGCAACAAGAAGGTGTTGTCCCTTTGGATTATGATGATGATGATTGTGGTATTTGTTAAGCGCTTAGTAGGTGCCAGACACTGTAGTAAGCACTGAGGTGGATACAAGCAAATCAGGTTAGACACAGTCCCTGTCCCACATAGGATTCATAGTCTCAATCCCCATTTTACAGATGAGGTAACTGAGGCCCAGAAAAGTGGAGTAACTTGCCCAAGGCAATGCAGCAGAGAAGTGGCAGAAACGGGATTAGAACCCAGATTCTTCTGACTCCTAGGCCCATGCTCTATCCACTTTCATTTTGTTAATGAAATGTACATCGCCTTGATTCTATTTAGTTGCCATTGTTTTTACGAGATGTTCTTCCCCTTGACTCTATTTATTGCCATTGTTCTTGTCTGTCTGTCTCCCGATTAGACCGTAAGCCCGTCAGACGGCAGGGACTGTCTCTATCTGTTGCCGACTTGTTCATTCCAAGTGCTTAGTACAGTGCTCTGCACATAGTAAGCGCTCAATAAATGCTATTGAATGAATGAATGAATGAATGAACTTTGCCACACTGCCTAATTGCAGAAGTAGGGGAGAGCAGGAGTTCTCTTTAGGCTGGAGAATTCATTTTGATTTACGAGGATTAATTTATCAAATCGAGTGTATTCAGAAAAGCTTTAATATTCTTCTGGTGGTAGTCCAAACCGGAAATATTTCCCTTACATGAATGGCTAGTACAAAATAGCCATTCTCTTTTCTTTGCCTTTTCCCTCTCTCCAGTGGATTGCGGCAGTGCTTTCTTGGAAGCCTCGGCTACTGTGAGCCTACTCGCTTTGCAGAACTGACTCTGTGAGCACATTGCATCTATGTGCTACATTAGTTTTCCATCTGGTGTGGGATGTTGGATCTATAAACATTATGAACGGGGACCTGGGTACCAAGCAGAGTGTCTTTCTCGCTGAGCCTTGTCACAATAGGGAATTTGATGAGCTACTTTTACTTCTCAGTGAGCAATTTTTACAGCAGAATCCACACTTTGTCAAGGCCTGAGTTTATCTGTAGAGCTATGTGACTGACTCATTTCCTTTGAGAATTTTGATCATAGAAATCAAGGAAATGGTTAAATGTAAGCTTGTCTTTGTTACATTAGTCAGGTGATAGGCGATAACGTCCGGCATGGACAGTTCGGTCATAAAAATCTTGGCGTTCAGTAGTATTCGACATTATAAAAATCTTGGCGTTCAGTATTTGATGCTTGTGAGCAAGAAAGAACTTGTTAGAGTCTTGAATTTAGTCTCTTCCTTTCTAGGGACTAATCTAATGATAATGATAATAAAAATGTTGGTACTAGTAAACTACATGCCAAAGAGGGATAATCAGGACAGAGTCTCTGTCCCACATGGGGCTCACAGTCTAGTGAGCAGGGAGAATGGGTATTTAGCCCCATTTTACAGATGAGGAAACAGAGGCACAAAAAAGACAACTGCCCAAGATCACTCAGTAGACAAGTGATGATGAACTTGGCATTGGACTTTTGTTTTGTAATCCATCTCCCCATCATTGGCAGGGATCGTCTCTGTTGCCGAATTGTACTTTCCAAGCGCTTAGTACAGTACTATGCATGCAGGAAGCGCTCAATAAATACGATTGAATAAATGAATTAATGAATGAACCCAGGTCTCCCGATTCCTAGGGCCAGGTTCTTTTCACAGACCACACTGCTACTGCTCGTCAACTTCCATGTGAGAGAGCATCCCTGGAATTTGTCAGCCGGAGAGTGGTGACCCAGACTTGTTACTCCAGTAGGTGATAAGTTCCCAGTGTCTTGGGGGAGAAGGAGGGATATGGAATTTAAATGGCGCTTTAGGTATTTTCTTCAGGATGACTTCAACTGGGAAAATCCCCAACAACCAAGCCATGCCACCCCTTGGCTCCATTAAGCTCTTACTCTTGTTTCCCCGTCAGCTGTTGCCCCAGGCAATACACTACAGGTCTCTGCTCCTCAGTATTGGCCTGCCATGGGTCGAGAAGAAGATTTCCTTTAGTCAGTTGTATTTATTGAGCGCTTACTGTGTGCAGAGCACTGAACTAAGTGCTTGGGAGAGTATAACACTATAACAAACACATTCCCTTCCCACAGTGAGCTTACAGTCTAGAGTCTTAATATCTCTCAGTATTAAAAGTAGCAAATTGCCCTTTTCCCTTAGCTAAACCTTGTTCTCAGCTAAATCCTTTTCTGTGGCAGGGCCTTGTTAAGCAGAAGGTGAAACCAACCTTACCTTTGTTCCGATCTCTAAAAGCTCCCTTCACATGCATTTATTAATATGAAGCTGGCATGTCAGTTGGAGGCGAGGTTTATATGAGGTGTGAAAAATGCTATTAATAAACTGTTGAGAGAGTGTCTAATTACTGGAGATTGATCTGATGAGAGAAAATAAGCCCACTGTTCCCTCAGAATGCTAGTGCGGGACAATGCAGCTTGGCAGTTTATCCTCACATTTTTTTTAATGTTTGTTCCATATAAAAAGCTGTCTTTGAATTGTCTAATGAAGTCCCAAACTCTGTGTGGCTGACAAATCTGTTAGCCAATACATGCTGATTTAATGATTCAGGTTTTATAATTGTCATTTTCTCTTTTTTCTTCCAACCATAAGAATAATTATTTCAGTAATATAAAAACATTTATAATATTTGCCTCCTTTCAGTGAGCTTTAACAGATTTTCAATCTCTGGAAAGTTAAACCAATTATTATTTCCATTAAGACTCTTCAAAAAATAATAATAGAAAAAAAATCACAGGGAAGAGAAAACTGACACCGATTATTCTTTTCATTATTCTTTTCTTGGGTAGATAGAATTTAATATCTTTCCCCACTATTAGCTTGGTTTTACCAGGCAGAATGTGTGTCCAAGAGTTAATCTTGGGAAATATCACTATTTGTAGGGCTTAGAAATTCTGTAGGGTTGAAGTGGTCAGAAAAAATTATACCAGGATTTCTGGTTCTGAACTGTCAGGTGCTACAAACAAGAAAAAATAAAGTGAAGTTGTCATTGTTAAAAAGTTAAAATGTTTCAAATGTCATTAAACACATTCACCATGCACATCTTAAGAGTTTACAGCTTTGCTTATTTGTAGTGTCCATTTTTTGATCAACTGATTTATAGTCTGTATTATAGATGACAAACAGGTCAAATCTATTATGTTTAAGGGCTCCCGGTTTCCTGTCAAAACTGGACTGTTGTCATTCATGGTGTCAAACTGTGCTTATGTAATCTCGTCAAATGGAAAAATCCTATTCGTTTTCCCTAAGGTATAGCTCCTAGGAATGATGGTTGTTTATTAAATAAGACAATCAGCAAATATATTGATCAGTTTACAAGCAGCTGTGATTGGGGTTAATGGTGATACTGTGTATTTTGGGCAACTAAACATTTAGGGGTAAAATATAAGACCCCCCAAAAAAGAGAAATAAGCTCTTTGTCATCAGTGAAAATCAAGTCTCTGAAAAGAGAAATATATTCTAGGAGAACTCAATCTCAGGTGTGCTTTGTTGGCAAAGATGTGGTGCCCTTTGCTTCACAGTAAAGTCCCACCTATCAGTCAATGTCTGGAAGTTAAATGTCCTCAATTCTCTCATAATGTGTCTTCTAGGTGTCATGACTCAATGGGAAAATAACTGTAAAAGCCTTGCCAGAGAAGGTTGGGAGGGTAAGAATGGGTTTCCTTATCAGGTGGAATCACCAGGAAGCCTTGACTTCCAATGAAGTAAAAGTCAACCGCTCTACTGTGGAACTTGTCTGTAAATTGGTTCAACTAAATAAATCACCTAGAATTGGTTGAGTACACAATCATGGGTGATATTGGCAAAAATAGAGTATTTCACCTTGATCCAGGAAGGAACCTATCTCCTCTAAAAAAATAAAAACAAGAATAAGACAAAATAAGAACAAGCATAAGAATGCAATCAATTCAATAGGGGATATCATAAGTCACTGATACCTGAGTTCTGAATAAGCTTTCATTTAGAAGTATCTCGTGGATGAAGGGCTGAACAAATTTCCACATCTAGTTTACCTAAGTCTTATCATGAGTCTCTTCTTTTCTCATTTTCTTCATCCTAGAAAAAGGCATGGGAAATATAAATAGTAAAACTGGAATGTTGTGAGGACTTACTACAGTTGTGAGCACACAGTAAGGATGCAATGAATACCACTGATTAATTGATTGGTGAATGAGATAGTTGAGAAAGTATTTATTGATTCAGAAGAACAGGGGCATTAAAAATCCATAGTATAATTTATATTTAGAATCTGTGGCCTTGCAATCTTTTATTCTTGATAAGAACACACCGGGAAAAGAATATTTTTGTTGGTGATATGTGGCTTCCTAGATAAAATAAAAAATATTGATTATATTTTTGTTTGATAGTTACACTGATGTTCCACTTTAATTGGCTTTGCCATTCCATGATGTTTTTCAGATCTAGACAAGTTAAAGACAGTAGGAAGAATATGTGCTTTTAGGTATTTTTGATTAGATATATTTTTCTCATAGCAACATTGGCTCTACAGTAGAAACACTTTAATTTTAGAAAAATGTTCTTAAAAAGAAAATGTTAGCATTTTGAGAATCTGGAAAAAACTCACCACATATCACTTGCCTCAAAAGTTGAAATTTAACATTTTCACTGGTGCAGCTTAGATATAATTAAGGAGTTCTTAAGACCATTGTAGGTATGTTAGATCAGGACCATTCTGTGTAATGCTGCATGAGGGTGAGCATTGTGGATTCATGATTCAGAGAATCTAAAATTTGCATTTAATAAATGAATTCCAAGGCTTATTATTTCCACGACTACTTAATTGTTGCTAAGGAAATGCTTCAATGTCTTTTTCTAGTCAGTGGAATTTAACTCTAAATAATTAATACGATATCAGTTGTACCACAGTTACCATTCTATATTTTGCTTTACACTTCCCACATTTTCATTTTGATGGATCAAGTCTGTCTAGCTTTTTTTGTTTCGTTTTTGACCTCGATATTCTGGACACAGAACTGTCATGGATTCACCATTCTCTCTAACCATGTCTGCTCAGATTCCTTTGTTGAGTATGTAGGTACATATCCTTACAGTATGTTTCCCCTCTCTGGAATTTATTTTTCTGTCTCCCCTGCACTAGACTGTAAATTCCTTGTGGGTAGGGATCTTGTCCACCAACAGTACTGTGCTCTGCTAGTACAGTGGTTGGCGCCATTGATTTATTGGCTACTCTTCTTTTCACTCTTTCTGTGAGTGACATATTGTAGGTTCTCCATTCAGTTCATGTTTTTTTCACTCTTTAGGGAAGCTCACAGAGAAGTTAAGTGACTTGGCCATGGTGATACACCAGACAGGTAGTATAACTGGGATTAAAACCCAGGTCCTCGGATTCCCAGGCTCATATTCTTCCTAGGAGGCCACACTGCTTCCCATGGTTACAGGTGACACCCCATGTAATATTCTCAGCCCTGACTGCTCTCTCACTTACTGTACAAACTCACTGTTTCTTTCTGCCCTTGAAACATTTCCATCTGAATGACCCATCACACCTGAAACAATACATCCTAAGCAAATTTGCTATCTTCTTTCCTCAATCTTCCTCTGGTCCTTACTTTTCTGTCTCAGCTGATAGCATTCCCATCCTCCATTTTCCACAAGATTGTAGATTCAGACCAGCTTTGACATCTTTCTTTCTCAGCTACTTCCTACGTTTGGTTGCTTTCTAAGTCCTTTCAAATTTTCCACTACATTAGTTCATCGATTGACATTTTCTTTTCCGCCTCATCTCTTCCTGGTGATCTCTGCTAACCTCCCATCTCTGACTGCTCCCCTATTCAGTCTGGCTTGCCTGGTTTGTGATTTTTCAACTACTTGAAACCATGCCTTCCATAAAGCAAAGACGGGGACCATAAAGGGGAAAGAAAGAAAACAAATATAGACTAGCTGTGTGTGCAGTTGTGCAAGTACATATGGATGTCAGTTGTCTTATGGAAGTGTCATTGCTGATAGTGAAATCCTATCCATTTACTTCCTGTGAGAGTTGATTGAGAATTTAATTTAAGTGCTGGGTGGGAAGTAAAACTACATATTATTACCTAAACACATTTCTCATCTCTTTAAATTCCTGGATTTTTCTCCATTATCCCTGACTCTTCCTTTCTCTCAGGCTTTTCCTGATCTACCAACCCTTTCAAGAGGCTTAGTTATAAAAAGTAATTCTTGCACTTGCTCCATTCTACCACTTGGCCCCTGGTAACAGATTTTTAATTAAAAAATTAAATAAAATTAATTCATTTTAATCAAGACATCTTCACTTCGCTGCCCTGTAATCTCCACAGATTTAACGTGTCAAAAACAGACCTCCTTATCTTCCCTCCCAAACCCTGCCCTTTCCCTGACTTTCTCATCACTGGAAACAGCACCATCATCCTTTCTGTTTCACAAGCCCATAACCACAACGTTATCCTTGACTCGCCTCTCTCATTCAACCCACGTATTCAACCTAACCCTAAATCCCGTCGGTTCAACCTTTAAAACATTGTTAAAATTCATCCATTCCTCTCTATCCAGCTGCTACCACTTTAATCCAGGCATTTATTCTGTCCCACCTTGATTACTCTCTCAGCCTCCTTGCTGACCTCCCTGCCTCCTGTCTCTCCCCACTGCGCTTCATTTTCACTCCACTGCCCGGGTCATTTTTCAACAAAAATGTTCAGTCCATGTTCCCCACTCCTCAAGACACTCCAGAACAACCACCTCTGCATCAAACAGAATCTCCTTAACATCACTTTGAAAGCACTCGATCGCCTTGCCCTCTCCTACCTCACCTTGCTGCTCCCCTTCTACAACCCAGCCCATACACTTTGCTCCTCCAACATAATAATAATAATAATAATAATGATGATGGCATTTGTTAAGTGCTTACTATGTGCAAAGCACTGTTCCAAGCGCCGGGGTAGATACAAGGTAATCAGGGTATCCCACATAGGGCGCTCAGACTTCATCTCCATTTTACAGATGAGGGAACTCAGGCCCAGAGAAGTTAAGTGAAGTTAAGTTAAGAGAAGCAGCGTGGCGCAGTGGAAAGAGCATGGGCTTTGGAGTCAGGGCTCATGAGTTCGAATCCCAGCTCTGCCACTTGTCAGCTGTGTGACTGTGGGCAAGTCACTTAACTTCTCTGTGCCTCAGTTCCCTCATCTGTAAAATGGGGATTAAGACTGTGAGCCCCACGTGGGACAACCTGATTCCCCTGTGTTTACCCCAGCGCTTAGAACAGTGCTCTGCACATAGTAAGCGCTTAACAAATACCAACATTATTATTATTATTAAGTGACTTGCCCAAAGTCACACAACTGACAAGAGGCAGAATCAGGATTAGAACCCACGACTCTGACCCAAACCAAGCTTTTTCCACTGAGCCACGCTGCTTCTCAACTTGACAACATACCAATGTCAACATACTCACATTACCTCAATTTCATCTCACCTCCCTCCCTCTTCAGATCCAACAGATCTACCCCACTTCAAACCTTATTGAAAGTACATCTCCTCCAAGGGGCCTTCCTTGACTTATCCCTCCTTTCCTTTTCTTCCACTACCTTCTGCATCTTCCTTTCTTTCTCCCTTTTCCACACTCCCGCCTAGCCCCACAGCACTTATATACATAACTTTAACTTATTTGTATTAATATGTGTCTCTCCTCTAGGCATAGTCTCCCTGTGGGCAGAATGTGTCTTTTATATTATTATATTGTACTCCCCCAGGCACTTAGGACAGTGCTCTGCGCACTGTGAATGTTTAATAAATGTGACACTGAAAGAGAGAGCTTGCTCATGTTCTCAGTTTTGATCTCCTTTAAAACAGCAATCTACACTCTGTAGAGATATTATCTTAAAATGGACGTAGTCTTTCTAGACGTTTGAAAAATGCACTTGTTTGCATGGAAATTATTTTTCAGACAAATTTTAATGATAGCATTCACTGCCCCTCAGGATGTATTTCTGAAATGATTAATTATATCCAGGAAATTGACTATGACATTCTATTAACATGAAATGGAGGAGAAAATTAAATTAGTAGACACATTTAAACTGATTACCTAATTACAGAGGTGCTTAAATGGTATATCCATGGAGTCTGAGGGCCCAGTCTTGTATCTTGAAGCTCTTTCATATTTGTGACTCAGCAGAGTAATGGGGATCGGGGTGCATAAGATTCTAAACTTGCCCGATTATAGCGAAGCTTACATGATGCTGTAATATTTTCTCCCACCCTCCTCAACCCCAACCCCAGCTTGGACACTAAGTTCTGGGTTCATGATGTCAGGATAAAGATCACACATGATAATTCACAAGGCCTAGAGGAAAGAACACAGGCCTGAGAATCGTAGGACCTGGGTTCTAATTCCAGATTTGTCAACTGCTTGCTGTGTGATCCTGGGCAAGTCACTTAACTTCTCTGTGCCTCAGTTTCCTCAACAGTAAAATGGGGATTCAATACCTTTTCTCCGTCCGACTAAGGCTGTGAGTTCCATGTGGGATGGGGATTGTGTCTCTATTGATTAACTTGCCTCTACCCCAGTACTTAGAGAAACTAATTCAATAATAATGATAACAATGGCCTTGGTATGAACATCCCTTTCTGTTTGTGTGTGTGTGTGTGTAGAAGCGGCATGGCTTAGTGGATAGATCATGAGCCTGGAAGTCAGAAGGACCTGGGTTCTAATCCTGGCTCTACCACATGTGTGCTGTGTGACCTTTGGCAAGTCACTTAACTTCTCTGGACCTCAGTTACCTCATCTGTTAAATGTGAGCCCCATATGGGATGGGGACTGTGTCCAAGCTGATTGACTTGTATCTACCCCAGCGGTTAGAACAGTGCTTGGCACATAGGAGCTTCATAAGTACCATAGTTGTTGTTATTAATGATGCATGCAAGACTCTTCTTCGAGATGCTCCCCTGCTGAACTGTGGGATGGGGAGGAAGGGGAGACTTCCCCTGCTACCCCTCTTCCTTCTCACACCCCTTAACCTGCAGCCACCTTTGCTTTTCATGGAGCAAGCTATTAGGAAGAAGTGGGGTGGGGAGGGAAGATCTCTCCCAAGTGCCTAATACAGTGCTTTGCACACAATAAGCACTCAATAAATACGATTGAATGAATGAACGAATGCACCAGGAAATATCACTCAGCACAGTAGTGACAGGGAAGCAACCAAGTTTCTTTCTTACCCCCTCCAAGGGAAAGTGTCCTCCTTCTCTATTCCCGCTCCCCGAGGGACCCCAGACAAAGGCTGAGCAATTTTGTCCAGGTGGCTGGACATGTAAGGGGGAAGCAGCGTGGCTCAGTGGAAAGAGCCTGGGCTTCGGAGTCAAAGGTCATGGGTTCGACTCCCAGCTCTGCCACTTGTCAGTTGTGTGACTGTGGGCAAGTCACTTAACTTCTCTCTGCCTCAGTTACCTCATCTGTAAAATGGGGATTAACTGTGAGCCTCACGTGGGACCACCTGATTACCCTGTCTCTACCCCAGTGCTTAGAACAGTGCTCGGCACATAGTAAGCGCTTAACAAATCCCAACATAATTATGTAAGGCCAACCGAGGTGACCCGCTGCTCCTTTGCATCTCCACCGGTGCTCCGGCTGATTGTGTTCGGATGATGTCATCACAGTGAGCTACCCATGACATCATCAATGCTGCACCATGTATAGCACCATTTGTATATGCACATAATGTAAGCTCATTATGGGAGGTGAATGTTTCTGCTACTTCTGTTGTATTGTACTCTTCCAACTGTTTAGTGCGGTCTCTGCCCATAGTGAGTGCTCAATAAATATAACTGATTTATTGATGGATAAATACACCCATACACTTTGTAATGCCCAGATTGATTAAGAGAAGGACATTTATAGATGAGGGAATTGAGGGAAAGATGGAATGTTTTTGAAGCAACAACTTATCTGACTGCCCCTGAGTTTCCTACTGTTATGTTTTGTGTAAAAAGGTGAATTGCTAGGCAGCCATCTCTATTCTGAATAAAGATATTTTATTTAGATCAGATTTTTTTTACTAATATTCTTGTTATTAATTATTTAAAGTTAGGGTGTATCCTATGTCACCCTCAGAACAAATCTGGAAGTTAGGTTCACAAAAAAAGTTATTTTTTTAGTTTAAGTTTCAAATCATTTTGCAAATATTTCATTTTCACTTCTTGTAAATATCACAGATTACAGTGGTAGCAGAGTTACATATCGTTGGAGAAATAAGTGTGAATTTGAAAGCAATAACTGGGAAAAAGAAGTCATGTTGAAAAGGTTATAGGATTTACTTTGCTTTTTGCCATTTCAGAAAAGCTGCAGGAAGTCAAATTAGGGCTTGTGTTTCAGTGCCTGCTAAATGTGTTCCCCTTTGATATTTCTTATTTGCATACTGTCCAGAAACTACCTCAAACATCTTGTTTTAAGGGAATTCAGAATACTGAGTTTTGTATTCATTTATTTTTACCATATATACAATTATCCTTTTTTAAATCAAAAACCAAAAAGTGTGCCAGCAAATCATTGATTTGGATAGGTTGCCTTCCAATTTGTGTTCGTGTTAGAATTCCTTTCTCTTTCTAGACCCTCCGCGTTGTTTTTACTTTAATGTTAATCATTAGTTGAGGAACACATTAAATGTGTGTTTTGCTACCTATTAGTGCCATTTCTTTAGCCTGTGGTTCATTAAGCATCATGAATATATTAGGCAGTAGTCTTACAAACCCACGAATGGGTCTGTAGCAAGTGCTGAGAATCCTTCCAGACGAAAACTTGGGGTTGGGCTTTGTTGGTGGTAATCAGTGGTATTTATTGAGCACCTACTATGTGAAGAACACTCTATTAAGTGCTTGGGAGAATACAATACAACAGAATTAACAGACATGTTCACTGCCCATAACGAGCTTACAGTCTAGAGTGGTAAAGTAGAAGCAGTGTGGCTCAGTGGAAAGAGCATGAGCTTGGGAGTCAGAGGTCATGGGTTCAGATTCATGCTCAGCCGCTTGTCAGCTGTGACACTTTGGGCAAGTCGCTTAATTTCTCTGGGCCTCAGTTACCTCACCTCTAAAATGGGGGGTAGGACTGTGAGCCCCACATGGGACAACCTGATCACCTTGTATCCTCCCCAGTGCTTAGAATAGTGCTTTGCACATAGTAAGTGCTTTAATAAATGCCATTTTTTTTGATACTTGCTCTGAACCTTGTCTTTTACTGATCTGAAAACTTAATTAAAGAGTTGAGATATTTGGTGAAGTCTGGTCTGATGAGAAGACTAGTGATGGAGTAATGGAGTTGACTTTGACGGTCACAGTTCTTGAACCACCCTACCTCCACCACTCTTAGGCTGCCACTCTATTCTAGAAAAGTCTTTGGGGCTGTGGATGAAGGATGAATAGGAGAAAGGCACCAGAATGAATGAGTACAGCCTGATTCTCAAGCAGATTTTATTTGCTTTTCTTTCTCATCCTTTCCCTATCTCCAGTTGTTTATTTTCTTCCCCAAACCCTATTTGTTTCTCTGCTTTTCCAAATTACTTTGTACAGTACATTGCACTCATTGGGTGCTCAGTAAAGATTAGTGCTACTACTGGTGTGATGTTACCTGGGATTTTCATGCCTACACTCTGGCTTAATGTCATTTTTGGAACACCCTCCAGGGTAGGTATCCAAACCCTAATCCAAGATCCTCCCTTCCCTGTGCCCTGTGTCCACTCAGGGTCACAGCTCGAGCTCTCCCTTCTGTCCTGCTCTCCCAGGCACCTACCTCCCTCTCTCTCCTTGCCCTTAAAAAGGCCATTAGTCGTCTTGACTTCCTCCCCAGTCCTTCCCTCTGATTGACTCGGCTAAGTCTTCACACTTCCATCAGGCAGAGGCAGGACACAGTGACTCTCCTGGCTTTCTCCTCCATCTCCTCAGTGTAGGTGCCAGTGAAACCGGTCATCACACCTGGTTACCCATGGAGGGAGTAACAGTTTGTTGGGTGGGTATGAGTTTTCACTCAGTGAGGTTGTTTGAAAGTCATCAGGGCATAACAGCAGACTGCTAGGAAAGCGAGTCCAGAGAGATAGTCTGTTCTATGGATTGGATATATTTTCTTATAAAGAACAATGAAGAAGCTATGTGGTCCACAGCTATGTTGAAGAATCCACATTAATCACAGGCAACAGTCATTGCCTCAGGATTGGCAGTATGGCCTAGAGGGAAAAAAGTGGGAGTTGGGGAGGTGGAGGGGGTGGGACTGGGTTCATTCATTCATTCAATCATATTTATTGAGCGCTTACTGCGTGCAGAGCACTGCACTAACCACTTGGGAGAATACGATAGAACAATAAATAGATCCCCTGCCAACAACAGGCTTACAGTCTAGATGGGGGAGACAGACATTAATATATATCAATTCTCTTCCCCTCTTCAAAACCCTACTTAAAGCTCACCTCCTCCAAGAGGCCTTCCCAGACTGAGCTCCCCTTTTCCCTCTGCTCCCCCTCTACCCCTCTTCACCTCTCCTCAGCTAAGCCCTCTCTTCCCCCCTTTCCCTCTGCTCCTCCCCCTCTCCCTTCCCCTCCACTCAGCACTGTACTCGTCCGCTCATCTGTATATATTTTCAT
Source organism: Ornithorhynchus anatinus (assembly GCF_004115215.2). Taxonomy (NCBI): domain Eukaryota; kingdom Metazoa; phylum Chordata; class Mammalia; order Monotremata; family Ornithorhynchidae; genus Ornithorhynchus; species Ornithorhynchus anatinus. The sequence continues at coordinate 27,197,399 of NC_041741.1, read as the reverse complement.
TACCCTATTTATTTTGCTAATGAGATGTACATCACTTTGATTCTATTTATTTGCTGTTGTTTTAATGAGATGTTCATCCCCTTGATTCTATTTATTGCTATTGTTCTTGTCTGTCTGTCTTCCCCGATTAGACCGTAAGCCCGTCAAAGGGCAGGGCCCGTCTTTATCTGTTACCGATTTGTACATTCCCAGTGCTTAGTACAGTGCTCTGTACATAGTAAGTGCTCAATAAATACTATTGAATGAATAAACAAATAAATTACAGATATGAATATGTGTTGTGGGACTGGGAGGGAGGATGAATAAAGGTAGCAAGTCAGGACTACGAATAAGCGAGTGAGAGAAGAAGAAAGGAGGACTTAGGGAGGGCCTCTCGGAGAAGATGTACCTTCAAAAAGGCTTTGAAATAGGGGAGAGTAATTGTCGGATTTGAGGAGGGAGCATGTTCCAGGCAAGGGGCAGTACGTGGGCAAGGGGTCAATGGCGAGATAGAAAAGATCGAGGTACAGTGAGAAGGTTAGCGTTAGAGGAGTGAAGTGTCTGGGTTGGGTTGTAGTAGGAGTGTATCGAGGTGAGGTAGGAGGGGGCACGGTGATTGAGCACTTTAAAGCCAAAGGTGAGGAGGTGGTGTTTGATACAGAAGTGAATGGGCAACCTCTGGAGTTTCTGGAACATGATTCTAATTCCAGCTATGCTGGTTGCCTAGTGTGTGACCTTGGACAAGTCACTTAGCTTCTCAGTATCTATATCTAAAATGGGGTTAAAATCCTACTCTCTCTTATTTAGACTGTGAACCTCCCATTTGTATCATGTAGCTACCTCAGTACAATGCTTGTCATGTAATAAGTGCTTAACTAGTATCATCTTTAATGTTGGTTGGTATTTGCTTATTGTGTGCAGAGCACTGTTCTAAGCTCTGGGGTAGACACAGGGGAATCAGGTTGTCCCACGTGGGGTTCACAGTCTTCATCCCCATTTTACAGATGAGGTAACTGAGGCCAGAGAAGTTAAGTGACTTGCCCACAGTCACACAGCTGACAAGTGGCAGAGCTGGGATTCGAACTCATGACTTCTGACTCCAAAGCCCGTGCTCTTTCCACTGAGCCACGCTTTAAGTGTAAACATTGATAATAATTATAATTGCAGTAATTGTTAAATGCTTAGTATGTGTCAAGCACTCTTCTAAGTGCTGGGATAAATGCAAGATAATCATATCCAGCACAAGACACACCCTGTCTTACCTGGACTTCATTATCCTTCCTCCACTTCTGAGATTACTTACTACGGCTAGTACCATGATTAGTAAAGTTTATGAACCTGTTGGCACTTAGTACTGATAGATTATTTGATATGTCTCTCAAAGTCCCAATTTTCATGCCCTATTCAGTGGTAATTATGCTATGTCAGTCATACATTGCCTCCAAGTACTTTTCAATTTCAGACAGGAAATGGTCCAAATTGTATACCTGAGTCTCAGCTCCAGTATTCAAATTCATTTCAAAGTAACTATCCTCTATATCTATGAATGTTCCCTCTCCTTCCCCACCTTTAGTTACTTGTTCTTTCATCTGATTCAAAGCAGTAAGAGGTTTAACACTGTACATCTGCCTGGCAATCTACATTAACATGAGAAGCACTCCCTCTAAAGTTTCCTTTAAGTGAAATAATGAAAGGCAGCAATGTTTGCAATCAAAATTAAACTAAGAAGCCATGTGGGACTTCAAAAATTTAGTAAGGTAGAACTTCAAAAGCGGAATAATATGAGTTTCATCATCAGCAACTTTGGTTTTGAGTAATTCCCCATGTTTGATTTCTCTTAGGAATTCACTCTGAAAATGCTTGAAGTGAGGGAAGAGTTATTTAACTCTACTCTTTAAACAGTAGCTTTGGGTGTATAGAATTACATATAAAATTACAAATAAGGTTGCATGGGATCATTTCAGTATTTTATAGAGTTTCACCGAAAGGGTGATGACCTTGATACTGATTGAAAATGATCATATCTAAAATCTTTAGCAATATCCAAGAAGAATAACTTGGAAAATGTATTCATACAAATTAGAAAGGTCAACTGAATAACTCTTTTGATGTCTTTAAACCTCACCTTTGAGCCCCCTGTATGGGCAGGGACTGTGTCATATCTGATTGTCTTGTATCACTGTGATTATCACAGTGCTTGGAGCATAGTAAGCTCTTAATGAAAATCAGAGTTAGGCTTTTAATTGGTTTATTGGGCTTTTCCTGCATGTTAGCAACAACTTTGACATTGGAAAATGTCAGATCTTTAGTGGCAGCAAGGCAATACCAGGATCAATATAGTATCATTAAAATGATATCCAAGGATGCAATCCTATTCAATTCCTTACACCTAGGAGAAGCAGCATGGCATAGTTAATAGAGCACGGGCCTGGAAGTCAAGAACGACCTGGTTCTATTTCCAGCTCTATCACTTTTCTGTGTGACCATGGGCAAGTCACTTTACTTCTCCTTGCCTCAGTTACCTTATCTCTAAAATGGGGATTAAGACTGTGGGACATGGGCTGCATCCAACCTGATTAACTTGTATCTGCCAATACTTCATACGGTGCTTGGACATGGTAAGCACTTAACAGATACCTATAAAAGAGAGCCATTTATTAGACTGGAAACCAGCCTTGTCGCAGCTGAGGATAACTAAAAGCAGTCTAGGACACTGTACCAACCTGTTCAAAGAAGTCTGAGTAGCCAACACCAAACTCCCAGACCTGTACATAAGAAACTTAGTTTCATCTCCTCTTGCTTGTCCCTTTAACTTCTTGGAAGTTTTTCCCAACTCCATCCTACTTGCCTTTTTTATTAGGGGTGAAAAATGGTAAAGGCCCCGGATCTACCTGCTGACATCTATAAGCATGGAGCACTGTCAAATGTGCATACTCTCCCAAGTGCTTAGTACAGCGTTCTGCACTTAGCCCAGCCTCGGGGATTACACAAGATTCCATTGAAAGGGTTGATAGAAAAGATAAGATGTCTCCAGACTAGAAAGATGAAGATTGAGAGGGGACCTGATCACAGTCATGGTTTGTAGACTGGCAAGCACTCTGGCAACTACAGCTCTGTAGTTGTGGTTCATCAAGCCCTGACATTTCAAGGTGATTTTAAAAAACCAAAAAAAAAATGGAAACAATTTTTCATAGTGTGTGGAAAGGAAATAGACTTGGTTATAGTAGGAGGTTGTCCAGACAGAAAATAATGTCACGATAATTTCATGAATTAGAGATCTATAACAGTTAATTACTAAAAGGGTTGTTGAGAAAGGATTAGGTGATTGATTTCTAACTATGAGGATAGATATCCAGAATTGCCTTTGATAAGAAATGCCATTTCTTCTATCTTTAACATGTGATTCTTAACAGAATCTAATCTGTTAAAATTCTATTCTTAAGGTAATCCCGTTAGGCACAATCCATGTCCTACATGGGGCTCACAACTTTTATCCCTGTTTTGCAGACAGATAACTGAGGCACAGAGAAGTTTGTCACTTTCCCGGGGTCATACAGCCCACAAGTGGCAGAGCTGGGATTAGAAACCTGGTCCCCCTGACTCCCAGGCCTGTGGTCTCCCCACTAGGCCAAGTTGCTTTCCATTTCTTTTCACATTTATTCAGAGACTGGTTTGAACATCTACTGGTAGATACCTATTTTTTAATCATTACACTTTATTTGAATTTTACCACTATTCTATTTCACTGTACTGTTTGTTCTGGTATTTTAAAATAGATTTCAAAGAGCAAATCCAGCCTTCTAAGGCTATCATGTTATTCCCAACACTATTGGACTTGTTTGAAATTTTCATGTTATGTTGAAAAGAAAGTGTGAAGCACACTATTTCATTTTTAAGTGAAAATTAAATTTCAAAATGGCCCAGATGTATCTGAAGTGAATAATCTCAATGATATAATTATATGAGAGAGAAAAAATAGGTTAATTTTCATGTTTCTCCCTTCCAAATTTCCAGATCAATTTATTAACTATAGTTACTTTAGGAAGCTTAGCATTATTTTTAAGGTACCCTCTGTGTTTACATGTGCATGAGGTATTCAAAAAAATTCTAAGTCTGGATCAGTGGTTTCTCATAGAGGTGATGACAATAGACCACTAAAGCGCTTAACACAGTCAATCGTATTTATTGAGCACTTCCTGTATACAGAGAACTAAGCACATGGGAGAGTATAATATTACAATAACAGTATAACAATGAATATTGAGCACAGTAAGTGATCAAAAATACTATTAATATTTAAAATCTGTGTTTTGAGCCACTGTGGAACGGAGATTATACCTGTTTGTATTTGTGTCTATCCCAGTGCTGCAAACAGTGCTTGGCTTGTAGTAAGCATTTTAAAAAATACCATAACTAACTAGATTTTAGGTAACTGCAGGTTTGACAGCCATTCATTTTTACTCATATAAAACACTTTTGCAAAGTTATTTTTTTTAATACTAACTCAAATAGATGTAACGCACCCTTCACAAATCTTAAAGTTTTTTTGGAGGGGGGGGGCTTGATGATGAATATAATTTTTATTTTCTTTCATCCGTCTGGACCACAGTAAATAAAATGTGCTACATAGATTTAGGTTATCATATTCTCTTCTGGCATTATGCATAAGATCAGCTAATATTCAACAAATGAGAAATGACAGACCATGTAATGGATTCATGAATGTGTGATAGAAGTCCCTTTTCCCATCAGATTCTTCCCCCCAAATCTTTGAAATTAAATTCCTTTTTAATGTTCCTTCTTATTAAAGACACTACACCATTTTGCACGGATGAGTTTTAAAAATCTCCAAATGATTGAAACAAATTTTATCAAGCTTGCTACAGAACGTTGACCAGAACTTGAAACTTTGAAGTTCCAAGCAACTTCTTGTGAAATAATTCATGTTTTTAAATAATTTTAATAGGATAAGGATATTTATACTGTTTCGGGGTACAGATTTCTCCTACTAAGCTTAGTGTACAGTGACCTTTCACATTTAGACTAGATTTAGAGAAGCAGCGTGGCTCAGTGGAAAGAGCACGGGTTTTGGAGTCAGAGGTCATGGGTTTGAATCCCGGCTCTGCCGCTTGTCAGCTGTGTGACTGTGGGCAAGTCACTTAACTTCTCTGTGCCTCAGTTCCCTCATCTGTAAAATGGGAATTAAGACTGTCAGCCTCACGTGGGACAACTTGATTACTTTGTATCTACCCAGCGCGTAGAACAGTGCTCTGCACATAGTAAGCACTTAACAAATGCCAACATTATTATTTAGACTATATTATGCATCTCCCAGTGTACATCCTCATCAAGGATGAATCACATGTCTAGAAAACTTGAGAGTGGCCAGGACTCATCCCCTGAAGAGCCACAAACCAGAAATGTAACATGGCCTAAAGCCTCTGATGACGAGCCAGTATCACTGCTGTAAAAAATTGAATGTCTTGTGTCTATTCTTTATTCTTTAGTTACAGTATGGCCTAGTGGAAGAAACACAGGTCTGGGAGGTGAGTGACCTGGGTTCTTTTTCTGGCTCTGCCTCTTGCCTGGGGAACTTTGGGCAACTCACTTAACTTCTCTGTGCCTAAACTTCCTCATGTATATATTGGGTTTCATTACATGTTCTAACTCCTACAGTGAGCCCCATGTGGGACATGGATTGTGTCTGATGTGATGATCTTGTACCTACCCAGCACTTAGTACAGAGTTTGGCACAAAAGCACTTAATAAATGGCAGAGTCATTATCATCACTGTCATTGTTGAGCTCAGGGATGATAATTCCAAAGGATCTGATGTAAGCAGCATGGCCCCTAGTGGATAGAAGACAGGCTTGGGAGTCAGAAGGACCTGGATTCTAATCTCTGCTCTGCCATTTGTCTGCTATGTGTCCTCAGGCAAATCACTTCAATTCTCTGGGTCTCAGTTATCTCGTCTGTAAAATCAAGATTAGTAATAACAATGATAATGGCGTTTAAGTGGTTACTATTTAGGAGGCACTGTTCTAAGCGCTGGCGTAGATACAAGGTGATTGGGTGGGACACAGATCCTGTCCCACATGGGGCTCTCACAGTCATAGTCACCATTTTACTGATGGGGTAACTGAGGCTCAGGGAGGTGAAGTGATTTGCCCAAGGTAAACAGCAGATATGTAGCAGAACCGTCCTTTGACTCCCAGGCCACTGCTCTTTCCACAAGGCCATGCTACTTTTCTGAATCCCTTTAATCACTCATTCACCCCCACTGGTTGCTTTCTCTTTAATTTTTTATAATGGCATTTATTAAGCAACTGCTATATGCCAAGCACAGTACTAAGCCCAGGGAAGGATTAAGAATAATCAGGTTGGACACAGTTCCTGTCCCACATAGGGCTCACACTCTAAGTAGGAAGGAATTAATTATTTACATTAACGTCTGTCTCCTCCTTTAGACTATTCAATATGGTTAGGGAATATGTCTACCAACTCTGTTGTACTCTCCCATGCACTTAATACAGTGCTCTGCATACAGTAAGTGCTCAATAAATACCACTGATGATAATAAGAAGGATTTAATCCCCATTTTACAAATATCAGAATGGAGACACGGAGAAGTTGTGTCTTGCCAAAAGTCACCCAGTAGATAGGTGGCGGAGTCGGGATTAGAATCCAGGTCCTCTGACTCCCAGACCTGTGCCATTTCCACTTGGCCCCGCTGCTTTCCGTGTCACTCAGCTTGAGCCGTACAGTGTGCCGGCAGTATTGGATAAGTCCCTGGTTAATTTGCCAAGTCAGCCTCCTTAATGTTCTCCCTGGGATCAACCTCTTCCATTGTATTTTACTGTCTCCTGCCAGGATTATCTTCCTAAAATGTTATTCCCGAACACATCAACCCTCTCCTCAAAACCTTCTTTGACTGGGCCTTCCTTCCTCATCAGTTAGCAGCTCCTGACCATGGGCATCAGGCCTCCACACCAGTTACCTCTTCTAAGCAGCGTGGCTCAGTGGCAAGAGCCCAGGCTTGGGAGTCAGAGGCTATGGGTTCGAATCCCAGCTCTGCCACTTGTCAGCTGTGTGACTGTGGGCAAGTCACTTCACTTCTCGGTGCCTCAGTACCTCATCTGAAAAACGGGGATTAAAACTGTGAGCCTCACATGGGACAACCCGATTACCCTGTATCTCCCCGAGCGCTTAGAACAGTGCTCTGCACATAGTAAGCGCTTAACAAATACCAACATTATTATTATTATTATTATTATTAGGATTCTCTCATGTCATCACCTGTTCCACCCTTGCTCATCCAAGCATAATTCTATCACTATATCTCATCTCTCCCCTCTTCAGAACTATTCTGAACACCCGCCTCTTTCATGTGGCATTTCCCAACAAATTTCCTCAGGTACATAACAGGATGTCTTTGGGTACATTTGACATGTCGTCCCATGATGACATGGTAATCACATTGCCATCCCCCATCCAACTACTCCAGCTCTCCCTGCCTCATTGAGAGAACAGGGGCGTAGAGGGATGGAATCAAGGCAACTGGGTGGGATGCAGTTGGGAATAGTGGTGAAGCAGCAAAGAACATTTTACACGGCAGCGGAGGGGGCAGAGTGGGAGAGGGGCAGAGAGGAGATGACGGAAACACCCACGAGTCCATGTGGGATGATGTGTCTAATTTAGTTTCTTCATAACTATAAGTTACGGAACCATGTCTACCCCCTCTGATTGTGTAATCACAACGGCTGGCCTTAACACAGACGTATATATTAAATAGCTGAATAATGGAGTTAATAAACATGTGTGTATTAATTCCATTATTCAGCTATTTAATAATAATAAATACCAACTTTGGCTTTTATTGGGCACTTCCAATGTGCTACGTTCTGGTAGAAATACAAGGTTATCAGACACCGTCTCTGTCCCCCTTGTGGCTTAAGATCCATTTTATCCCATTTTGAAAATGAGGGAACTGAAGCCCAAAGAAGTTAATTAATGTTGGTATTTGTTAAGCGCTTACTATGTGCAGAGCACTGTTCTAAGCGCTGGGGTAGATACAGGGTAATCAGGTTGTCCCACATGAGGCTCACAATGGGGGTCACAGTCACCCCCATTTTAAAGATGAGGTAACTGAGGCACAGAGGAGTTGTGACTTGCCCACGGTCACACAGCTGACAAGTGGCAGAGCCGGGAGCCGAAATCATGACCTCTGACTCTGAAGCCCGGGCTCTTTCCACTGAGTCACGCTGCTTCCCCTAGGTTAAGTGACTTACCCAAGGTCACACAGGTGGCCAGTTCTTATTTTAGTAGGATTTGTAAAGTGCTTACTAGGTACCACTCAGCACAGTGCCAGGGTAGATACAAACTAATCAGATTAGACACAGTCCATGTTCCAGGTGGGGCTCACAGTCTTAATCCCCATTTTACATATGAGGTAACTGAGGCAAAGAGAAGTGATGTGACTTGCCCAAGGTCACACAGCAAACAAGTGGCAGAGCCAAGGTAAGAATCCGCGTCCTTCTGACACCCAGGCCCATGATCTTATCCACTTGGCTATGCTGATTCTCCAGTTTCCTCAGGGTTTTCTATCTCTCAGTCCCATGCTCTCTCCACTAGGTCATGCTGGCTCCCCATTTAAAAATTATAATTACTGAGTATAACGCTGGTTCTTTTTGCAGATGACAGAAAAAAAATTTTCTACCCTATAACCAGAAACCTGTAGTTAATACTAATTAACATTTCTTAGGATGAAGGGTGTCAAATGCTTAGCAACCTCAAACTTTTGAAATTTGATATTGATGATGACAAGTAGAGAATATTCCCTGAAGAGTGTCACGATTTCCAGTGATTTAGGTTATTTGTTGATTCTTTTGTGCTTAGTGTTTGAGCATTGTAATTTGAAATATAATTTCTTAGAACTTTTAGATTTTGCTGTCACTCAACCATTTCTGTTTAGAAGGTATGTTTTTGTAGTTGACAAGGGTTTTAACCAAAAACTTGTGTGAAAAAGGATTGTGGAATCTCTTTACTCATATTTATATTACATACTCTCCTTCCCTGCTTAGGTGAGCAGTAATGAAGAAAGATACTGAGCTGTCCCAAAGCTATTAGGAAAATGTGAGATAAAGTCAAAAAAAGTTAGGATAAAGAACTAGAGTGATTAGGAGAAAAAGTCTAATAGTGTGATTGCGATATAAGGGACAAGTAACCTGGTAATGCCACTATACAGTTACTATGGGGACAAGGAGGACCAAAATGACTGTGTTAGAAATTGACTCAGTGGGAAGACTGGAAATTTGAGCTAAGCAACCAAAGCAATATCAAACCCCTGGTGACACCTTGTAATCCTCTTGAGAAAGTCAGGTCAAGTTAAAAGAACATATGCACTCATCAAGGCTGAGGAGATTCTCGATATTGTGACCCTCTACCATAGCAAAGACACCTCTAGTCTCTGGAAACACTTTTTTTGGCAAAGGAGGAGGGAATCTTGCTGTGATGCTTCATCCGTATTTTAACCCAGAAGCGCCTGAGTTGTAATCCTGGATCTGCTACTTGTAAGCTGTGTGATTTTGAGCAAGTCACTTTGCTTCTCTGTGCCTCAGTTACCTCATCTGTAAAGTGAGGATTAAGATCATGAACCCATGTGAGACAGGGACTGTGTCCAACCTGATTATCTTGTAACCACCCCAGCACTTAGAACAGTGCCTGGTACATAGTATGTGCTTAACAAATATCTTAAAAAAACAAAAAAATGCCATCCAATATTGGGCAAAAGGCTATATGAGGAAGAGAGATTTTTTGCCAAAATTTGCAGCTGTGTCCTCAGTCCAACATTTAAAGTCATCCTTTTAAATAATCATGAAAACAAGAAAGCTCTTTTGTTTATTGGCATATTTGCATCTGCAAGCGATGAGATGGTAAAGTAAACACTAGCAAAGGCTTTTCCTTAACATTCGAAACACTGAAAAGATGCACCACGGGACCACGAAGATGCCACAGTTATTTTCTCTTTCAAAAGAATAATGAGAGATCTGATTGTGTAAATGATTATATTGTAAACAACATTTTGTTGCCAGTAAGATCTAGCCTCAGTTTTCCAAGGTGTCTCCTGAAGAATAAACCGTTTTCCTACTTCTCCAGGAAATTACAGCGGTAATAAGCAAAACTGCCAGAGGTCATAGTGATCACCGTACATTAGACTCAGAAGAAGTTTGTGAAACAGCATGAGAACCTCAATGTTTTTTTTCACAGGACTTTCAAAGATGAAGGCTGAAAGTCTAGCCATGAATGACTGCATTAAGCTGCTCGGAGAAGTTTAGCAGCATAAAGAATTTATAACAAGTTGGTACAGTTAAGCTTGTCAGACTTGAGAGATCCTTCAACAGCATCTTTGCACACCAACAGTTGTTAGAGCAGAAGGTGTTTTTTTTTTGTTTTGTGTTTTTTTTTCTGGTATTTGTTAAGTGCTTACTTTGTGCCAGTGCTGTTCTAAGGCCTGGGGCAGATACAATCTAATCAGATTGTACACAGTCCATGTCCCACATGGGGTTTACAGCTTTAATCCCCATTTTACAGATGGGGGAACCAAGGCACAGAGGAGTTAAGAGACTTACCCAAAGTCCCACAACAAACAAGTGGCAGAGCCGGAATTAGAACCCAGTTCATTCTGATTCCCAGGCCTTTGCTCTAACCACTAGATGATGCTGCCTGAGAGTTGTGAAGTGGGTTGTTGTCGTTGCTGTCAAATGATATGGGTGCAATTCACAAATTCTTCCACATTAGAAGCTTCATTGATACCATCTCTGAATTACAATGTTTCTTCAGACCAAAATGTAGCCTAGCAGCAATGATCTCTGCAACAAAAGACAAACAGAAGAACCACAGAGACATTGCTAGATTGAATTAGTAGCTAGTAACAAAATACTTGACACTATTAATAGATTTAGTCTCTGGAAGCCACTAAGTAAATGTGCCTGCCTAGAAATGTTCATTAAGACTCTTCCTGCTCCAGAATAGTGGAGCCAATTGAGTCTGAATTGAAAGCACACTATCCATCAGCCCTCTGAACCCTTTCAAAATGCCGATCATACCTTAGTCATCCTTATAATTTGCTCAGCCGAATCAGCAGCTTTGTTTATCCCATTATAGGTAATTTTCAACCCTTAGTCATTGAATAACGGTAGTGATATTTTAAATTCATAACCATTTCATGCACATTTCAGCACAAACTCAAATATTCTGTAAAAATTGTGCTTGGCCATGCAACTTCAGCCACTGTTCTAAAGGGGCTCAAATTCCCAAAGACAAGAATTAGCCAACTCTCAGGAGTTTTACAAACAAATGTATTCTTTTATTGAAACATACTCTCTCAATTTAAGGGAATGCAAGTGAGAAAGAACATCTATATAAAGGCTTGGATTTTAGAAACTCAGTACTAATTGATGTAATAGTGTTTAAAATGCAGTCTCTAATTCTGATCCTCCAAACATCCTGAAGTAGCAAAGTGCTGCAAATGAACAATTCATACTTTGAGGAATAGGAAGAATTATTTTAATAATCTCTTCTTATATAAAGAAATTAGCAATCGTAAATAATGGTAATGATAACGTTGATATTTGTTTAGTGCTTACTGCGTAGAAAGCACTTACTAAGTCCTGGTGTAGATACAATGAAATTAGATTGGACACAGTCTCTCTTCCTCGTAATAATAATTATCATTTGCCAGCCGCGTAACCTTGAGTAAGTCACTTAACTTATCTGCACCCCAGTTTCCTCATTAGTAAAATGGGTTTTAAATACTCGTTCTCCCTTCCACTTAGATTGTGAGCCCATATGGGCCAGAGTCAGTCTGACCTGATTATCTTGTATCTACTCCAGGGCTTGGTACATTGTAAGCGCTGAACAAATAATTGTAGTACAATTATTATCATCATCCCAGAACTTTCTGTGATGCTTTGAACATGGCAAGTGTTTAATACATGCCTATCAAAAAGAGATATTCAAGCCTGTGGAATATTAAGCTTTAGGACATTACTAAGCGTGGCATTGAGGCTTCTCTTCTCTAGGTGTGGCAAATTGATTCCGAGCGCTGAATTGATTGAATGCTGTGAGGGAGGAGGTCAAGAAGAGGTGGAAGAGAGCTGCTCTTGCCTTCTAATTTGGGCTTTGCTATCTGAGAAGCCGTGGAAAGAGGGTCTCTAGGAAGGAGTTGAAAGAATCCACAGAGCAGAGGGATGACAAGGAGTAGCTAGCAACACCCAGAAACGGAACAGGAATGAGATGGGTTTACAAGCAGAAAAACAGCAAGTAGAAGGATTGTGATCTGGTCCTTCAAGAGATGGAGACACCTTACCCCATCCTGTTTTTCCCTTGACTAGAACCAGGGGCCAGGTGAGTGTCAGCGATTGAAAGAGCAGGCAGAAAAGATGAAGCAAAGTGGTGTGGAAGGACAGGGAGGGAACAGAAATGGAGGGAGGGAGGCTAAACCAGACTCTATCCTTTCAGGTGGAGTCTGGCAACCAGTAAATAAAAGTAGAAAGAGGTAATGAATCAATCAGGAGCATTTATGGAAGACTTATTCTGTGCAGACCGCTCTACTAGGTTCTTGGGAGAGCGGAGTAAAATTAATAAGCAATTCCTGCCCTTATGGAGTTTGCAATCTTGTGGGAGAGAAAAGGACTAAAACAATTTAGAGGCAGGGGAAAGAAACGGCGTTTAAATATAAGAGACCAAGTACGACGGGGGTAAAGGGATGTCTCCTTATATGGTACATAGAGGCTGCAGTATCTCTCTCGTACATCTTGTCTGGGGACAAAAAGATATTCAGGGGCAACCATGGCCTAGTGGCTAGAGATGGGCCTGGGAGTCAGTAGGCCCTAGGTTCTAGTGCCATCTCCATCACTTGTCTGCCATGTGACCTTCGCGAGTCACTTTATTTTTCTATGCCTCGTTTACCTCATCTGTAAAATGGGGACTAAGACTGTAAGCCCCGTGGGGACAGGGACTGTGACCAACCTGTTTACTTTTTAATTACCCTAGTGCTTAAAATAAACCATTAAAAAAAGTGTTAGGTACTTCAATGGTGGACCAAAGAAACATTTTAAATTATGAATGGGACCCAGTCACTCTTAATAGGAGTGGGGAGAGATGGCATGAGAAGACAGAGTGCAGAAATCAGTTGCGTGCCATCTTCTGAGGCGAGCGGGAAGGATGCAGGAGCGGGCAATTTGGGGTGCCTGCCTGCTGATACGTGGCAACAGGCCCCATCTGAGAACGGGGAGGGGGACAGAGAAGAGGAAGAGCAAAGGACAGGGAGGGAGGGAGACAAAAAGCAACACCTGGAAGAGGGACAGCATCAATGGAGGGCAGATGGAGGCTGGAGAAACAGCATAGCCTCGTGGTTACAGCACAGGCCTGGGAATCAGAAAGACTTGGGTTCTAATCCCAGTTCTGCCACTTGTCTGCTGTGTGACCTTGGGCAAGTCGCTTCACGTCTCTGTGCTTCACTTACCTCATCTGAAAATAAGATTATGAGCCCCATGTAGAACAGTGTCTGGCATATAGTTAGCACTTAAATACCATTATTATTGCAGGTGGAAAGGGCCCCAAGATAGACTTCCAGCTTTGGGAGGAGATGGCAATACTAACTGGAAAGGAGGTGGTACCTAAAAGGGTAAAGGGAGAAGAATACAGGGTAAAAGGAAGAAGCTCTAAACTGTAAGCTCCTTGTGGGCAGGGAACAGGTCTTCCCAACTCTTAATACAGTGCTCGGCACACAGTAAGTGTTTAATACAGTGATTGACTTAAGGACCCTAAAAGAGAGTGAAGAGAAGAGTGGAGAAGAGGAGTTTGTTCAAGTGAAGGCTAAGAGGAAGTGAAGAGTAAATAGAAAAGAACTGAGAGGAAGAATGAACACCGGGCGAGTGGGAGGAAAAGAGCAAGAGGCTGAGAAATGAGTCCTGAGATATTCTCCTCCTACTTTGCTCCCAGAAAAGCTCAGGTGCTGGTGAAGGAATAAGTGAGACCAGAGAAGAAAAGCGAGAGAAGAAAAGGAAGAGAACAAAGGTCAAAGTGAGAGGATAGGAGGGAAACCAGACCAGAGCCTCATTTGGTCCAACCCGCATGCTGGCACAGTGAAAGTGACCCGCATTCTACCCAGACTGGGTGATAATAGAGGAGAAATGGTATGTTTTGCTAGAGGAGCCCCAAGAGACTATGAGACAGACAGAAAAGGGGTGGGTGTGGAGCACATTGTGGCTATTCGTCAGGGGAGGTGTGGGGTACTTTTTAAAATCACAGTATCAAAATTAAGAGGGTGATGGAAGTGGGGACAAGGGGGGGACTTTTAACAGACTCAGAATGCAGAGGACTACTGCAGTCAGAGGTTTCTACGTACTGCAGACCTGCAGTCAGAAATGGGAGCTCTTTAAAGCAGTTTCCCTTCTTCGGGAACCACAGTGGGGATTGTTCTGGGAAGGGATGTACATGGCTTCACTGGCAGTCGAGACTGTACCGTCGGAGCGAGGGATTAGATGGGAAGCAAAAACTCTGGAGACAATTTCTCAAAACAGGGGGCTGAGGGACAGTTATAACAGTGGTTGCCAAGGCTGAATTGACCCAGTAGGTTTTGGTCAATCAGTGAGTGATATTTCCTGAGTGCAGAACAATTTAGTAAGTGCTTAAGGTAGTACAGTACAATAAGAGAGTTGGTAGTCTGTGATCCCTGCCTTTAAGGAATTTACAGTCTGTTGGAAGAGATAAGCATTAAAGTAAATTGCAGTTAAGGAGAGCAAGTGGACAGAAGGATATGTACACAAGTGTAGTGGGCGTGGGGATGAGAAAAAGCTGTATCGCCAACCATTTGAAGCTGGCACTTACTGCAAGCTTGGAATTACCGTCAAGTTTGAAGGAGGGATATGGAGGATGGGAACAGAGTCTTTAAAACAAAAAAGTGTCAAAGAGCAATGGAAAGTAGTGAGAAAAAGGGCAGGAGATGTCGAATCTTCAAACTGCAACTGGATAATGGGAAATTTTAAGGAATAATATTAATAATAATTGTGGTATTTGTGAAGTGCTTTACTATGGGCCAGGCACTGTACTAAGCTCTGAAGGGTAGTACAAGCAAATCAGTTTGGACATAGTCCCTGCCCCTCATCAGGCTCACAGTCTTATTTTTACAGATTTTACAGATGAGTAATCAAGGCATAGAGAAGTGAAGTAACTTGCCTCAGGTCAACAGCAGACAAGGGGCAGAGCCAGGATTAGAACCCATGACCTCTGTGTCCCTGGCCTGTGCTCTATTCACTAGGTCACCTTGCCTCTCGGAAGAAACTTGGAAGATCATGTTGATCATGGTATTCGTTAAGCACATATTATATGCCATGCACCATACTAAACTCTGGGGAAGCAGCGTGGCTCAGTGGAAAGAGCCTGGGCTTCGGAGTCAGAGGTCATGGGTTCGACTCCCGGCTCTGCAACTTGTCAGCTGTGTGACCGCGGGCAAGTCACTTAACTTCTCTGTGCCTCAGTGACCTCATCTGTAAAATGGAGATTAACTGTGAGCCTCACATGGGACGACCTGATTACCCTGTATCTCCCCCAGCGCTTAGAACAGTACTCTGCACATAGTAAGCGCTTAACAAATACCAACATTATTATTCTAAAAAATTAGGTTGGATAAAGCAGCTGTCTCATACTGGGCTTCCAGTCTAAGGGGAAGGGAGAACAAGTATTTTATCATCGCTTTTACACACAAGGAAGTGGAGGGCAAGATAAGTAACTTGCTCAAGGTCACTGGTAGGCAAGTAATGGAACTGAGATTAGAACCCAGGCCTCCTGACTCCCCAACTGGCACTCTTTCCACTAGGCCATGCTGTTTCACATGTCATCTGAGAATCATCAGATCATCTGAAAGAGGGACAAAGCAAAGTACCTTAAATAAGATAGTAAATGTATATTTTGAAAGGTGTAGATGTTAAATGCGATAGTTCATAACCTCATGAAGCAACATGGTCTAATGGAAAGAGCCCCGGCCTGGGAGTCAGAGGACCAGGGTTCTAATCCCAGTTCTGTCAATTGCTTGCTGTGTGACCTTGGGCAAGTCACCTAACCTGTGACTCAGTTTCCTCAACTGCAAAATGGGTATTTCATGCTTGTTCCCCCTCTTGCTTAGACTGTGAGCCCCATGCAGGACAGGAACTTGTCCATAATGGTAAACTTGTATCTGCCCCAGTGCTGAGAATAGTACGTGACCTATAGTAAACACTTAATAAATAAAATAGTGCTTGAAATATAGTAAGTGCTTAATAAATACAATAGCAAATAAACCTCAGTAGTTCTGAACAAGACCAACCAACAAATGTTGAACAATTTTAAGGAAAAATTGAGGGAAGCGTGTAAAGAAGAAGTGGAGTGCTTAAAAGAGGGAATGGCAGGGAATGTTTCGGTCTACTCTGTTGTGTTGTACTCTCCCAAACACTTAGTAGAGTGTTCTGCACATAGTAAGTGCTCCATAAATAAATTGATTTGGATTGTACCCGGAGGAGGAAGGAAGTGTGGGTATTGGTGACACTGAAGGAAAAAGCTGCTCAGTGAAGGAGTCCTGGGTAGGGTTACAAAGTGTTTTTACGAAAAAAAAAAAATCCCATCTCAAAATTGAGCTGGCAATAACAATAATAATGGTATTTGTTAAGCGCTTACTATGTGTTCTATTCTAAGCACTAGGGCAGATACAAGGTAATCAGGTGTCCCATGGGCTCACAGTCTTAATCCTTATTTTACTTACGTGGTAACTGAGACAGAGAAGTTAAGTGGCTTGCTCAAGGTCACACAGCTGACAAGTGGTGGAGCTGGGTTTAGAACCCCCGCCCTCTGCCTCCCAAGTCCGTGCTCCTTCCACTAAGCCACGCTGCTTCTTGGAGCAGAAGGGTGGTGACTTTGTTGGAAAAGAAGCAGATGGTGCAGATGTTCTGGGGAGCTCATTGGACAGATCTGTAGGAAGTGTTGGATGGCGAGAATAATGATACAGAGCATCCTCACTTTTACATAAGAATCGTAAAAAGAAGGACATCAGGAACTGGAGGCTGCTCTCTCTGCTGAATACTAAGGTCACTGCAGGTCCTGGAGACGAACTCATCCACAGAATGCAGTGAAAGTGAGGTCATATGTGGACAGGTTGGTGCGTGTAAATGAGATCTTCGGTCATACCAAAGATGGGAACTGGAACCGGTGCCTTGTGAGCCCGGGCCAAGAGACAACTTTCGGTAGAGTGAGCTGTGTTCGACCTCTCCTACCAGACCCAGATCAAATCAACTGGAATAGAACTATTATGCCATTCCACAGCACCAAAACGAGATGCTAGATGGAAAAGAATTCCTCTGAGTGGGAATTTGTCACATGAGGGAGTGATCCAAGCCCAGACTAGCGAGAAGTTCGAGAGGGTCTTGAAATTTATGGCCAAGAAGTTGGGGGTGTCGAGGGAAAAGTTAGGTATGTGACATCCTTAAAAATTAGGGTGAAAGTCAAGGAAATCCTTCATCACATCTTTCTTTCAGCATCCTGTTGTCACCCCTGGAAATAGGATCCAGTAATTGTATTTGTTATGTATTTATGTGCAGTGGATAGGGCACACAGGCCGGGGAGTCAGAAGGACATGGGTCCTAATCCCGACTCTACCCCTTGTCTGCTGTGGTACTTCAGTTACTTCAGTTCTCTGGGCCTTAGTTACCTCACCCGTAAAATGTAGATTGAGACTGTGAGCCCCATGTGCCCAACCCTATTTGCTTGTATCCACCCCAGGAATTAGTGCAGTGCCTGGCAAATAGTAAGCGCTTAATAAATATAATTATTATTATTAATGTTCCCATTGACTGTATTTGGTTATTATTGTTTATTTGCACCTCTCTGCATAAAGGCAGCTAACACGGGTCAAACACAAACACGCTGCTTAGAGAAGCAGCGTGGCTCAGGGAAAGAGTACGAGCTTTGGAGTCAGAGGTCATGGGTTCGAATCCCAGCTCTGCCACTCGTCAGCTGTGTGACTGTGGGCAAGTCACTTAATTTCTCTGTGCCTCAGTTACCTCATCTGTAAAATGGGGATTAAGACTGTGAGCCCCACTTGGGACAACTTGATTCCCCTGTGTCTACCCTAGGACTTAGTGCTCTGCACATAGTAAGCGCTTAACAAATACCAACATTATTATCATTAACAGGTCCAGAGAGTAGATCCAAGCATTTATGTAGTCAAGAGGTCAATATAGCCTTCCATAGAACACGAGCTATAGAGGCTGTCACCTCCTTGGACCAGATATTATTGTTCCTGCATATTTTTTTTACCCTATTTATTTATCACATTACTCTATTCATTTTGTTATTGAAATGTACATCACCTTGATTCTATTTATTTGCTATTGTTTTAATGAGACGTTCATCCCCTTGATTCTATTTATTGCTATTCTTGTCTGTCCATCTCCCCCGATTAGACTGTCAGCCTGTCAAAGGGCAGGGACTGTCTCTGTTACTGATTTGTCTATTCCAAGCGCTTAGTACAGTGCTCTGCACATAGTAAGCGCTCAATAGATGCTATGGAATGAATGAATGAATGAATTTCTGCAGATAGTCATCTTCTCCCTTTCCCATGCTCCCTTCCCTGAAATTCCCCATCCCTCAGGAGTCTGGAATTGGGTTCTCATTGCTTTTGCAAGCTTCTTTCCCAGGATCTCCACAGCCACACTAGAGAAACATGGAGTTCGGGTGGGCATCTGGACTGTATGGTTCATTTCCAACTTGGGATTCCTGGAGCATTTTAGCTCCTGTTCTCCTGTTATTTTTACCAGAATTTCAGGCCCGATGTTCCTTTTCTATTAGCGAACACAGATGGTAAAGGGAATTTGGGGCCTCGCTGATATGGCCTAAGGAAATACGATTCACGTACTTCATTCTCTCTCCTCCCCCTTAGTTAAAACTCTGGGTAGAGCACTGAAGAAGATTAAGACCCCTAGGAGAAGGGTTTTTACTGACCACTCTCACTGTGCAGGAAAGTCGAGATGGCAATTTGGGCCCATTGGAGAGACGGCTGGATGGCTGCAGAAGCCGGGGGAAGCAGAATGGTGTAATGGATAGATCTGGGTCCTGGAGTTAGAAGATCATGGGTTCTAATCCTGGCTCTGCCACTTGTCTGCTGTGTGGCTTTGGGCAAGTCACTTCACTTCTCTGTGCCTCAGTTCCCTCATCTGTAAAATGGGGATTAAGACTGTGAGCCCCACGTGGGACAACCTGATTCCCCTGTGTTTACCCCAGCGCTTAGAACAGTGCTCTGCACATAGTAAGCACTTAACAAATACCAACATTATTATTATTATTCTCTGTGCCTCAGTTACCTCATCTGTAAAATGGAGATTAAGACCGTGAGCACCATGTGGGACAGGGACTGCATCCTACCCAATTAGCTTGTGTCCACCCCAGTACTTAATACAGTGCCTAGAACATAATGCTTAACAAATACCACAATTATTTTTGTTATTATTATTATAGACCAAGTCCTGACTATACTGAGCTGCCCCATAGTCATACTCATTTAGCTCAAGAGTGGAGCCATGTCACTAAAGTTGGCTGCAACCTAAGCTAGGATACACAGTAGAGATACAGTTGAGCCCTTTCATTTTCACTTGCTGGAAAAATAGCATTTCCTGAGCCTCTACTCCCTACCCTTGGATTCAGGGCTCACATACTGGCCCTTCCTCAGGAATGCAGTTTTCTCTCCCTTCCCTTTTCCAGACCAGATTGGGCAAACAAAATTTCAAAGATCAGAGTGCATCCCTGGAATGATTGGGGCGGATCTATGGTCCCTAATGTGAGCATCAGCATCCTCGTTCGTGTCCTGAGGGCAACCCCCTCCCTCCAACCGCCACTCTCCACCCCCAAAAAGAAAAAAAGCATGGCATGAAATGTTTGTGTTCTTCTGTGGAGGGCTGCTTTTTAATCACTATTATTAATATTGTTAATAATAATGATGGTATTTTGTTAAGTGCTTACTATGTGCTAGACATTGTTCTGAGTACTGGGGCAGATACAAGGTAATCAGGTTGGACACAGTCCACATCCCACTTGGGGCTCACAGTCTTAATCCCCATTTTACTGATGAGGAACCTGAGCCCCAGAGAAGCAAAATGTTTTGTGCCCTTAGGCGAGTCAAATGGCAGAGGGAGAATTAGAACCCAGGGCCTTTTGATTCCGAGGCCGGTGCTCTATCCTCTGGTATTTAAATGTTTGTATCTGCTCTGTGGTTCAGCTTGTAGTTGGCCTGTCTTAGTACCTTATCAAGATTGACTTGTTTTCCAGTATTTATTCTCCTATTTCTTTCCATAATTTCCCTTGTTCAACTTCTCATTAATTTAGCTTGTGAGTTCCTTTGTGTGAGTCAGAATTAATTTTGTAACTTTCCCCAGTGCTACATATGGTAAGCACTTAATAAACGGCATAATCAATACTCTTTTATCCTTTTTGGTTGAGGTATTAGTTGACGGTTAGGCTGACTGGGCAACTTTTACTTTACCTACTGATATTTTTTTGTTGTTGTGTCAGGAACTGTACTAAGTGCTGGGGCAGACATATACTAATCAGGTTGGACACCGTCCATGCCCCACATGGTGCACAGAGCAGTAATCCACATTTTACAGGTGGGGTAACTGAGGCACAGAAAAGTTAAGTGATTTGCCCTAGTTCACGCTGAAGAAGAGTGGTGGAGCCAGAGTTAGAAACCAGGTTCTTCTGTCTCTCAGGCCCATGCTCTATCCATTCATTCATTCACTCATTCATTCAATAGTATTTATTGAGCACTTATTATGTGCAGACCACTGTACTAAGCGCTTGGAATGTACAAATCGTCAACAGAGAGAGACAATCCCTGCCCACTGATGGGCTTACAGTCTAATGGGGGGAGACGGACGGACAAAAACAGTAGCAATAAATAGAATCAAGGGGATGTACATCTCATTAACAAAATAAATAGGGTAATCAAAATATATACAAATGAGCGGATGAGCACAGTGCTGAGGGGAGGGGACGGGAGAGGGGGAGGAGACACACTGCTTCTCATTTTGAGTCTTTATATTCATTTCAATTATTTCATATTCAGCATGAAAACAATTTTATGCTACTGGATGTGTTTTTGCCCCAGCAGGTGTTGCTTAACCAGATGCTGGAGTCTTTATAATTAATACGCAACTTCATGTTCAACATGCCTCCTACTTTTACCCTGTCAGAGATAGGGAACATTGGCTTGCGCTGCCATCACATTGTTTAAATGGAGGTGATTCAGTGACTGACCTATTTTATGTTCAGTACTCATTGGGGCAGGCGATTATGTAAACGTACTTTAGCCCCATATGTCTCGATATTCAAATGAAGGAAGCAAACCGTGACATTTCTTCATTGGAACGCTTCAAGATTTAAATTCTCATTTCATTTCAGGAATTTTTTTTCATAGATGGTTTATCTGTAATTATTTCTTGGTGAATAATTTACATTGGAATTCAGTGGTCACTTAGGCATTTTCAACAAAAGCAATTATTTTATTGGTTTTAGAAAAGAATGGAGGTGGTACTCGAGCTGCTTAGAAACCCCAAAATAGTATGGGGTTGAAGATTGATTTTGGTAAAATATATATTCAAAGTGATATTTTAAAATGCAATTTAGAAAATATAAACAACAAATTCTTAGTAAAACCCATTTTTGTATTTTTTAATTGGTCAAATTAATTTTAGAAATTGTAGATCTTTGAGTTAAAATTTTACTATTTTTCTGAGGTCATTTATTTAGAGTTTGTGCTAATACCCAGATAAAAATTTCACATCTTGCATTTTTTTATTCAATTAAACATTTTCTAATTTGAAAAAGTACCAGGCCAGTGCCAATTCTATATATTTTAGTGGGCGAGAAATGTTGGTGAGTGTGGAGAGTAGAATAATCTTGTGCTTTAAAAATTCTGTCAGAAGGTTGGTATTAGTTGTCAGAGTTGTAATCATATTTATTATGCACTTACTGAGAGTATGCAGGTGAGAATTAGGGTTGCTGGTCCTCAAAGACTCATGGTTTAAGACTGAAGGGTTAAAGGATATAGGCAAACAACACATAAGGAGAAATCATTGTAATTGTAATTATGGTACTTGTTAAGTGCTTACTGTGTGCTAAGCACTGTTCTAAGCACTGGGGTAGAGACAAATTTATCAGGTAGACACAATCTGTGTCCCACATGAGCTCACAGTAGTGGAAAGAGCCTGGGCTTTGGAGTCAGAGGTCATGGGTTCGAATCCCAACTCTGCTACTTGTCAGCTGTGTGACTGTGGGCAAGTCACTTAACTTCTCGGTGCCTCAGTTACCTCATCTGGAAAATGGGGATTAACTGTGAGTCTCATGTGGGACAACCTGATTACCCTGTATCTACCTAGCACTTAGAACAGTGCCCTGCACATAATAAGCGCTTAACAAATACCAGCATTATCATTATTATTATTAAGAGGGATTTGGATCCCCATTTAACAGATAAAGAAACTGAGAAACAGAAAAGTTAAGTGACTTGACCAATGTCGCACAGCAGACACACGGCAGAGGAAGGATTAGAATCCAGGTCCTCTGACTCTCAGGTAGGTGCTTTTATCATTAGGCAATGCTGCTTCTCAAAAAAGGCAATAGAACAGTACAAACAAAATCAACATAAGAGATGAGGACATAAACTAAAAGCAGAGGGGTTACTGTTTCTAGGAGAGCAGAGTTGGGTGCTTTTCGAGGCTCTAAGACTAACAGTCGTAGCCACAGAGACCACCACCCCAGTAGAACTGAGCTTTCAGGAACTCCCACTGTCGGAGGGTGGAAGGCAGAGGAGGAGCCTGCGAGAGGGACTGAAAAGGAGCACCAGAGAAATAGGAGAACCACCAAGTCAGAACAGAGTTAGTGAAGTCATGATTGAATAATCTTTCAAGGAGAATGGGGTGGTCCAGTTTTGAAGGTAGCTGAAAGATCACTGGGGATTAGGATGAAATAAAGGCTGTTGGATTTGGAGAGAAGATTGTTGTCGACCTTTGAGAGGGCAGTTTCTGTGAAGTAAAGGATATCAGCAGGTCGATTTTCCCACCAGTCAGATGGTTGTAAACACTCAACAGGCAGATAGGACCACGAATCAGAGGATGGGGTGGGAGCGGTGGATTGTAAACCACCGTTTGGACGAAAGAACCAAACCAGCCAAAGTTTCCCAGAAGCCTGTGGGAATCGTAGAATAGCAAGCTGCTCATTTATTGTCTGATGCGATATACGTATTGGGAGTTACTGATTTCCTTCATGGAAGTTGAAAAAGACATTTGTTAGATGAACTATAAAACTCAGGCAGAAGTGAGAATTTGGGTTTCTTTAGGCAAGAGGCGGTTATGTTGAGGTTTGGGTGAAGCAGGTCAGAGCATTTATGGCTTGAACTACAAACTCCCCAAAATTTATCAGCAGCGAAGACAAAGAGACTTTGTATTGTTTTTTCCTTAGGAAAGTAAATTTATGTTTATAGTGCAGGTTGAGTATAGTTACTTTGGAATGAAAATGTTGCATGTGGTACAAATAGTCATTTCTATTCAATTACAAGAGAGGGGTTTTTTTGCTTAGTTTTAATTGGTTTCTTAGCTCGGTAACTTCTGTACAAACTAAGAGTGCAGTTGTGCTTGTCAAAATGTATTAGTTATGCAGAAGATGTTTACCTTTAGGCCTTCTAAGCTATGACTGACCATGCAGCTTTGCTGTTTCAAACAATAATGACAGATGACAGCTTCCCCTTAGTTCTAAACATCTAGGAGGCAAATGCAAGAGCAGAGGTCATTAGCAGCACATGCCATTACATAACAGAAAAAAAACAAGAAAGAGCATTATAATGCTCTTAATTTCATGACAAATATGCTTTTTGGTGCTGTCCCTATCTAGTGAACATTCAAATCCTTGGGGATTGTACTTGGTTTAGAGATGTGCATTAAAATGAACTAAGAACTCATGGAATTTTTAATAGAAAGGCCTATCAAATTTTTTTTGAGTGAATCCTTGCAAAATTTAACATTTGTCATGAGAAAGATCACCCATAAAAAATATGGCTCGAGTCTTTACACAAGACATGCTCTTTTCTGTTGATTTTCTTCCTGAGCAGTCTGTGATATAAGGTTTAAGAGGATAGTGTTGTTTTAAAATCTTTGTCTTGAGTTAAGCTATTTGAAAAGTAATTTTCTCAGGTACTCATAACTAAGAGCTAAAATAAATGTGCTCTGGGACTGCTTCTTATACTTTCTGCAAATTATTTTTGCTTACAAGAATTAATTCCAAAATTGGTGATAACTGCAAAGACATTCCTAAAAAAATGTTTTACATAGAAAAAAATCTCTCAGGCAAGAAAATAATTGCAAACCGAAAGAACACGTCACCAAGCTTGACGTGAGTTTCTCATGCCATAACAGAATAAATTTACATGTATGCTTACTTAGGGTGACCAGTTATCCAGTTTTAATATGGTACCAGGTAGTCTTACATCTCTGAAATTTTCAGTTCGTAAATTTTCTCCACCGTGGGGTTCAAGGTGTTCACAAGGCTTCATACCAACCTGGAAGGGAAACACAAAAGCTTTGGAGAAAGCATGGTGAAGAGACACAGGGACCCTCAAAGAGAAGATGTAGGATTGTTCATTCCCAAGGCTTCAACTACCATTTCTATGCAAAATTTTCCCAAATCTACCTCTCCAGCTACAGCCTCTCTCCTCCTCTGCAGTCTCGCATTTCTTCCTGATTTCAGGACATCTCGACCTGGCTATTCCACTGATACCTCAAACAAAAGATGTCCAAAACAGAACTCATTATCTTCCCCCCCAAATCTCCTCCTGCCCTTGACTCTCCCAATGCTGTAGACATCCTTCCGATTGCCCAAGCCCATAATTCTGGAATTACACTAGACTCATCTCTCTCATTCAAACTGTCACAAATCCTACCTGTTCTACCTTCACCATACTGATAAATACAGCTCTTTCATCTCAATCCAAACAACCGCTACCCATATCCATCATATCCTGACTTGACTACTGCATCAGCCTCCTAGCTGCCCTTGCTGAGCTCTCTGCTTTCTGGTTCTCTCCCCATTCCAATCCCTACTTCACTCAGTTGACTGGATCATTTTTTCTCAAAAAAATGTTTAGCCCTCTTCTACCCACGAACAGAAAGTCCTTTCCATCAGCAATAAAGCACTCAATGAGCTTGGCCATCCTACCTTTGTCTTGTCTTATGCCGTCGAGTTGTCTCCGACCCATAGCGACTCCGTGGACATATCTCTCCCAGAATGCCTCACCTCCATCCGCAATCATTCTGGTAGTGTATCCGTAGAGTTTTCTTGGTAAAAATATGTAAATGGTTTACCATTGCCTCCTGTGCAGAAAACCTGAGTTTCTGCCCTTGGCTCTCTCCCATGCCACCGCTTTCCAGCACAGGTGAGTTTTGAGTTGTAGCAGCTCCACTCGCTAGCCACTGGTCAAGCCAGGAATGGTATGGGAGAAGTAGCGTGGCTCAGTGGAAAGAGCCCGGGCTTGGGAGTCAGAGGTCATGGGTTCAAATCCCGGCTCTGCCACTTGGCAGCTGTGTGACTGTGGACAAGTCACTTCACTTCTCTGTGCCTCAGTGAAATGGGGATTAACTGTGAGCCTCACATGGGACAACCTGATTACCCTGTATCTACCCCAGCGCTTAGAACAGTGCTCTGCACATAGTAAGCGCTTAACAAATACCAACATTATTATTATTATTATGGGTATGCCTCTGCTTCTCTCTCCCTCCCGTAGTCGTGACTGTCAGAGTACTGAAAGCTCTTCAGGTACGATTCTGAGAAGGGGCCTCCTGCCTTACCCTGCTGATTTTCCCCCACAAGCCAGTCTGCTCACAGTGCACCTTACTCGATCAACTTCAATCTCATGTATCTTGTCACTGACCCGAACCCACGTCCTCCCTCTGGCCTGAAACTCCCTCCCCCTTCATATATACTACTTGTCCCATTTTCAAATTTTTAAGTGCTTAGTACAGTGCTCTGCACAAATTAAGCACTTAATAAATACCATACTTAATAAATACCACTGAGAATTGATTGTTCATTAAAATCACAACTCCTCCAAGAGGTCTTTCCCGATAAAGCCCTCTTTTTTCCTCTACTCCCTCCACCTTCTGCTTCTGCTTTGTGTCTGTGTGAGTGTAGGAATATATCCTATATGATATGTAGAAATATGAGAATGCTAGGAACAGTAGCAGGAGCTTCAAACAACTTAAATGGCAACATGTGGTTGGGAAGCCATGTCCTGCTATTGCCTTTTCAACAGCACATTTATGCGGTAGGTGAACACAGATACTGGCTCCATTTTTGAGGATAACTATCTAGTTGTCTCTTTTTAATGGTGTGCGTGTGTGTGTGCACATGTGTGCGCACATATATATGAGGTTGAAATATATGTATATGAGTTTGAAATGTAAATCGAGAGAGATTGCCAGGAGGTTTCTATTTTAAAGAGAAGTTAAACAAAATATTTTGTTTGGGAACATAGCCCAAAAAGATATACATTAAAAGGGCATTTTAGTTGGGCTGTATTTTAGTGACTTGGAAATGCCGAAGGGTGTATTCAGTGTGATCCTGAGCCATATGCTAAGGCTGTATCTTAGATGGTTGAAAAACAAGCTGAGTGAATATTTTTTCTAGAGGGAGAATTAATGGGTCAACCAACTTTGCTGTTTTTTTACCTGCCTCTTTTGCATGAAATGCCTTCTGCCTGAGCCAGTGCCCTTCACTTTAGCACAAGACCCTGAATAAATCAATTTATCACGGTGGCATTAACTCAGCTATTTAAACTGGCAGTTTAAGTGAAGCATTCATTTTACTCATCCTCAAAATAACTAGTGACTTCCATCTTGACAAATCTAATGGACTCCACTCTATCCAGCTTGACATGTTGGCTGCCTCTGACATTATGGACCTCTCCTTCCTTCTGGAAATCAATCAATCATTGGCATTTATTGAGTGCATATACTGTGTGCAGTGTACTGTACTGAGCACTTGTACAGTACACCAGAGGTAGACATATTCCCTGACCACAAGGAGCTTACAGCCTAGAGAAAATGTTGTCTAGTATTAATTATGCTGTAACAGCTCTCTTCAGCTCAATTTCTGCTCCTTTTTTTTTTTTTTTTTGTATTTGTTAAACACTTACTGTAACGAGCATTCAGAAGAACAAGGTAAAGTCTCTGGCTATGTTTGAGGAAAACTGCATAAAATCTTTTGAAGAATTGTAAATCTTTGATCACACATGTCTGAGAGACTATTTCCAAATCAATCATATTTTGTTCAGAATAATTTACTTAAAAAAGGAACACAAGAGGAAATTCTCCTTATAATAAAATCCGGTAATCAACCGCAAAACCCTTGTTTCTCTGGCTATCTTTTCCCTGGTCCTGATTAGGTGATAAAGAAGCTCATTCCAGGTCAGGGCAGAAAATCTCAAAGCCGGAGCTCTTTTACAGGTCTGAGTTGAAAGAGACTTTGGGTTCCAATGCTGATTCATTCAATAGTATTTATTGAGCGCTTACTATTTGCAGAGCACTGTACTAAGCGCTTGGAATGTACAAATCGGTAACAGATAGAGACAGTCCCTGCCCTTTGACGGGCTTACGGTCTAATTGGGGGAGACGGACAGACAAGAACAATAGCAGTAAATAGAATCAAGGGGATGAACATCTCATTAAAACAGTAGCAAATAAATGGAATCAAGGCGATGTTCATTTCATTAACAAAATAAATGAGGTAATGAAAATATGTACAGTTGAGCGGACGAGTACAGTGCTGAGGGGATGGGATGGGAGAGGGGGAGGAGCAGAGGGAAATGAGGGGAAAAGAGGGTTTAGCTGCTGATGTAGAACACAGGGATTAGGACAAGGATTGTTCTCCCACCTCTAGACTGTAAACCTGTTGTGGGCAGGGAACCTATCTGCTAATTCTGTTATATTATACTCTCCCAAGTGCTTGGTACAGGGTCTGCACACAGTAAGCGCTCAGTAAATGTGACTGATTCCAAAGCTGAGGTAGAGCATAATCCGGGTTTAAGTACTAGAACTGTTTTCCTCTTCTAGACTGTAAACTTGTTATGAGCTGGAACATCTCTGGCTAATTCTGTGGTTTTGTACTCTCCCAAGCACTTAGTACCATGTTCTGCACAGAGTTAGCACTAATAAATACCATTGATCGATGAATCAGGGTAAGATACTGGGCTCAAATGTGGCTAGAAAGAAGTTTGTTTTAGAGTCATGGTAAAGAAGTGATGCAATATTGTTCAGATACATTCTGGCTGATAAAATCATAATCACTGAATAATTTATATAGTTACTCCTATTTTTCCATTTTGTGCTGTAAATTAAATTATATGTGGTTTAAAAATACTTGATTGGATATAAGAAAATACAGAAAACCTTATCCCTGCCTACTTGGACTTTGCATGCGGAAGGGACAGGTGAATATTATTTCTCCATGAGTAAAGTCAAGCCAGAGTATCGAACACTCTGCTTTTTATAGAGAGAGTATGTTTTATCAAGGGAAATGCAAACTTCTTTAGAATTGATATTCCATGTATTTATTAATCCATTTTCCTTTCACTTTGGTAGTGACCCTCCTAATATAGAATAATGTGATAATTCCCTTAAAATGTTTTCTCTTTTAGGAATTTGCTGCTCTAACAAAGGAGTTAAGTGCATGCAGGGAGCAATTGCTGGAAAAGGAAGAGGAAATTTCTGAACTTAAAGCTGAAAGAAACAATACAAGAGTGAGTAGCAATTTATGTTTTTGCCCATTTATGTTGCCTTTAATTAGCTTTGTATTTTGTGTTCTATTCTTTCAATATTAATCAAATATTGAAGTACTTACATATTCATTTGAGATTTGCCATTAGTTCCTAAAAAGGAGTTTGTCAGATATAGTGAAATCAGTTATTTTAATCAAATGATTCTTTTCCTTCCACTGAATGACAAAATGTCATCTATTCCATTTCTTAAAGTTTGAGCTTCCCAACTAAATGAAGATGGAAAATGGTAAGCAACTAATAGGTCTCTAATTTAAAACAGTAGGGCTTCTTGTGAAGATTTTTGAGAAGTGATTTTCATAGAATTGCTCTAATGTATTTTAATAATAATAATAATTGTGGTATTTGCTAATTGCTTACTATGTGTCAGTCACTATACTAAGTGCTGGGACGGATACAAACAAATCAATTTTAATACAGTCCTCGTCCACAGATGTGGGTCTCACATCACCATTTTACAGATGAGGTAACTGAGGCACAGAAAAGTGAAATCAAAGCGATGTGTGAAATCTAGATCACACAGAAGATAAGTGGCAAAGTCAGAATTAGAACCCATAACCTTCTGACTCCCAGGTCTTTGCTCTATCCGTGGCTCAATGTCTCTATGCCATTTCTTCTTTAGACATGAAAAAGCCATTTCATTCTTTGTCAATGAAAGGCTTTCTGGCAGGAGTGTTCTCCAACTCTCCAATTTAGCTGACAGTTATCATAGGTGAGTCAGAAAGGTTTTTCACAATCTCATAGCGGCTTTTGCTTCAGAGACCTGTAGGTTTCTCCAACTGTGTGTGTAAGAATAGAAATAATTTTGATT
Source organism: Ornithorhynchus anatinus (assembly GCF_004115215.2). Taxonomy (NCBI): domain Eukaryota; kingdom Metazoa; phylum Chordata; class Mammalia; order Monotremata; family Ornithorhynchidae; genus Ornithorhynchus; species Ornithorhynchus anatinus. The sequence continues at coordinate 27,167,706 of NC_041741.1, read as the reverse complement.
GAGCACCAGCTGAATGCAAGACACTTGACTAAGTAGTTGGGAAACACAAAAGAGTCATGTTCCTATCCACAAGAAATTTGCAGCCTAGTCAGTGAGAGGCAAATATTCACAAACAGTGATTTCAGGATCCATAAAATTGAGTAAATCAATGGAATAAATGTGAGTCTACAAGTGTTGTGGATGGGCATACACAGATAAGTACTTACTGGAATTTTTTGAACACTTACTGTATGAAGGAGAATACAATGCTTAGAGCTGTTTATGTTTTCCGTGCACGAGGAGTTTACAATCTAAAGGACCACAAGTTTCAACAGCAGGTTACAGTCTGCTTAAGTGCAAGAGGTGGTCTAAGGAGTAATAACATTTGTTATTACCACAGAAAAAATTTATGGTATTTGTTAAGCACTTATTTTGTGCCAAACACTGTATTAGGTGCTGGGGTAGATACAAACTAATCAGGTTGGACACAGTCCCAGTCCCACATGGGGCTCACAGTCTTAATCTCCATTTCACAGATGAAGTAACTGAAACATAGAGAAGTGAAATGAGTTGCCCAAAGACTGACAGTAGATAATAATGCTGTTATTTGTTAAGCGCTTACTATGTGCCGAACACTGTTATAAGCGCTGGAGTAGATACAGGGTCATCAGGTTGTCCCATGTGAGGCTCACAGTTAATCCCCATTTTCTAGATGAGGTAACTGAGGCACAGAGAAGTTAAGTGACTTGCCCACAGTCACACAGCTGACAAGTGGCAGAGCCAGGATTTGAACCCATGACCTCTGACTCCCAAGCCCGGGCTCTTTCCACTGAGCCATGTGCATGGCATTAGAACCCAGGTCCTTCCGACTCCCACGTCCATGTTCTGTACACTAGGCCACACTGCTTCACAAGGAAAGATATGTTCCTTGTCCACAACGGGCTTAAAGTCTAAAGAACCATGTGTCCTACAGTAGAGTGCAATTTACTGAAGTGTAAGAGGTGACTGAAAGAGTAGTAACATTTGGGATACTAGTAATCAGTTAGGAAAGACTTGCTGGAAAAGTTAAGAATTTTTAGGTGCGATTTGAAAGAGGTTAGGATTCAGGTTTGGAAGATTTCAGAAGGGAGTGAGTTCCGGGCAAGGGAATAATTCATTGACCTGTATTTATTGAGTGCTTATATGTGCAAAGCAGTGTACTAAGCTCTTGGGACAGTACAGTCTAACAATAAACAGATATATTCCTTGCCCATAACAACCTTACAATCTAGAGGGGGATAGTATGTTTGAAGCAGAGGAAAAGGTAACCATTGGAGGGTTTTGAGGGGGGAGGGATATATGTTTGGAGCAGCGTTTCAAGAAGATGATCCAGCCAGCATAATGGAGTGTGAACTCAAGGGCAGAGAGGCTGGAGGCTGATAGAATTGATCAATCATTCATTCATTCAATAGTATTTATTGAGCGCTTACTATGTGCAGAGCACCGTTCTAAGCGCTTGGAATGAACAAGTCGGCAACAGATAGAGACCGGTCCCTGCCGTTGGACGGGCTTTGAGTCGGGAGGGTGCTGATTTCTGATCCAGAGCAGGGCTTCCATATTCTGCCACAGCTTCTCGAGGAGCCAAGGCCCTGCCTCGGCTGACGCATCTTGGACTGGTAGCGAAACTGCGGTGACTTGGCTGGGGGGGACTGAGATTAGTGAAGATGGTGGAGGTACTGTGGTAGCGAGAAGTTAGTAACCTCTCTACTTCCTTCTTCTTGACTCCTTTCTTTAACTCCTCCTCCTCCCCTCTTCCTTCCTTCTCTATCTCTTCTCTTCCACTCTCCACACTCTTTTTGTCTCCCCCTCCTCTTCTCATCTCTCTTCTCCCCCTTTTCTCTTCCTCTCTGTTCCCTTCTTTAATGTTGGTATTTGTTAAGCGCTTACTATGTGCAGAGCACTGTTCTAAGCGCTGGGGGAGATACAGGGTCATCGGGTTGTGCCACGTGAGGCTCACAGTTAATCCCCATTTTACAGATGAGGCACAGAGAGGTGACTTGCCCACAGTCACACAGCTGACAAGTGACAGAGCCGGGAGTTGAACCCATGACCTCTGACTCCCAAGCCCAGGCTCTTTCCACTGAGCCACGCTGCTTCTTTCCCTCTTCTCCTCTCTCATCCCCCAACCCCCCACTCCTGTCCCAGGGGGCTTTCACACTAGCAAAGAAGCTTATGGGATGCCCAAAGTTAAGGATTGGGAGTTGGAGGAGGACTCAAAGAAGGTAGAGAAATAGTGGAAACGGAAGGGAATGTGACTGTTTACTCCCAAGTGCTAAGTACAATGCCCTGCACATAGTAAGTGCTCAATAAATATGAATGACTGGATGAATTAATGAAGGATCATGTTTACCAACTGTATTGTATGGCATTCTCCCAAGCAAGTATAGTGCTGTGCATGCAAACAATAAGTATTTGATAAATATCATTGATTGAGATGAAGGAGGAGACCGAGAGTTCTAAAAGGGTATTTGGAGGTTGGGAGCAATTAACAATAGATGAATCTTGGAGAAATCTATCCCCAAAGTTTGTGTCCAATTTTCAAAGCACTGAAGAAAAACATAGATTAGTAACAGAATAGGTTTATGAACTAGAGAGGAAAGTTGATTTAGAAATGAGGCGTGTCAGTAGGAAGTATTATCTAACCAAGGTTTCAGAGAATTTTGATAATCATACCAGTGCACTGCTGCATGCCCAAACATATGAAGAGGTATTTATGGCTTCTCCAACACCTTCTGAAATCTTAGGTTTAAAAGGTCTGACTGCAATTTGAAGGAAACAGATAAACATGTATCTGTGATTGAAGAAAACTACCTTAATGAGACGAGACATTTAAAGACGCTCAAAAATATTCAGAGGAAGTTTTCCTGCTTCAAGGGGCCTTAAGAAGCGAATGAGAAGGCTGAAGTTTAACCTAAATTGCACAGACTCTTCACTGAAGTTGAAAAACCACTTTCACAATCAGCTTAACAAGTTTCTATTCTGCCGTATCCACAAAGACTCATGAACATTTCACAGCTTTTCGTTTAGTTAAAATTGTGGCGTTATGACTTCAGTTACTGTAATAAGGATTGACCAGTAGATTAGGTGCATTTATCATTAAAGTACAAATGGTTGTAATGGAACTTCATCTTTTCTGGAGATTCTGGAACAGAGCCTTCTACATAACATAAAAATCAATCAGAAAATATATCCCACAATACAACCCCATTTTCAAGAAACAAAGCCCAGTTGCTGTGGGACAGGTTTGTATTGAGGAAACATGCATTCGATCATTTATTTATTGAGTGCTTACTGTGTGCAAAGCACTGTATACTAAGGGCTTGAAACAACCAAGCGTGCAGAGTGAACTTTATAGCCATTGCTAATAGGTTTGAGTGGCTCTACATGCTGTTTACCACCGTCCTCTGTGTTTTCCAAACTGGAGCAGCTGCCAGAGGTGGGTTTTGAGGATTTTGTTTCTGTTCTCAGGCTGGTCTCAAGGACCCAGGTCATTTCATTCTGAATGGGCCTCACAGACATGGTGCAATGGCTAGAACGCTGGCCTGGGAGTCAGAAGGTCATGGGTTCTAATCCAGGCTCTGCCACCTGTCTGCTGTGTGACCTTGGGCAAGACACTTCACTTCTCTGGGCCTCAGTTACCTCATCTGTAAAATGGGGATTGAGACTGTGAGCTCTGAATGAGATTCTAATGATAAATAAGCAGTGCAGTATTCTCTACTAATGAGAACAGTAAGTCACATGAGTGAGTTTGGTTTATTATTTGTTAGTTTGTATTTCATTACTCCTGAGAACTACACTCCTTGGTTAGACCATGCAAAACATGCTAATTGATATTGTTTTCCAGTTTAAGCATGCTGCAAAAGGATTTTAAAAAATCATTTTCTGCTTACCGATTTACTGTAATGGGATGCCAACTGTAGTTTACATTTAGTTTATTGGATTGTAGCTGCACTGTAGCTTGAGTAATGTTAATGGTGGGTGACCTTGAGTTATGGGTGAATGAATGTCCACTGTCTTCTACCCAATAGTTGTTACTGGAACATTTGGAGTGCCTTGTTTCAAGACACGAAAGATCTCTGAGAATGACGGTGGTGAAACGACAGGCTCAGTCTCCATCAGGCGTTTCCAGTGAGGTGGAGGTTCTCAAGGCACTGAAATCTCTGTTTGAGCATCACAAGGCTTTGGATGAAAAGGTATGGATTGGGAAGGGACTTACTCAGCCGTTTGTCTATTCCTTACTTTTTTGTGTGTGTGCGTTTCTCAGCAGCACTGATGAATTTATCCATTGCAGCACACGTATCTAAAGGCAGGCATTCAGATGAAGAGCCTAAAGCTGCATGAAGAGGTCAAACTCCTTTTCTTTTCTCCTGAAAGGGGTTAGCTGTAATACTCAGTCGTATAAAAATATACAACCAAAGACCTGATATTGCTTTGTTATTTCTGTGCCGATGTAATTCATCTTGTACTCTGAGCCCAGGAAATCTTATGGCACTGGCCTAGATACCAGCCTGAATTTAACATTAAGCTAGAGGGCTAACGTCTCTGGTCACAAATTGAAAGTTGAAATTCATTGCTGAAGGAGTCCATATATCTCAAATTGCAGCAGGTTAAACGGCAATTGGATTTTCAATAGAAAAATTCATTTTTTTCCTATGTTATCCCTTAGAATAAACTCTTAAAGTCATTACAGGTGAGAAAACGGAAAATGTGATGGTCACTGAAAGCATGCTCTTAAGCATGCTTTTGAGTACCTTTTCAACTCGCCCTGAGCTTGAGTTCAGTAAGACTAACTAATTGTATTGTCTTCTGGCGATTAATAAGGTTTATGGTAGGACTTCTATTTTATAGATAAAATTTGAAAGACTGAACAAAAATATAAGCTAAAGCGACCATTCAGTGCATTGTCATTTTCTGGCATTTTATTTCAAGTGTGTGACAATTCATGAGGGTTAAATTCCAAGTTAGTGATTATTCAGTAGATAAATTTGATTTTTAAAAAGCAACTACTTTTGTATTTTCTTGGTATCTCTCAAGCTCTCTGTCCTAGTGAAAAGGATTATGAGTAGTTGACACACAAACTATAATTTCTCTTTCTAGAAATTTGAGAACTTGGCCTCATTTTATACCCTAGCTGCCAGAACCAAAAAATGTTTCAACTAAAATTCAGTTCAGAAGAGAAGAATTGGTCATGGAAGCTAAAATGACAGTTAAAAAACACCCCCAAAAAACCCAACCCAAAAACAATCTTTTCAACTTATTTTTCTAATCATGCATGAGAATACTATAGCCACATTTATTAATGCAGTCATAATCTTTGCAATTTCCTAAAAATCAATAAATAATTCAATTATTCAAATAATGAATAATAAAAATAAATAATTTAAATTAATAAAATTGTAAATACAATTTTCATAAGTCCTCTTAATGCTCATAAAATTAAAAATATTAAAGATGAATAGATGATCAGTCTTTTGGAACAATAGTATAAAATTTTTAAGAAACAACAATGATAAAATAGTCCTTTAACCAAAATACAGATAAAAAAATTAAAATATTTCCTCCTGGCTTGATTATGCAAAGGAAAGGCATAATGAGTTTTTTAAAGTGTTCAAAGGCAAGAAAACAGAGTACATTTCTTCACAGGTTTCTATATTGCTCCGAACTTTGCCCTACTTTCTCTTTGCAGTTGTATTAAACATCACTTCACTATTTCACCTTGTTTCATCTGTTTACATCCTACTTGGGTTTAGGTTCAAATGCGTTGACGCTCTGCTTTCCTGGCATTTGCCACCTACGGTACCCATGCGTCCTGAAATGTCTGTGCCTCCAGTGCTCTACTGCTTCCTCCTTTAGTCTCTTTGGAACCCGTAGAAAAGCATTCCAAAAGTGGTTGTTTGAAGTCCATGGTCATTTCAGGGGAGCAGTCAGGAGGAGAGGCAGAAGTTTGTGCAAGTCGAGGTCCATGGACATTTCAGGGGAGCAGTCGTGAGGAGAGGAAGAAGTTTGTGCATCTCTCTCTGTACCTGTGGGTGGCTGAATCACCCACTCTTTTGGTTAGGAACATTGTGACTTCAACAGGTTCCTTACATTTCCCAGATGCTTTGGGGGTTTTCTGGAAGTTTGCCTTCAGTGCCATCTCTGGGGCAGAGTTGGGGTGAAGGTAAAATTTTGAAAATGACGACTTTAGAGGCCAAACTCTCTTTTGGCTACTCTAGGTTCTGCTGGTTCCATGCATGTTCCCTGACAGGTATCAGTTAGCTTTATTCTGACATGTGGCTCTCACTGCTTTAACCAATTACTGTGGTGAAATATGCCAGAAACATAGAAAATTATCTTGGGGATTTGTGATTGCATCCCTTTTCCAAACGAATGCTTAACGTAAGGTGCATGTGTGCTCAAGGGCCAAAGCACGTGGTTTTGACAAAATTTAAAATCAAACAATGCATCCGTCTCTCTTGGGAAATCTCCATTGGAATATTTGTATCATTTCTGATTGTGATGTTTCAAGGGCTTTTATAGAGCCATCATCCTCATCATCATGCAGCATGGCTTAGTGGAAAGAGCACGGGCTTGGGAGTCCGAGGAAGTGGGTCCTATTCCCGGCTCTGCCGCTTGTCTGCCGTGTGGCCTTGGGCAAGTCACTTTACTCCTTTGTGCTCCAGTTACCTCATCTGTAAACGGTGATTGAGACTGTGAGTCCCAAATGGGACAGGGCCTGTGTCCAACCCAATTTGCTTGTATCTACCCCAGCGCTTAGTAGAGTGCCTGGCACATAGTAAGCACTTAACAAATACCATTATTATCATTATTATTAGGGGAAGGAAGGTCTAAGCTCGCTGAGGGCAGGGAATGTGTCTTCCAACTCTGTTGTATTGTTCTCTCCCGAGCGCATCCTACAGTGTTCTGCGTGCAGTAAACACTCAAGAAATGCCGCTGATGATATTGATTACCTCCTGCAAGTTTAGTTACAGCTCAGAAGGGAGCTTGTGAGGTGTGAAGAGTGTGATTTTGGGTTACAGGAGAAGAGAACAGAAAGGGACCATTGGCGTGCCTTGAAGAAAATATTTGGGCATTTAGTTGAATGCAGGCAGAAATGGTGGGTTTTAAGATAAGTTCTGTGATGTGAACTGAATGGCATTTCTAAAAGAAATAAGAAGCTGTATATAAGATATCCGGAGGAAGATAGAAGCTTGAAGTAGAAAGATCAGAAAGGAAATTGCTGTAGTAATACTTTTGGTAGATAACGGGGGGCTTGGACCAGGGTCGCCCATGATCACAGAAGAAGATTTATCATCTCGAAAGATTTTCTGAAGAAAATTATTGAAGCACCTAAATTTTCTGAACGTTCCGGGGAATAATAATAAAACAGTTTAAAATAAAAAGTCATAACCTGAAAATACAATGTCCCAAATACAAAGTGTTTCACTGTCCTTTCTAGGACTTTCTTAGAGAGGTTTATTAGTAAAAAGATCAAATTTCCTGTTTCAGTGATTCACGGAAGTGAACAAGCAAGCTAAATATAGGACAAAGGTCAGAAGGGTCACACAATCAGGAAGACGGGATATTCTTCTCTGTGACATAACAAGAAAGTTTAGTTTCTTGATGTAGGTAGACCCAATAAGTGAATCTAAATCAATCACAAAATGCAGTGCCCTGTGCTTTGTGTATGAAATGAAAATGAAATGCTGTACAAGGAGAATGACTTGAAAGTTTTTTTGCTGTCAGTACAAATTGCCAAAATGTTTCTGTCATTCACTAGCTTTATGGTCATCACCTATGACAACAAAAAAATCCCAAGTAAAGAAAGAATAAATTATAGCCGATCTCTGAAATGAAGGTCTGTCAAGGAAGGTCGTCATTTTCTGCAATATCTATCTGTTCCACTAAATTTAAATAGGAACACTATTGCAATTCTTTTTGCCTTCCATATTGGAAAATGTAATATATTTTGTAACCATTCAGCAGCATATGACCTTTTTTTTTTTAGCAAAATAATGATAATTCATATTCATTTGAATGAGAATAATAATGAATAACCAGTCTTCATGTCTAACTCTACTGTACTGAACTCTCTCAAGTTCTTAGAATAGTGCTCTGCTTATAATAAGCACTCAGTAAATACCCTTGAATGATTGTTGCCTATATTTATATTTTAGAATGAATTTGGAAATTTATATTACCTTTTGGATGAAAAATTTATCATCTTATATTTGATGCAGCAGACATTTATGAAGGGCCATTTTATGTTAAGTAAAAATTTAAAGGCTAAAGTCTAATAATCTTTAGCTCTCTATGCCTTAGCATTTGGTGAAACAATTTGTTGTTGGTAACCTGAGGCACTTGGAAGGAAGAAACTATTAAATTGTGGTGAATGTAATAAGTCGCATAAGGTAAATTATGAAAATATTTAGGGCTGTATAGAGTTGAATCGAAAAAAGTGGGAATAGTAAATTGTATACTGGTCTAAACAGTAGGAGTATGCGTGATAGCTGTGTTTGCTCGTAACTGGTAAAATATGTGGAGGACCTGGAGTAGCTTACGTTCAATTCCACTTCAACTTCAATGTTCTACTGTATGGGAAAATGCTCAAGGTTTGCACTATTTTAGTTTATGCATTGCAGTATTTCTTTTGGGGATGTGGCCAAATCTCCACTCACCTGAACAAGAAGAAAGGGCCGGGTTTATTGAGAAAAAACAGTTTCCTTCATTTTCCAAAAAATGAACATTAATGAAATTTCATCAAATGAATGTCAGTGAAGGAAATTGACATTCCCTCTTAAAGTAAAAATTCTTTCTGAAAATAGACATTTTACTATAAAAATGGGGACTTATCCATGGAGAGGACTTGATTCAGAGGAGCCATCCAAGGAGTAAGCAAATTAAATACATAAGTTAAAATGAAAGTGCTGACTGGCATTTTACTTAAAAGAAAAATCAGTTTCTTAATGCCCCTGGGTGTTTGGAACTGGGGTCCATTCATTAATTCATGTCATATATTCTCATGAAGATAGTTGCTGTTTTTGTAATGATGGGTGTCAGGTTGGAAGGAGGTGTGTCATAGAGGGTTTAACCATATAATGCTAGCTTTTAATTTTGTGTGGGGATCTGAGTGGGGAAGTTTTTGAGGCAATCTGACTCCCAGAGTGCTGTTGCCCCCAACCCTCTTCCCAGAAGGTACACTCCCCCCACCTCCCCAAAAGAGTCCTCGGTCCCAGAATTGGAGTGGGACTTGGAGGTTTTTACTTATACCTTGGAGCACAGAGGGGACACAAAACAACCCCAGCCAACCTCCTGTTGAGGTGGGGGGAGTGAAAAACACCATAAAAGCAACGTAGGGCCTGAAGAGGGAGAGTGGAGAACTCCCAACTGCAAAGGAAATGGGTGGGGGAGACGGGAAAGCCCTGGACCATTTCCAGGACCTGAGTGATGTGAAAAATTCCCTTAGAATCCACTGAGTGCCAAGTTCATGCCAAGAAGAGAAGGACCTCCTAGCTGACGCCAGTACCCAATAGCTTCCGGTTCCCAAGATGGGGAGGAGTGATCCACCTCTGTTTGACCATCCTGCCTCCCCAAAATATGGGCAGCAAACCGAATGGCTCTTGCTCACGTAATCCTAATTCTAAAGGAGTGAAAAGCACCCAGCTGTCTTCCTCATCCCAAATTGGTATCTTTCAGGGAAATTAAATGAAAATAACAGTAATCTAAAAGTTTGCTTTGTCTCAGATGTTTTCAAAGCTGCTTTACTTCAGGAATATGTACTTTCAGCAATTAGTTTTTCCTTTAATAGCTCGCCCAACAGAATTTGTTGTATTTTCCTTTTGTTAACCTCAAATTAAGAAGTCATTCATTCATTCAATTGTATTTATTGAGCGCTTACTATGTGCAGGGCACTGTACTAAGCGCTTGGAATGTACAAATCGGCAACAGATAGAGAAAGTCCCTGCCCATTGACGGGCTTAAAGAAGTTAGAGTGGTACAGTAGTAGACTATTCTGAAGTTCCTTAAATCGAGCTCTCCCTCCCTGCATCCTCCTTTAATTTATAGAAAGGCACATAGCTAGTGGAATACATCTTTAAAGCTTACATTCTTTAGCATAATTCTTTGAAAACTTTCAAGTAGACTTTTTCAGTAGAGTCCATGGTCCATTGAAAATTGGTTAAATTATTCTGTAGCATTACATAATTCAGATTTTTTTTCATTTGCTCCTACTTCATCTTTAGCTAAATTTGGAAAATTTGGAAAATGTTTTCTTAGAATCTTGTCATGTTTGGTTTTCCTATGTTGAGGAACCCAATGCTTGGATACTTTGCCAATGGAACTCTCTCTAGTAGTCTGATGATATATGATCCCAGTTTTGAAGAGTGAAAGAAAACACATTACTCTACAGGCTCTGTTTTTTTCTTCTAGGTAAGGGAACGGCTGAGGGTTTCTTTAGAAAGAGTCTCTGCACTGGAAGAAGAAGTAGCTGCTGCTAACCAGGAGGTAACATAAAACCCTTTCTCCCATTTTTGAGGGACAATTTTTCTAACCTATTCCTTGTGTTGTACATCACTTCTATTGAAACTGTTGTGAAAAGTTAAATTACATTTGCATAGACAGCTAAAAACAATCTCTATTGAAACTGGTTGTAAGAGTCATATATAGCCTTGATTTCTACTTCATTGACATCTACCATTTTGGAAAGAGAAGAAATACCTGAGGGCTAATGTTATCTTACTTTTTTATTTTTGTTTTAGTAGGTACAGGAATTCATAGGGTCTATAAAGTAGATACCAATCCCACTTTGCAATATCAAGCAGTAATATTTACTGAGAAACTACTGTGTGGAGAGCACTGTACTAAGTGCTTGGGAGAGTAAAGTAGAATCAGTAGACCTGATACTTGCCCTTAGGAAGATTACAGTCTAGTGGATGAAACAGAGATCTTGTCTTATGCTGCCGAATTGTCTCCGACCCGTAGCACGCCATGGACACGTCTCTCCCAGAATGCCCCACCTCCATCTGCAATCGTTCTGGTAGTGTATCCGTAGAGTTTTCTTGGTAAAAATGCAAAAGTGTTTTACCACTGCCGCCTTCTGCACGGTAAGCTTGAGTCTCCGCCCTTGACTCTCTCCCTTGCCCCTGCTGCCCAGCACAGGGGAGTTTTGACCTGTAGCAGATTGCCTTCCACTCGCTAGCCACTGGCCAGGCTAGGAATGGAATGGGTATGCCTCTGCTTGACTCACCCTCCTTTAGTCAAGAATGATAGAGAACTGGAAACTCTGTAGCACTCCCCTGAGAGGGGAGAAATAGAGGTAGGAGGAAGTAATAGAATATTGGAGCATATATACATCAGTAAAATACAATTCCTAAATTGCACTGATCAACAAGTTTTGCAAGTTAAGAACGGGCCCATGGAAAAATGATAAAACGGTAAAACTCAGTCGGCGGTATTTATATTGGGGGCTTACTCTGTGCAGAGCACTGTATTAAGCGCTTGAAAGCAGCGAATGAAATCAATAGAATTGGTAGACTTGGATCCAGGTGAGTTAAGCTCCCGGTGTCACTGACCGGATCTTTCTAGTGCTCTGCACGCAGTAAGGGCTCAATAAATATGATTGAATGGATCAGTGAAATGGTCTCCTCTTTCCTGTGAATCCCAGAAATATTCTCTCCTTTCAAGCGCTTCAGCTGGTCAGAATGAATCCATTCTGGCCATTGTTTAAATGGATCAGAGACACACAACAGATTATATTTGTCTCAATTCCAAATGGAGAGGTTTCTTTTTAGAGCAAAATTCTCATCATGCTCAGATCTCCTCTGCTCCATTTCTTCTTATTCACATATACGTTGAAATTCTGGCTTATTAATTTTTTGACTAGTCTCCACCATTTCCATCACTAGTTGGGGCAATCTTTGTTCTGGACTACTGTGATCTGCAGCTACTTTTCAGTGTCAAAGTTGAACTTTAAAGTTTTGGTGAGGTAACAGGAGAAACGTGGGCATCTGCATAGCTTCGTATAGGAAGGTACCACTTGTTCTAACCAGCATCCCTTAAGGGATTTGAACATCATAAGGTGTTGATGTCCCCAAAGACAGAATTTCTCACCTTGTTTTTTTATAATTAGGAATGTGGGTGTTGCTTCTGTTTTGTTTTGTTTAGTCTTGTTTTTGGTTTATTCCAAGTACTGTTGACAGTCGCTTCATATTTTTATCCCCGAAGTATTTTATGTGGTCATCATCATTAACGTCATTACTGGTATTGATTGAGTGCCTACTATGTGCACTGTATTAAGCACTTGGGACACAACAGTACAACAACGTTTACAGGCATGTTCCCTGACTAGAAGTACTCTCCCAAGCACTTAGTACAGTGTTCTGCACACAGTAAGTCTTCAATAAATACAATTGAATAAGTGAAATTTGCAATCTACACCAAATCACTCTCAAAAGGCAGACCTCCAAGAAGTTCGTAGAAGCCTATTAGAAGTTTTTAAACAATAGTTGTAAATTGATAGAGTTGATGAGCACTAATTTTTTTAAAAATTATGAATGCTACATTCTAAGCCTAGTAGTTCATTTTCCTTTTTTCCTTTTTTTTTTTTTTTTCATTTGGTGCATCTGAAAAAAAGATCAAGGGAAAGAAATGCAACTTTCTGAATTGGTCCCTCACTAATTGGTCTCTACTATTTGGCAACAGGGTCAGTAAAATTCAAAGTGGTTGGTTTGCAACTCTAAGAGAAAGCGCTACAGAAGGCACTTACATGAGTGAGGTGTCTCTGATAAGAAAAGAAATTTGAAGGAAGCTTCGGTTGTAGGCATGGATACCTAGTATTAAAGCTTGTTTAATTGCCAGCAATTGATGATAGAGACACCTCCTAGGAGCTGGATCTCTAAGAAACCTGGGTCCCATAGCTCTTGGGTCTGTTCTAACAGCAGAACATGTAAGGGGAGAGCAGAGTTTTGAGGAAAAAAGGGTTCACAACTCCTATCCTATAAATTCCTGATTCAGGACAGTGCAGACAGGCTTTTTTCCTCCATTAACTGCTTCAGGAAGGCAGTAAGTCAATCAAGCAAATCAGTCAATCTATAGCATTTAATGAGTGTGCAGAGCACTGCACTAAGTGCTTGGGAAATTACAATGGATATTCCCTGCCCTCAACGAGCTTACAGTCTGGAGGGAGAGACAGATGTTAATATAAATCAATTATTTGTAATGTATAATTTAAATATATTTACATAACTGCTGTGGGGTTGAGGATGGGGCGAATATCAAATGTCCAAAGGTCACAGATCCATGTTTAAAGATGACAGAGAAGGGAAAGGGAGCCAAGGCAAAGAGGGCTTAAGTAAAGTCTTAAATATAGGGGTGAGTGCTTTAATAGACCCACCTTCTCGTAAACTTTATTGGTCTTTTGCGAGCCACCGCTTAGAATAATTTTACCTCATAGAAGTCAGTCTTCTCATGGTAGTTTGAACCTTGTATTTCAAGTTGAAGCAACAACTGTTGCTTTTCAAATTTGCATTTATTCAGTGCAACCAATATGCCAGATGCTGTATAATCAGGATGAATGATATTCAGTGATGTGTCAGATCTGGGAGCTTACAAATGTCCTTTCATTGGATCTCAGAGAGAGCCGGAGAGCCGTGGCTCTGTGTCTGGTGTAGACCTGCAAATTTTTAAAGTAAATTTTCTCTACCTGGAGATAGTGGAAATCTGATCGACTGTCCAAGAACAAGTATCCCAAGAAGATGTACCAGATTTTGAATCACTTCTTTGGCTTTTTGGCTACCCTGAGTTGTAGAGCACTTTTTCCCTCCAATGAAGCTTATATTCAGATTGCCCAGACCCTTCAGAACATCTGAAGCAGCGTGGCTCAGTGGAAAGAGCCTGGGCTTCGGAGTCATAGGTCATGGGTTCGAATCCCAGCTCCGCCACTTGTCAGCTGTGTGACTGTGGGCAAGTCACTTCACTTCTCTGTAACTCAGTTACCTCATCTGTAAAATGGGGATTAACTGTGAGCCTCATGTGGGGTGACCTGATGACCCTGTATCTCCCCCAGTGCTTAGAACAGTACTCTGCACATAGTAAGCGCTTAACAAATACCAACATTATTATTATTATCTGAAATGCTAGCCTATTGGCATATAGGAACCAGCACACTTGGAACCTAGGGGAAAAAAACAGAAGCCTGGGAGTCAGAAGACCTATGTTCTAATCCCAACTCTGCCCCATGTTCACTTTTTAGGTGAAGTTGCTTAACTTTTCTGTACCTCTTTTTCCTTATCTCTAAAACGTGAATTCAGTAACTGCTCTCCCTACCCCTTACACTGTCAGTCCCCTATGAGAGAGAGATTCTGTCTGATCTGATGATCTTGTATCTGTGCCAAGGCTTAGTACAGTGAGATCTTGCTCTGTTTTACTCTGAAAAAGTTTCAGAATAACCTTGGGATGGATGGATTTCCTGAAATGGAATGAAAGGGTGTACTCTTATCAGAAGATGTGAATTTTAGCAATGTTCCCTTTAACATTACTCTTTGGCAAAGGCTAACTGGCATAAAAATTACTGTATCATTTACTTCATAATAATAATGTTGGTATTTAAGTGCTTTCTATGTGCAGAGCACTGTTCTAAGTGCTGGGGTGTACAGGGTAATCAGGTTGTCCCACATGAGGCTCACAGTCTTAATCCCCATTTTCCAGATGAAGTAACTAATGCACAGAGAAGTTAAGTGACGTGCCCACAGTCACGCAGCTGACGAGCGGCAGAGCCGGGATTGGAACCAATGACCTCTGACTCCCAAGCCCGGGCTCTTTCCACTGAGCCATGCTGCTTCTCTCGCTCTATGATCTCAGCTGCTTATCACCTGTGCTGCTGTGTCTACTGTGTCTGCTGTGAGATCTTGGGCAAGACACTTTACTTCTCTGTGCCACAGTTACCACATCCATAAAATAGAGATTGAGACGGTGAGCCCCATATGAGGCAGGGACTGTGCCCACCCCAATTTGCTTGTATCTACCCCAGCACTTAGTACAGTGCCTGGCACATGGTGAGCACCTAACAAATACCATAATTATTATTATTTATTAACTTCAATGTGTAGGATGCTAAAGGATTGTCTCTGTTAGAAAATAATAATAATAATGATTGTCATTTGTTAAGTGCTTACTGTGTGCCAGGCACCATACTAAGCGCTAGAGTGGATATTGGACACAGTCCCTGTCCCACATGGGGCTCACAGCCTCAATTTTACAGATGAGGTAACTGAGGCCCAGAGAAGTGAAGAGACTTTCCCAAGATCACATAGCAGACAACTGGGGGAGCTGGGATTAGAACCCAGGACCTTCTGACTCCCAGTGCTCTACCCACTATGTCATCTTGGGTTACCAACTGTGATTGTCCCAGGCTTGTGTCATCTGAGGCCTTGGATTGACCAAGGAGATTGCATTTGACATTGGACCTTTCCTAGCCCCCAACCAATGACTCCTCACCATTGCTTCCTTTGCCACAACTGGAATCCCCATAGAGAAACAGAGCTTTGGAGAAGCTAGGAAAGGTGGCCGGTAATAATACCAGTGACACAGGGCTGGTTTTCTTCTGAATTCGGCATAAATTCTTTCCTGCAAACTCACTGGGGCCAGAAAGGTGTGCAGGGACAGTGGCTGCATAATAATCATTCATTCATTCAATAGTATTTTATTGAGCGCTTACTATGTGCAGAGCACTGTACTAAGAGCTTGGAATGAACAAGTCGGCAACAGATAGAGACAGTCCCTGCCGTTTGACGGGCTTACAGTCTACGTGGTATTCGTTAAGCAGTTTCCGTGTTCCAAGCACTGAACGAAACACTGGCCTAGACTAGACCCTGGGGCTCACAATCAAAGTAGGAGGGAGAACAGGTATTAAATCCCTATTTTGCAGATCAGGGAACTCAGGCACAGAGAAGTTCATTCATTCATTCAATAGTATTTATTGAGCGCTTACTATGTGCAGAGCACGGAACTAAGCGCTTGGAATGAACAAGTCGGCAACAGAGAGAGACAGTCCCTGCCGTTTGACGAGCTTACAGTCTAATCGGGGGAGACAGACAAGAACAAAGTTGAGTGACTTGCCCATGGTCAGTCAGCAGGTAAGTGGCAGAGCTGAGATTAGAACCCAGGGCCTCTCATTCCCAGGACTGGGCTCATTCTAGGTTACTCCGCTTCCCAAGGAGCTTCCCCTTTGGTAAGAAATGACGATGGTATTTGTTAAGCGCTTACTACGTGCCGAGCACTGTTCTAAGCCCGGGGTAGATACAAGATAATCAGGTTGTCCCACGTCGGGGTCACAGTATTAATCTCCATTTGACAGATGAGGGAACTGAGGCACAGAGAAGAGAAGTGATTTGTCCAAGGTCACACAGCAAACAAGGAGTGGAGCCAGGATTAGAACCCACATCCCGTGACTCCCAAGCCTGTGTTCTTTCTATTAAGCCAAGCTGCTTCTCAAGTGCTAGTGCTTTGTGCTCCCCATGCCTGTAATAAGAGCTTACTAACTGCCAAGCCCTGTGCTAAGATAACCAAGTTGGACGCGAGCTTTTTATGGGTCCTCTCTTCCTTGCTATTTTATCCCCGCTTCCCCCTCTGACTGTTGGCAAAGGCTTTGTCACTTCCAGGGAGGCTTCCACGGCTACAGCCGGAGCCTCCTTCTCTGTGTGCCGAGGAAAGAGAGGTGAGAGTGCTAATTAGCAACTCCCTGAGTGGGAAGCCTAGGCGAAGAGGCCAACTGCTAGGAAGTCTGGCAGTGAGAAGCCCTCGCCCTTCTCTGATCTCGGCATTTAAAAGTCCCTTTGCTGACTTCAGCTCTTCTTTTTTAAGACCTAGCCTGAGCATGTTCTTGATGCCAACATGAATATACCCTGAGGACACGATTCTGCTCACTTGGTGTCGATCGTTCCTTTAGAACTGGCGTGTCGCAAGTTTTCAAAGTTCTAATGAATCAGCCTAAACTCCCTGGGTTCTCTGGCTCTGGACGATGTGTTGCAGGAAGAGGGATTGCTAATAATTGTTCCCAAACCCCTCAGCAATGCTGTACCACCCAAGCACTAAGCACTCTAGCAGTGGAATTTACTGAGCATTTACTAGGTGCTGAGCACTGCACTATATAACCAGGGAAATAGCGTGGATCAGCGGAAAGAGTCCGGGCTTGGGAGTCAGAGGTCATGGATTTGAATTCCGGCTCCGCCACTCAATAATGATAATGTTGGTATTCGTTAAGCGCTTACTATGTGCCGAGCACTGTCCTAAGCGCTGGGGGAGATACGAGGTAATCAGGTTGTCCCACGTAGGGCTCCCCGTCTTCATCCCCATTTTACAGATGAGGTAACTGAGGCACAGAGAGGTGAAGTGACTTGCCCAGAGTCACACAGCTGACAAGTGGCGGAGCAGGGATTAGCGTCCACGACCTCTGACTCATTCATTCATTCAATAGTATTTATTGAGCGCTTACTATGTGCAGAGCACTGTACTAAGCGCTTGGAATGTACAAGTCGGCAACAGATAGAGACAGTCCCTGCCCTCTGACGGGCTTACGGTCTAATCGGGGGAGACAGGCAGACAAGAACAATGGCAATAAATAGAGTCAAGGGGAAGAACATCTCATAAAAACAATGGCAACTAAATAGAATCAGGGTGATGTACATCTCATTAAACAAAATAAAATTAATAGGGTGATAAAGATATATACAGTTGAGCGGACGAGTACAGTGCTGAGGGGGTGGGACGGGAGAGGGAAAGGGGGGAGAAGAGGGTTTAGCTGCGGAGAGGTGAAGGGGGGATAGAGAGAGCAGAGGGAAAAAGGGGGGAGCTCAGTGTGGGAAGGCCTCTTGGAGGAGGTGAGCTTTAAGTAGGGATTTGAAGAGGGGAAGAGAATTAGATTGTCGGAGGTGAGGAGGGAGGGCGTTCCAGGACCGCGGGAGGACGTGGCCCGGGGGTCGACGGCGGGATAGGCGAGAACGGGGGACGGTGAGGTGAGCGGCCGAGGAGCGGAGCGTGCGGGGTGGGCAGTGGAAAGAGAGAAGGGAGGAGAGGTAGGAAGGGGCGAGCCTCGAAGTCTAGAGTGAGGAGTTTTTGTTTGGAGCGGAGGTTGATAGGCAACCACTGGAGGTGTTTAAGAAGGGGAGTGACATGCCCAGATCATACATGCCAAGCCCGTGCTCTTGCCACTAAGCCACGCTGCTTCTCTAACACTAACTTGTGAGCTGTGTGACTGTGGGCAAGTCACTTTAACTTTTCTGTGCCTGAGTTACCTCATCTGTAGAATGGGGATTAAGATTGTGAGCCTCACGTGGGACAACCTGATTACCCTGTATCTACCCCAGCGTTTAGAACAGTGCTGTGCACATAGTAAGCGCTTTAACAAATACCAACATTATTATTATTATTAAGCCTTCCCTCCCACACCCATCCGGGTCCATTTATATACTTGTCTCCTGCTCAATTGCTTTTCCTCACCTGTCATTAATTTTGGTGTCTAGCTCCCCACTAGATTGCAAACTACTTGAGGGTAGGATTCATACGTCTCGATTCTATTGTACTTGCCCAAGGACATGACACAATGCTCTGCAGACAGTAGGCACTGAGTAAATACTTTTAAAGGGCTCTTACAAAAAAACACCATAAGGGGCTCACAGTCTCAATCCCCATTTGACAGGTGAGGTAACTGAGGCCCAGAGAAATGAAGTGACTTGCCCAAGGTCACACAGCAGACAGGTGGTGGAGCCGGGATTAGGTATGCACTGGATTGCTACTTACACTTGGCGAGGCCATTCAGATGAGTCTCATGCTATGGAAAAAAGCATCATTTTTGCCACTGTCACGTGTCCACTTGCGATGGCAATGACACGGGTCAGCTAGGAGTAAGCTCATCTCCTAGATTGTAAACTTGGTGTGGGCAAGGAATGTGTCTCTTGTATGAAGTGTTTAGTACAGCGCTTAGTACAGTGTTCTGTGCCCAGTAAATTCTCAGTAAATATGATTGACTAAATAAGTAACTATTAGGTGGACAACTCCTGCCCTATGGCAATGGGGCCTTCTGGTCAATTTCCCATCGGAGCCATTAAGCCTGTTCCAATATTGTCTCAGAATAACCCCGTCTCTCAACACGCAGTCCAATTCTTATCTTGGGGAGTGGGTTCCTCTAGAAATGGTCTCCCACTAAACCAGGGGAGGGGCTTCTCCACATTAACACTTTCCACAAAATAAATCTCATCCTCGCGTCAGAACAACTTTTTTCCTGCAGAATCTGATGCGCTTTTTAGCATGAAACATCAAATTTACCCTGACACTGTATCTGAGAGATAAGGAACAGCTGATATTGTACGCTCCATTTTACAGATGGTGAAATTATGGAGCGGAGAGGCAGCCGTTAATAGGATTGGAATTACTACAGAGGTGTCAACTTCCAATTCAGTGTACAATCTACTGACCACATTGCCATTCTAATTTGTTAACATCTTTATGAGGGTTATAAACTGGGGAATGGAGGAAGCTTGTGACACAGAACAAACCTAGGAAAGTTGGAAGCAACCTATGAGAACCAATCTATAAATAATTGTAAAGGTTAAATGATTATTTTTCATTTAAAAACCTTCAGAGATTGGTTTGCTCCATGTTCAAATTACTTTAAAGGAGTATTTTCGGGTGGTTTCTCCCAGTGATACAACATTTTTTGTTGTTGTTGTTTCATATTCATTTCTTCAATCGTATTTATCGAGTACTTCCTATGTGCAAAGCACTGTACTAAGTGCCTGGAAAGTACAATTCAACAGTAAAGGGAGACAATTCCTGTCCACATCGGGCTTACAGTCTTTGTTTCTTTGTTGATGAGTTTAATAGGAAAAGAGCCAAAAACAAAATTGTTTCTACTTTATTCTTTTATTTGGTGTAACTGAGACAGTCTAATAGCCACAGTTTTTACTACAAAATACACTCTAGATATTCCAAATAGTTTAAGATAGCAGCGTGGCTCAGTGGAAAGAGCCCGGGCTTGGGAGTCAGAGGTCATGGGTTCGAATCCCGGCTCTGCCCCTTGTCAGCTGTGTGACCGTGGGCAATTCACTTAACTTCCCTGTGCCTCCGTGACCTCATCTGTAAATTGGGGATTAACTGTGAGCCTCATGTGGGACAACCTGATAGCCCTGTATCTACCCCAGTGCTTAGAACAGTGCTCTGCTCATAGTAAGTGCTTAACAAATACCAACATTTGAAAGAGCTATTTCTTCTTTGAATGGAGGTAGAGGGCCTCAGGGAAAGAACATGGGACTGGGAACAGACTCTAGTCCCAACTAAGGATTGCTCCGTGAGCTTGAGCAAGTCATTTAACTTCTCTGAGCTGCAGTTCAATTTCCCCAACTGAAAAAGACTGATTCCTGTTCTCCCTTCCTCTTGAATTGTAAGCCCCAGTTTTGTTCCTTCCATATACCCCAAAATTGAGTACACAGTCCAAATCCTTAAAAAACGTAATCATTGTTATGTTATGTATTCTTATCTTTTTCTGTTGATATCATTTTTCCCTCCTCCAAGATAGACTCTGAATACAGGTAGACACAGTCTTATAATTTTCCGACCTGTTTATGATTGGATTAATTTTTTCAAGATCCTTGTAGCTTTCTATGACATTTTAGTAATCTTTTGCTAAAGAGGTCAAAATCCACATGATCTAATGTAAAGCTAAACCATCCATTTAAGCATTCTGTCCTTCAGGGAGAAGCAGCGTGGCTCAGTGGAAAGAGCCCGGGCTTTGGAGTCGGAGGTCATGGGTTCGAATCCAGGCTCTGCCGCTTGTCAGCTGTGTGACTGTGGGCAAGTCACTTAACTTCTCTGGGCCTCAGTTACCTCATCTGTAAAATGGGGATTAAGACTGTGAGCCCCACGTGGGACAACCTGATTCCCCTGTGTCTACCCCAGCGCTTAGAACAGTGCTCTGCACATAGTAAGCGCTTAACAAATACCAACATTATTATTATTATTATTAATTTGCTATGATGTGTGCAAAGATTAAAGTGTACAGTTATCACAGAATTATGGAGTGTTGGGATTATTAATCCAATGTTCTTTCTAAACGTCTCAGGATCCTCTGGAAAAGCATACTCAACAAAAA
Source organism: Ornithorhynchus anatinus (assembly GCF_004115215.2). Classification (NCBI taxonomy): domain Eukaryota; kingdom Metazoa; phylum Chordata; class Mammalia; order Monotremata; family Ornithorhynchidae; genus Ornithorhynchus; species Ornithorhynchus anatinus. The sequence continues at coordinate 27,146,570 of NC_041741.1, read as the reverse complement.
GAACATGAAGACTTTGGTTAACCTCTGTCAATTGATATTATTTGAAAATTAACAAGCGTCGATCTAAAATAGTATCTTGTAAAAAATAAAAATTGTTTCTTTTCTAAGACAATTTAGCAAGCCCGACTAAAAATAGATGAAATTCCCAAAACCTATAACCTCAATATACAGCAGTTCCTCTGTCAGATGTATATTTCTGCACTTTTTGAGCTGAGTGCACACTGACTATTTTTTAGCTCATGAAGTCATTCTAACTGCCATTTTATGAGAGGATGGACAGTCCGTTTCAAGTAATAGGATGAGTCATAGGGAAAATGAGGTGCCTAATTGCCTCTTACTTTCGCTTATTCTTTAAAATCCTTTTGTGAATATTGATAATAATAGTGCTTACTCTGTGCCAAGCACTGTTCTAAGTATTGGGGTTAGATACAGGTTAACCAGTTTGGACACAGTCCTGGTCCCATATTGGGTTTACACTCTTAATCCCCATTTTCTACAAATAAGGTAATTGAGGCACAGAAAAGTGACTTGCCCGAGGTCACACAGCAGACAAGTGGTGGAGCTGATATTAAAACCCATGACCTTCTGACTCCCAGACCCGTGCTCTAGCTACACCATGCTCCTTTTTTTTTATTCAAAGAGTACCAAGAACATGAATCTTCCTATTAGATGTCCCCAGGGATACCTTCTGAGGAAGAAGTAGCAGATCTTTGTGGACAACAGCGATCACTTGACAAGAATGACATAAATTCTCTAACAGAAAATCCTAATTTTTCAATAAAGTTACTGTGAAACATGTCTACTAACTCTTTATTGTCCCAAGCACTTAGTACAGTTCTCTGAACACAGTAAAAACTCAGTGAATATGACTGATTGCTACTGCTTTATGTAGTTGTCCTTCCTTCCAGAGGCAGTATTGAAGTTCCTCTCTGGAGACGATGAGAGATAGTAGAACCAAATTCCCTTTTATTTGACCAGATATCTAATCATCTTCTCTTGCTAGCTCTTGCAGTATTGACCTCTGACTGTAAACCCATTGTGGGCGGGGAATGCGTTCTACCAACTCTGCAATATTGTACCCTCCCAAGCACTTAGTACGGTCCCTCTTGACTGTGTGGCTCAGTGGAAAGAGCCTGGGCTTCGGAGTCAGAGGTCATGGGTTCGACTCCCGGCTCTGCCCCTTGTCAGCTGTGTGACTGTGGGCAAGGCACTTAACTTCTCTGTGCCTCCGTTATCTCATCTGTAAAATGGGGATTAACTGTGAGCCTCATGTGGGACAACCTGATTACCCTCTATCTACCCCAGCGCTTAGAACAGTGCTCCGCACATAGTAAGCGCTTAACAAATACCAACATTATTATTGTTATTATTAATTCTTCTGGATTGCACTCTCCCAAGTGCTTAGTTCAGTGTTCTGTACATAGTAAATGCTCAATAAAAACCATTTATGGCATTATAGAAGTTCTGCACACAGTAAGCTATAATAAATATGATCAATTGATTAATCAATTGTCCTATTCCCTTTGACTACATTCTTTCCCCCTCTCCCTCCTCTTGTCAGATGACCCTGGCTCTTCTTCCCTTGACTAACATTATCTTGTTGTTAAATTAGTACCCAAATCCCTTATAAGGTTAATACCACTCACTCTTCCATCCATCTTTAGATTTGTTTGAAATTTTTCAGTCAAATAATTTATTTTCTTTAGCCCAAAATATTTTAATGTCTTTTTTTGTTTGTTTTTTTAGAAAAAGACAATGCAGTTTGAGTGATGGAAAGTCAGATTAATATAAACAGGAAGCCAGAGATAGAAGTCTAGCAAAGTCACAAGTTTAAGCCTTTGCTGAGATGTTCTGATGATTACTCCCACTTTTTCATGTGAGGTATACATGACTAATTGGATTGAAAATGTGTGAAATCATGAATAAGATAAAAACAAATTAGTGTCATTCAGGGTCCTAAATAATTGTACCAGGGTTTTTATTCTTGTGTTTTCACTTTCTAGTTCCTTAAACCTTGTTTAAAGTCTTCGCTTTTCAAAAAAAAGTCTTGATTTTATATATTTAGTTTATTTTAATCAGTGAAACAGCCTCACATTCAAGCCATATCCATGCACTGCCTAAAGTCAAGCTTCTGGCTTTACATACTCTGTTTTTCCCTCCTCATCGTTCACTTGAAACTTTGGTTGGATCTTAAGAGCCAAAAAAGGGTAAAACAAAGCTCTGGTTGTTTTACAGAGGAATGTCTCAATATTCTCGAGAAAATGACATACCTTCTCATATAATTTTAATGACATTTGTTATAGTTTGCTCACAGTCTTAATCCTCATTTTACAGATATGTTTACTAAGGCACAGTTAAGTGATTTGCCCAAATCACACAGCAGACAAATGGCTGAGCTGAGTGAGATTAGAACTCAGGTCCTTCTGACTCCTTGCCCATGCTCTACCCACTAGGCTCACAGCTGCTCTATTAAAAAAATGATGAAACTCAGTGATGAATTTATTATTTAAAGTTTTCTTTCAGCATTACTTTATATATGAAGTAAAACCATTTATATGTATAAGGATAATAACTGGTTATTTTGAATTCATTTTTTAAATCTGGATTTATGTATGAATTGAAGTGAAATTATGTGAATTCTAATTTCTCCAGTTCAGAATTTGTCGGTAAATTCAAATCAAAAAATTCATCCTAAAATTCCCTGAGCACTCTGATGAAGTATTTACAGCTAATAAACTTAAGAAGTGCACCAAAACACTTTGTACTATTGTCCTGTTGAGAAATGGAATAAAGAAAGTACAGAATTTAGAATCCTCTTACTATCAAAGTAAGCAGATGGAAGCAGCGTGGCTCAGTGGAAAGAGCACGGGCTTGGGAATCAGAGGTCATAGGTTCGAATCCCAGCTCTGCCAACCGTCAGCTGTGTGACTGTGGGAAAGTCACTTCACTTCTCTGTGCCTCAGTTACGTCATCTGTAAAATGAGGATGAAGACTGTGAGCCTCGCGTGGGACAACCTAATTACCCTGTGTCTACCCCAGCACTTAGAACAGTGCTGTGCACATAGTAAGCGCTTAAGAAATACCAACATTATTATTATTATTATCTATGGAAAGAGATCAGATATCTTAATGTGCAGAGTGAATTTGCATAATTTGAATAATTAAATTTACAGAACACAAAATAGCAATATAATTTTTGATTTTAAAAATTCTGAATAATCACAGGTATTCTTAAATGAAGCCAGACATGGAGAGTGATTACAGCAACATATCTATCTGGATTATTATTTTTTTTATGTTTGATTGCCTACTTAGGTCATGGTTTCTAATCCCAGATCCACCACATGTCTGTTGTGTGATGTTGGGCAAGTCATTTCACTTCTCTGGGTCTCAGTTACCCTACCTGTAAAATGGGGATTATGAGTGTGAGCCCTGTGTGGGACAGGCACAGTGTCCAACTTGACTAACTTGTGTCTACCCCAGTCTTAGAACGGTGCTTGGAACCTAGGGTTTTACAAGTACCATAATTATTATTATTACTTTATTCTATTTGGTTGCTCAATAAATATAATTTCAGAATTTGAAATATTTAAAAGTCATTTTGATACCATCAAAATAGTAATCATTTCAATAAACTCCTAGTAGCTTATTGTATCTGAATAAAGTAGTTTGCATCTTTAACCAACTCTCCTCGTTCTAGTTCGTATTTCAGTTTATGAGACTGCTATCCGATCACAAAATTTCAGTTAGAATTAGCATCTGTGTGGAAGTAAATATCGTGTTGGTTGTGAGACTTGTGTAATTCTCACCCTTGGAATTGCAAATTAATTGGGATGGAAATAGGTGAACTGAAAGTCTTTGTTAATTTGCTGTGGAGATTATCCAGCAGTAACAGTCATTAGGTAGGCAAAAGTGAATTTGAATGTAGAAACTTGGAAAATGAACTTGCCAACAGCATTAGGAGAATAGGTATATTTAGGGAAATAATTAAAAAAAAAAAAACCACCTGATCTGAATGTGTTAGCGTTGTTGGCAATGTTGATCTGTGTATATTTGCCCTAGAGGCTTCCACTAAACTCTCTCTGAAATCCCAGAGGGGTTGTTTGGGGGTGGTTTCCAGCAGAAAGTCCTGTCTTCTTATTATTAGCAAACAGCCCTCCTCTAACAACAGCTTCAGTCGCTGATGGAGAGTCAATTTTTGGGAATACCTGAATGCCTGGCATTAGGTACTTACTGAGTTCCTATCGCCTTAGCAGCATGGCCTAGTGGAAAAAGCACAGATCTGGGAATAAGAGGACCTCGCCTCTAGTCCCGGCTCTTCTATATGCCTGATTTGTGACCTCGGGCAAGTCACTTAACTTCTCTGTGCCTCAGTTAGCTCATCTGTAAAATGGGGATTCATTCCCTGTTCTCCCTCCTACTTAATTGTGACCCCTAACAAGCTTTTTAAGCTTTCTATATGAAGCCCTCATAAATCCTCTGTATGACCTGTGTCAAACCCATCCTTTATTAAAAAAAAATGGTATAGTCTAAGTGATTATTATGTTAAGGCTCTTTTCTAAGTGCTGGGGTAGATACAAGATAATCGGGTTGGACACAGTCCCTGTCCCACAATAAGGCTCACAGTCTTAATCCCCATTTTACAGATGAAGGAACTGAGACACAGAGAAGTAAGGTGACTTGTCCATTGTCACACAGCAGACAAGTGGCAGAGCCGGGATTGGAACCCAGGTCTTTCTGACTCCCAGGCTCATGCTTTATCCACTAGAGTCACAGGGATTTCTGGGTCAAGACTGACTCATAATCCTGATTGTTGCTGAACCAAAATTTTTGACTAAGTGGCACCTTGCACAGGTCAGGATATTGGAAGACCAAGCTTGATCTGGACCCGTTTGAAATGACGGATTTGCAACCTAAGCCACCCACGCCTAGATGTCTCTATTTTAATATTGTTTTAAGGTATGCAGTGAAACCTCAGCCTGATTAGTTCTTCATCCATCTGGCTGGTGGCAAAAACAAAACATAGCAGAAAGATTCACTTTCATTAATAGAGAGCATTTGAAGGCTCAATTTGAGCCCAGAATTGAGGTTTCTGAGCTACCCTCTGACAGGTTCCATCTGTTTGCCCTAAGGTCCAGTTTTGTCTCCTGAGAGTTAGCGCTGTTGGACAGGAGATCTCCAGATCCTATAAGCATGAAGAAGATCTCTTTCTTGGGCTCTGGGTCCCCCAAGGCCTTGATGATCCCTCGCCATCTCCCTTCCCAAGAAGCTGGAGACCAAGGGCTGGGAAAATGCCATGGAATGGGAATGTTTTAAAAAATTAATAGGAGATAAACGGGAGTCAATCTATGACTGAAGACAGCAACTGAAATCTCATACCTGTAACTATTCACAGCCACGTGTCATATTGAGATCACGATAAGAAATTAAATCACGACAACAAGAATATTCAGGGATTAGGGATTAGATACTATTTTATTGTTTCCCTGTCCCTTAATCCTGTTTACTATGATGGAACTGGGGGGGAAAAAGGCGAGAATTACAAGTTTCTGAATAAAGATATTATTTTTTTGAATTCACTTTTTTTGCAGGCAAAAGAGCAAGGCAGAGGGTTTCTTATGGATTAATGTGCAAATTCACCTGAATTTTCTTCATAATACTTCACAGAATTATATTTAGAGGTATAGATCCCCATACAAATTCATTTGTTTTAGAAAGAGGCAGTTTTTCTGTAGTTCTGGGTGTTGGTGTCTCTACAATGTGAATTTATATGACTAATGAGCTGGATTAGAATTTCTAAACTACTGCTAATGATAGGGAATTCAATCAAACTTTTGGAGATATTTTGCTCCTATCATGTCACACTTAATATTAAAAGTCCCTATTTTAGCGTTTTAGAAAAAGCCTCCTAATTTAAGAAATATCAATTTGAAATGGATCCAAACAATGCTTTAGAAATCTAAATATATAAATAGCAACTATTTTATAGGATGAAGTACACAATTCCTATTTACTTCATCTGGATTTTGAAACTTCTTCATCAGTGTCCCTTAATTCTCTAAGTTCTATCTTTTGGAGTAGAAGGATTTTGGAGGTTTTTTTTCCGGGTAGGAGGTGGGCACTTAGAGGGACCGATACCTATTGTAAAACTGAGGAAACAATTTATAGCTTGAAATGTTAATGTGCATTACCTTGAGTAATTTAGTTGATTCAGGATATCTGGGTTCTTTAAATAGAATGTCTATTTGTCTTTAGTATTGGAAGATGGCATGACTCACTGAAGTTCATGTGTGAGTGTATATATATATAGCGAAAAAAGCCAAGATGGGATCCATAGTCCCAGCCACATCAGACACCAAAGAAGATTCCCCCTAATATTGTCATGGTTAATGTTTGCAGCGCCATGTTTATTTTGTCTTTTGCCTCGTGGCTTCTCGTTCCTTATGAAACTCATGCTCAAAGAGGTACTCCCTTCTTGATAAGCAGTAAGGCATGATGTGGCTATACAATTAATCAATTAATCAACGGTGTGGAATGAGTGCTTTTCTGCAGATCACCGTACTAAGTGCTTAGGAGAGTACAGTATACCAGAATTAGCAGACATGTTCCCTGCCCATAATGAGCTTCCAGTCTAGAGGGGGAGACTGACATTAATATAAACAGATAAGTGATTTATGTGATTTAAAGATATGTTTTTGAAGTGCTGTGGGATTGTGGGTAGGGTGAAATATCAAATGCAAATATCCTCAGCAGGTGACTCCTAACTTTCAGCTGGGATGCAGCGTTGTCTACAGTTTTGTTGTAGGGGGTCAATTAATTCCTTCTTCTACCCTCTTGCTGTTTGTATCTCCTATGGCCCCTCAGTCTCACCATGTGCCCCACCCGGCATGACTTTATTAAGGTGAATTTAGGTCTGCTACTAGGAGAGTGACTCCATTCCGGGAACTTGTTCATGATCTTGAAATTTAATATTAAGGGTGGGAGATAACGGATGCTGATGGAACTGCTCTAAAAGGGTTGAGATGGAGGAGAGGGGAGCTTATTGTGGAGAGAGTGGGTAAGAGGGAGAAAATGGGCAACGGGGGAGATAGAAGGAAAAACCAACCTTTGCTGCCGTGTCTTCACTGTCATGGTTCTGTCTCTCCTGCAGCCATCACCACGTGGTCAGGAGAGGCTGTGAGTTCTGGACTAGCTTAATTGGGCCTGCCGGTGGTCAATGAGTCAGTCGTATTTACTGGGTGTTTACTGTGTGCAGAGCATCGTACTAAGCGCTTGAGAGAGAGTACAGTATAACAATGTAGCAGGCACATTTCCTGCCCACAATAAGCTTGGAGTCTTGTGGTCAGATGATGGTGGAAAAGGATAATAATAATATTCATTCATTCATTCAATAGTATTTATGGAGCACTTACTATGTGCAGAGCACTGTACTAAGAGCTTGGAATGGACAAATCGGCAACAGATAGAGACAGTCCCTGCCCTTTGACGGGCTTATGGTCTAAATGGGGGAGACAGACAAGAACAATGGCAGTAGAGTCAAGGGGAAGAACATCCCATTAAAACAATAGCAAATAAATGGAATCAGGGTGATGTACATCTCATTAAACAAAATAAATAGGGTGATGAAGATATATACAGTTGAGCGGACGATGGTGGTATTTGTTAAGCGCTTACTATGTGTAAAGCACTGTTCTAAGCGTGGGGGGAATACAAGGTGATCAGGTTGTCCCAAGTGGGGCTCACACTTTTAATCCCCATTTTACAGATGAGGTAACTGAGGCACAGAGAAGGGAAATGACTTCCCCAAAGTCACACAACTGACTAGCGGCAGAGCCGGGATTCAAACCCATGACCTCCGACTCCCAAGCCCGGGCTCTTTCCACTGAGCCACACCGCTTTAATGGTCATGGTCAGCTCAGCAGACCAACATTATGGGTGGGGACTGCTTAGCTACTGCCTTTGTTCCCAATATAATAATAATAATGTTAGTATTTGTTAAGCGCTTACGATGTGCAGAGCACTGTCCTAAGCGCTGGGGGAGATACAGGGTAATCAGGTTGTCCCACGTGAGGCTCACAGTTAATCCCCATTTTACAGATGAGGTAACTGAGGCACAGAGAAGTGAAGTGACCTGCCCACAGTCACACAGCTGACAAGTGGCAGAGCCGGGAGTTGAACTCATGACCCCTGACTCCAAAGCCCGTGCTCTTTCCACTGAGCCACGCTGCTTCCCTATCCATCCATCAGGGGATATCCATCCCCTGAGCCTACATCAGCCCACCTGCCCGGGCAAAGGCCAGTAGGACCTTTTTTTATGGTATTTGTTAAGAGCTTACCATGCTCCAGCCACTGTACTAGGCACTGGGGGAACTGGACACAGTTTCTGGCCCTCATGGGCCACGCAATCTTAATCTCCGTACTTTTACAGTTGAGGCTGTTGAGGCACAGAGAAGTGAAGTGACTTCCCGAGTGCACAAAGCAGACAAGTGGCAGAGCTGGGATTGTATCCGAGGTCCTTCTGACTTTCAGGGCTGTGCTTAAGCCACTAGACCACACTGCTTCTCATTCTTCCCGCGAGTGATTCCATAGCCAGAAATGAGAGGAGCCTCCTCCTGTTCCTCCTCAATTTCTTTCTGAACTAGTTGCTCTGATCACCCCATCACACTCTTTAAGTTGTTTTGTTTTCTAATGGTATTTGCTAATTGCTATGTGCCAGACACTGTAATAAGATCTGGGGTAGATACAGGATAATCAGGATGGACAAAGTCCCTGTCCCACATGGGGTTCCCAGTCGCAATCCCCATTTACAGATGAGTTAACTGAGGCATAACATACTGAAGTGACTTGCCCAAGGTCACAGAGCAGACGAATGGAGAAACCAGGATTAGAACCCATGTTCTTTTGACTTCAGGGCCCAAGCTCTGTCCACTAGGTCATGCTGCTTCTCAAGCTGTCTTGAAAAGGGTTGGGGGAAGAGATCACTAGCTTGTTTGTCCAGACAAGGGTTTTCAAAGCTTTTCCATATTTCCTGTTCCTGTTTGGCTAATAGAGAAGCAGCATAGCTTAGTGGAAAGAGAACGGGCTTGGGAATCAGGGGTCATGGGTTCTAATCCCGGCTCCACCACTTGTCAGTTGTGTGACTTTGGGCAAATCACTTAACTGTGCTTCAGTTACCTCATCTGTAAAATGGGGATTAAGTCTATGAGCCCCACGTGGGACAACCTGATTACCTTCTATCTACCAGAGCACTTAGAACACTGCTTGGCACATAGTAAGAACTTAACGAATACCATCATTAGTTAAAAATCAAGGAATCAATTTATGAATCGTAAATTACAGGACCAATCATCCCATTTTATTGCATTACGCAAGGTCATTGCCTTGCTTAGTAAGTCTTGCTGTTCTTTAGTAAATTGTTAAATAATATATCTTAGATGTGACATTTTGGCTTCAGATTTCTCTGGCTTTGTGACAAGTGGGTCAAAAAAAAGTCTTATTTTAAAAGAAATCATTTAATTACGTTCATTTTTAAATGTCCCTTAATATTATCGTATGAGTTTTAAAAACCTTTTGAAAAAATATGCCATTAACAGAGCTATAATATAGTGTGAGATGGTAAGAGTCAGAAACATTTATAGGGAAGCAGCGTGCCCTAGTGAATAGAGCATGGGCCTTGGAATCAGAAAGACCAGGGTTCTAATTCTGGCTCTGCCATTGGTTTGCTGTATGACTTTGGATAAGTCATTTAGCTTCTCTGTGCCTCAGTTATCTCATTGCTAAAATGAGGGTTAAGACTATGAGCCCCATGTGGGACAGGGTCTGTGTCCACCCGAATGAGCTTGTATCTATCTCAGTGCTTAGAACAGTGCTAGATACATAGTAAGTGCTTAACAAATGCCATCATCATTTTTACTGTTATGCTGACTGTGCATTAATCAGCCCTCTGATAATAACCTAAAATTAAGATGGGCATAAGAAAACATCAGTTCTCTAATTTTCCACTCCATTATTTTTTATCTAACCCTATTTATTTAACCCTACTTAAAGCTCACCTCCTCCAAGAGGCCTTCCCAGACTGAGCTCCCCTTTTCCCTCTGCTCCCTCTAGCCCCCCACTTCACCTCTCCGCAGCTAAACCCTCTTTTCCCCCCCTTTCCCTCTGCTCCTCCCCCTCTCCCTTCCCATCCCCTCAGCACTGTACTCATCCACTCAACTGTATATATCTTCATTACCCTATTTATTTTGTTAATGAGATGTACATCGCCTTGATTCTATTTATCTGCTATTGTTTTAATGAGATGTTCATCCCCTCGAGTCTATTTATTGCTATTGTTCTTGTCTGTCCATCTCCCCCGATTAGACCGTAAGCCCCTCAAAGGGCAGGGACTGTCTCGTATCTGTTGCCGATTTGCACATTCCAAGCGCTTAGTACAGTGCTCCGCACAGAGTAAGCACTCAATAAATACTATTGAATGAATGAATGAATGAATCTCCATGGCTCAGTTTTAAGTTCATTTTTAAGCTTATGCATAGCTGCTTGTAAGCATTTGGTTGATTCACACCTTACAGTGATCTTTGTACAATTTCCTGGATTCAATATTAAATTTCTACACTATCCGCTTCCATTGGGTATTCAGGAGAACTGAGTCAATGGCTTTTAGTCATTTCTCAACAGGATTAATGATATGTCTGTTTCCTATCAGTCAGTCTCTTTGCAGGTGATTCTTGTTACTGGCATTATTTGAGACTTTAGCACAATAGGAGTAAAGATAGTTTTGTTTTTCTCTCAATGGATTAGTTTAAGATTATTTTCCTCACATTAAAAAATATTGCTTCAAAATCAAGGAATAGGCAGCACTATAGAAGTTTGTTTACATTTGTAGATAAGTGGGCAAAAGCTTTTCGCAGCATTTAAGTATGCTATTATGCATTTTTTTTTTGAAACCATTAGCCATTTAACAAAATAATGCTTAATTAGCAGGTTGTGTAAAGTCGGGGCTTTATCAGTTGCAATGTTGCTGAGGTAGTTACAAGACAACCAGATGAGACCCAGACCCTTTCCCATACTGAGCTCACAATCTAAAGGGGAAAGAGGGAGGACAGGTATCTTATTTCCATTTTACAGAGGAGAAAACTGAGGCACAGAAGAAACACTGTGACTTACCTTCTCAGGTCACACAGCAGGCAAGTGGCAGAGCTGGGAACAGAACCCTGATAACCTGACCCCATTCTTAAGATCACAGTGTGACCTAGTGGATAGAGCACAGGCCTGGGAGTGAGAAGGACTTGGGTTCTAATCCTACCCTCTCACTTGTCTGTTGTGTGACCTCGGGCAAGTCACTTAATTTCTCTGTGCTTTAGTTCTCTCCTGTAAAATGGAGATTAAGACCGTGAGCCCTGCATGGGACAGGGACTGTGTCCAACCTGCTTATCTTGTATCTACTCCAGAGCTGAGAGCAGGGCCTGGCACAAAGTAAGCACTTAACAAATACCACAATTATTATTATCATTATTATTATTGTTATTGGTATCCAGCCCTATCTAGAGATGTGGCTTTCTTGGGCTTTTATGGGCAGTCACAAGGGCAGACAGAGAACATGCGGAGGCAGAGATAAAGAACCATTATTTCCGGCCTGTGTAAAGATGTGATCATATGGAGCTACTATTTCTTTTCTCCATATTTGAATGACTAGACTGTGTACCTCTTGCTTGTTAAACGCACTGTTCTCAGAAGCACTCAATCTAATTGTCTGCTTTCTCTGTGAATTGCCTGACTCCCAGAAGGGTAATGGGAAGAAATAACTGTCTAGAATACAGTAACACTCTTCCCCAGTCAGTGTATTGTCTGTAGCTTTGAGTTGCGTTGCACAGAAATTCATGTGAAAACATGAGGGCTTTTCTCAGTGAAGACTATTTGTTTTTCTCTAGGAACGAGTTACATGAATGAAATTGAATTGCCTTAAACTTCCAGTCATTTATTCTTTAGTTGAGCTACTTTCAGTTTTGAAAGGAGAATTTATATTTTCTGATCTACAGTCTTTCATTGTAAATGATTATAAGCTCGTTCTGGGCAGGGAATGTGTCTACTAATTCTGTTTTTGTTGTACTCTCCCAAGTATTTAGTACGGTGTTCTGCATATGGTAACTGCTCAATAAATGCCACTGATTGATTGATGTATATTTGCCTGTATTTAAGTGTATATGATTTGTAGTGATTTTTGTTCTTACATGCTTCTGCTGAAATCTCGGCAACTAGTTTGGTCAGTGAAGGTTTTATGAGAGTCAGTAAGAGTTAAGTGTCTCCAAAGCAAAAATGTTAAGGCTTGATTTACAGAGCATGAATCAACCTTTCATAATTTAGTATTCTCCTTCACCAAATCAGGTAGAAAAAAAATCAGAGTCCTTTATCTTATTGAGATTGTCATTATCAGCAATATTTTGTTAGCACCCATATAAACTAGTCTTTCTTTAATCATCTGTGCAGTCATATCTATGTATTTGGTATTTGTTTCACTGCACTTCTGTATTCATTAGTGTAAACTAATTTATCTTAGTACCTGTCTCCCCTCTAGACTGTAAGCTTACTGTGGGCAGCCAGTGTATCTACCAATACTGTTGTAGCATGCTCTCCCAAGTGCTTAGTACAGTGTTCTGCACATAGTAAGCATTTAAATACCATTGATTGATTTGGGTTTTTTTTAATCATTCAAAGAAGACATCACTGATGGTGAAATTCACCTGAGAGTGCATGTATGGTTGACACATTGTGCATTCAAAAAGGCTGGCCGGCCTGGTATTTATATGTTTAATGGATGCATTGCGTGGTGCTGATTTTTCTTTCCCCTATTTGCCTCTGGTTCCTTTGAAGTTGCTGCTTGAAGAGATTCACACCTTTACACCATGGAGGCCTCTCCTTAGTCATTCACTCCCACTTTTCAGCTGGAATGCAGTACTGTCTGAAGATTTATTTTTTTTAACCAAGTCTTTAAGTTGCATCCTCTCTCTTATTTTTGCATTGGCTCAATATGTCAGAAACAAATGATATGTTAATAAGGAAACTTACCAATGGATCATTGTCTTTTATAGATTGTTGCCTTGCGTGAACAAAATGCACATATTCAAAGAAAAATGGCATCTGGAGAAGGGTCCACAGAGTCAGAACATATCGATGGAATGGAACCCGGGCAGAAGGTTCATGAAAAGGTTGGAATAATTCATTCATTTGTCCCTGAGTGGGCTTTTCTAGGAATAACACGGCATGCTAATGATACATTCGAAAGTTACAGCCAGTGGTCTATGGCCTCGCCTTTCTACACTGAGTATTTTTATTCACTCTGCTGCCTGGATCATTTTTCTAAACAGAACTTCAGTCCCCACACCTCAGGTACCTCCAATCTTTATCCGTCCACCTCCATTTTAGCTTTAGAATGCTCAATCTTATCCTATCTCACTGATTTCCCATTAAAACTCAGTCCAGAGCTGTTCTCCCCTAATGCGACTTACTCACTGTACTTCAATCTCTTCTATCTCACCGTTGACCCTTTGCATGTTCTCCCTCTGGCCTGGAACTCTCTTACCCTTCACATACAAGAGACCATAACTCTTCCTGCTGAGGCTTAATCAAATCACATCTTCTTCAATAGGCTTTCCCCAGCTAAGCCCTCATTTCCTCTATTCCCTTCTCCTACTGGATCTTTATACATTTGGATCTGTATGTACACTTTAAGCACTTGAGGAGCAGCGTGGCTTAGTGGAAAGAGCACAGGCTTGGGAGTGAGAGGTTGTGGGTTCTAATCCCTGCTCCGCTTACTTGTTAGCTGTGTGACTTCAAGCAAGTCACTTCACTTCTCTGTGCCTCAGTTACCTCATCTGAAAAATGGGGATTAAGACTGTGAGCCCCACGTGGGACAACCTGATTACCTTGCATCTACCCTAGAGCTTAGAACAGTGCTTGGCACATTGTAAGCACTTAACAAATACCATTATTATTATTATTCCTTGACAATCCCACAACACTTATATACATATCTGTAACTTATTTTAATGTCTCTCTCTCTCCCTCTAGACTGCAAGCTCTTTGTAGGAAGGGAGCATGTCTATCAACTCCATTTTATAGTACTTTCTCTAGTGCTTAGTAGAGTGCTCTGCACACCATGTGCACTTAGTAAATATCAGAGATGAACTGGGACATAAAAAAACCTGTGAGTGTATTTTTCTACTGCTTTACTAAAGAGAAAGAATAGCTCCATCAAGCAATTTCTTGTATTTATTGAGTACCTACTGTGTCCAGAACACCGTACTGAGCTCTTGAGAGAGTACATTATAAAAAGTTGAGAGAGACATTCCCTATCCACAACAAGTTTACAGTTAGATGGAGAGACAGACATTAGTATAAATAATTTTCAGACATATATGTAAGTGCCGTGGGGCTGAGGCAGGAGTGAATAAAGGGAGCAAATCCAAAGGCCAGGATAGTGCAAAGAAGGGAGTTGGAGAAGAGGAAATGAGAGTTTCCAGGAATAGATGTGCTTTTAACAAGGCTTTGAAAGTGGGTTGAGTGATTGTCTGTTGAATTTGATAGGGGAGGAAGTTTCAGACCAGAGGCAGGATGTGGGAAAAGATTCCCCGGCCCCTCGACTGAACAGAGAGACTTTGTACAACCTATGAAAGGTCAAACTGTACTTTCCAATCCCTTAGTAAAGTGTTCTGCTCACAGTAAGTGCTTAATAAATACGATGGAATGAATGAACGAATGATTGGATTTTAAGGAAGCAGTGTGGCCCTTTGGGAAAAGCATGGGTCCGGGACTCAGAGGACATGGGTTCTAATCCCACTCTGCCATTTGCCTGCTGTGTGATCTTAGGTGACTCACTTAACCTTTCTGTGCTCACCTTCTTCAACTGTAAAATACCTGTAGGACTGAGTCCTACCTGATTAACTTGTACCTACCCTAGGGTTTAGGGCAGTGCTTTACACGCAGTGGGCACATAACAAATACCATAAAGAAGAGACTAGGGCTGAGAGTGGACATTCCCCACAAATTTTGCTGCCTCCGAGGAAGCCCATGAATGCTGATCTTTAGAATACTTATCACCCCACAGTCTTCTCCCTCTGCTCTTCCTCCCTTCTCCTAGCTCTCTGCTCTTCCTTCTCTCTCCTCCCACCTCCTCTCTCCTCTTCCCCCCCTTTCTCTCACTTCGACCTCCTTATTCCTCCCCCTCTTCCATATACCCTTCTCTCCTCCTCCTTTCCTCCTTCCTTTTTCCTCCCTCCTCCCCAAATTATTTTGTATCTGCCCCAGCGGTTACTACAGTATTTGGCACATAGTAAAGCCTTAACAAATATTTCAGTGATTATTACTATGATTGTTAATTTTGTTGAAGCACAAAGAAGTGAAATGACCTTTCCAAAGTCAAGAGCTGGGATGTGAATCTGGGTCTTCAATCCCTGGCTCTTTTCATGAGACCCTACTGCCTCCCAAGTGATAATTTAAGGGGACCCCAGGGTGCTAATTCTTTGTCATTCATTTATATTTAATAAGTGCTTACTGTGTGCAGAGCACTCTTCTAAGCACTTGGGAGAGTACAATGCAACAATTAAAGACACTTTAGCTGCCCACAACAAGCTTACTTGCTCTTGAGCAGGGAATGTGTCTATTTTATTCTCCCAAGCAATCACACAGCAGCTGCTCAGTAAAGACCATTAATTGAATAACTGATTGATCCTCAGACACCAGGGGCTACCGTGTTGTCTGATGCAGCTGCCATTTACCGCAAAATGCGGCCTTGGTGCTTCTCCATGCTACTCTTTTGGTGGACTTTGACCTTGGATCTTCTCTCAGCCACAGCAATATTGCCTCACTTTCACTCTTACCATTTTATATGCCATCATATCCATCCAGCCATAAAGAGTAGTGACCAGGCTCTTTATATTTAGGTATTTTAGAGATGGAATGGCAAGGATTTAAAAACAAATACCCCATGCTATTTCAGTTTATGAAGAGTCTCTAATATTTGGGGTATTAAATTAGTGAAGAGCAAAGATAATTTGCATAACTCTTAAATTCTCCCTCCGTTTCTACTTAGACTATAAACATTTGTAAATGTAGAAATGAAACTCAATGGCTTGTGAAGAAGTGCCTCAAATGAGCAATTATTGAATTTCATCACTTTTCCTTCCTCTGGTGGAGGGAATAAGTCAAATGCCCTCGCAAGAATAAAGGAAAAGCCAAGAAAAGTTAAGCCACCATGTGCATAGGTTTTCACTGAACTGTGAGAGTTATAGGATTTTTTTTGTTTAATAAGAATTGGAGACTACTGAGTCAAAGCATGTGAAAACCAATGAGGACAGAAAAAAATCACATGCCTGTTTCTGTCTCCGAGAAAACACTTTACAAACATAATTGAGCTTGGTGACTGGAAGGCACTGAAGCAAACGATAATTTATGAATGCGACCAACAGTGAAGGAATTGCAAATCACAAATTATATTTGTTTTCTTACCACAGTGCTCATAAGGAGGTGGGGTGTAAGGAGCATTTTCTTCATGTACAAAAGAAAAACCAAGATGCCAGATTGCTAGAAAGGGAACAATTTGAGATGTGTAAACACTGCATTTCTATTAGAGCTCTTCACTCTCCTTGACTATGCTCAAATGGCTACCTTATATGTCATTCTGTTTTATGTGTGAAATTCTCAGGGTGGATAAATACCGTTTGACACAATCATCATTCCTCTTTAATGACTCAAATGACTCCTTAAGCTCCTGATTAGAAACTACAATCAATAGATGAATTCTATTGGGGCATTAATCACTTTGCTTTACGGCTTTTGCTTGAAAATCTTTCCTAGATAGGTTTCGACCACCTCATTCACTGCTTCCTGTAAAGCTGAATCTCTGTCAGATGCAGTGTATTTTATTTAGAGTGCTTTATTGATCAAATATTGTTTTTCCCCAATTATCATAAGCTCGTTGTGCACAGGGAATGCCTCTGCCAACACTGTTGTATTGGACTCTCCCAGGCACTTAGTACAGTACTCTGCACATAGTTTGCACTCAATAAATACCATCGATGATTTGAGTCGTGGATTTGATGATGCTATCAGACAGTTCTCTTCATGATATTGAGTTTATGCATCATCTCCTATCTCCATTGGTGGTGAGGTCGCTGCTGGAATTTGTCACAATTGCGTGATTCTCTAGTTAAATGTGAGCTGCAAAATTAGTGAATAGGAAATTGTTTGAGAGAAGACTTGGATAGTTGAACAGTCCTAACCATTTTGATTAGTCTCCTAAGAAGGTTGCTCATTTCCCATTCAACAAAAGAGCCTAAATTGCATTTATATGAAGAATATAATTTCCCAGGTAAGACAAATAGAAAACTGAGAAATACAATAATTTAAAAATATGTCTCCCAGTGAAAGTTGGAGGGTTTGCAACTCTGGAAGTGTGGGGGTGGGCACGGAGGGGACCGGTAGATGACTGTGACTAGTAACTGGAGTGTGGTAGATATGAACGTCCAAGGAAGGGAAAGAGAGATGGGGCAGGAGGAATGAAGCCAAAGCAGAATTGGGGAATGAGAAGGAAGCTGACTCCTCCCCCTTCCCCACTGGATCTTGAGAAATGGGAGAGGAGATACCCTTCAGAGAAGGCATTAGGGGAAACAATCTTATCTCGGGAGAGCCAGGTTTCTGTGATGGTGAGGAGGAGCAGTGATAGGGTCAGGAACAGGTCAGGGCTAAAGGGAAGCTTTCCTATGATGGAATTAAATAAAATAAAGGGTGGTATTTGTTAAGCGCTTACTATGTGTAAAGCACTGTTCTAAGCGCTGGGAGATACAAGGTGATCAGGTTGCCCCACGTGGGGCTCACAGTTTTAATCCCCATTTTACAGATGAGGTAACTGAGGCACAGAAAAGTTAAATGACTTGCCCAAAGTCACACAGCTGGCAAGCGGTGGAGCCGGGATTGGAACCCATGAATTGGGGTTCCACTGGCTGCACTTGGCTGATGCTGGGGCAGAAGGTGGGGGTGAGGGGAATTGGGAGAGGAAACACTAAGAGGGGTGGAATGATGGGGGGGGGGGGTACTGGGAAGGAACGACAGGGACCGGCTGATTAAAGAGATGCAAAGTGATGGGGTCAGAGAAGTTTACGGATTACAGATGAGGTTGTCACTAGCAAGAAGTGCATAATCCGGTGGTTCTTTTGATTAACTACTGAATTGAATGAGAGTCTGCCTCCTTGAGAGTGAGGAGGCAAATTTTAGGAGTAAACAGAGGACTGGGCTGATGTGAAGGCAGACAGCTTGTTGATATGTAAAAAGCCAGGTATTTTGTCACCAGGGTGTCTGACAGCCGCACCTGTCTTGTATTCTCCATTTTGGACTGATTCAAGCCTGGGGAAGGGGGAGAAATGATGAAGAAATGGTCACAGCAGGTCGGGAGTGAGATCTATGTGACCCAGTGGGAGGATGGTAGGCAGTGGTTCCAGTGTTAGATGTCCTGGGTCAGCTGAGGCAGCTCAGAGAGAGAGACCTCAGTGTCCTCGGGCCGCTCTCTATCCTAGACCATGTTCAATGTTCTATATGCAGAAGAGAGAATGTATTTGGCACCTCTTCTACCTCCAACTGTCTTCTTCTCGCTGTGCTCATTTGCTGCTTTTGCTCAGCACAAATGAAATACAAATGGGCTTTTTAATGGGATGGAGCCTGCAGATGTATCCATAAGCAGTTTTTGATAAACATAATGATGAAAAAGAAAACAGAATAATAATTATTGTGGTGCTTGTTTGTTTACCATGTGCCAAGCACTATACTCAGCACTGGCCTGGGTACAAGATATGTCAAACACAGTTGCTGTCCCATATGGGCTCACAGTATATGTAGGAGGGAGTAGGATTTAATCCCCATTTTACAGATGAGGTCAGAGGCACAGAGAAGGTAAGTAATTTGCCCAAAGCCGTACAGCAAACAAGTGATAGAGCCAGAATTAGAACCCCATTCCTCTGATTCCCAGGTCTGAAATCTTCCATTACCCTATTCTGCCTCACACATCATAGCACAGAAATATATTAAAAGTGAAGAGAATTTCAATTTCAGGTAGAAACGGTCCAATAATCAATGTTGATTTACAAAATATCTATTTTGAACAATTAAGACTGACCTAGTTCTAAAAGCCCTAAACTGAAACAGTCTTCTAAAATCACAGGATGAAGGTGTGTAGTAGCAAGGTCTGAAACTAAGTATTTATACAGCTATACAGCTATTTACATTTCCTTAGTTCTTTATGGCCTATAATTCTGAAATCCTACATTCCTCATGCCCCAGACGTAGAGTTTTTCTACTGTTGGCAGAGGAGACAATCTCCTCCAGACTGTTGTTTCAAATGATTCTTCCATGTCTGTGACCTTCCTGTCTAGCAGTAGCATATAGTTGCCGATGGCTACCTTGTTCATATTGGCCAGCTCATTCTATTGCATTCTCTCAAGTGCTTATTGCAGGGCTGGGCTTTGAACCTATGCACATATGTAAAGTGGTTCTTGAGGACATCTGTGGAGAGGGAGGGACCTCCAAAATGGGAAACCCAAAAACACTGGGAAGGGATAGGGAATGGGCATTGAGGAAGGAAGAGGATTTACTCACCATTAACACATTACCAGGTTCAGTCCTCTACTTGTCTCCAAAATGCATATTTGCCGTTGGGCTACCGAAACCTTAGAGATATTTGCTTGAAAAGTATTTCCTTATAATTATTAGTAGATGTGGCTAGACTTGTGTTATGCCTCTGCATTCTTACATGTGTTTCTAATTTGTCCTCTCCCGCCTACTGCAATTAGTATGCTAACCTCATATTTGTGACACACTGTTTTAGTTTTCAGAGTGAGTTCTGAGAATGCACCATGCACTTATGTGGTTGCCATTGTTCCCACCGACACAAGCAGAAAAATCCCAAGGCTGCAACCCTTTGCTGCGGGTGGAGATAAAGCCAACTCCTAATGATGATTTCCTTGTCATCCCAGTTGGTAGCATCTTACGCATCTCTTGGTTCACTCCCACGTAATATAACAGATTGCAAGTATTTTCCCTAAATCTTTTTTTATCCCATACTTGCAAATGCCTCCCCCACAGTTTATTTTTGATTCTAGATTGTCCTGAATGTAAAAAGCTAACTCTCAATAATAAACTCTATCTTCCTTTTCCCTAGACTTAATAGTCCCTCCCCTTCCTCATGTCCCTCCTGTTTCTAAACTTGAACCACAAGATGTAAATCATTTGTGCAAAAGCTTTTGCTTCAGTGTCAACTCCTTTAAATTGATTTTGGAATGAGTCCCTAAGGGTTAGGAACCACTTAATAATTTTGATTTAAAATGAGGGCAAATCATTCTGATATAAAGACATTTATCTGCTTCTAAATTGGACATCCTTGAAAAGCCCCACTTAAAGAAAACACACACTGTAGTGCCCCTTATAACACCCCCCATTAATACAAACACACACACACACACACACACACAGCATCCAAGCCATTTCTTCCAACACCATGACCCCCTGTCCAAATAGGCTTGTGGTATTGGCAGAACATTCCCTAATTCTCTGAGAATGTTCTAACTAAAATGAACTGTGAAAACATGCTTGATGTCAGATCTGAGTGTTGGTGTTCATGAATACTGATAAGTGACTGACTCTGACTCTATATTATTCTCTGTTCCCTGCAAGCTGTGTCTGTCTGCTTTTCTCTTTCTCTTATCTACCTCTATCTCTCCTTTACTTGCATCTTTCTCTGCCTAAATTTTGGATTATGGTCCTCATACCTTCACCAATAACAATGAACCTATATGAAATTAAGGGAGCTAATCCTATTCTCCATTTGCAATTCCTGATTTTCTAACTGATAGTTATTTGGTATTAACAGTCAGTTTGTCATTAATGTGCAGCCAGCATATAAATATGAAAAGATGGCAGTGAACCATCACAGGAATCAATTGGCATAACTGTTTTAAACATTAATTAATCAATCATAGTGATTGATTTCCAGCTCTACCACTGGTTTCTGTGTGACCTTGGGTGAGTCACTTAACTTCTGTGTGTCTCAGTTACCTCATCTGTAAAATGGGATTAAGACTATGAACCCCACATGGGACGTGGACTGTGTCCAATCTGATTAGCTCGTATTTACTCCAGCACTTAGTAAAATGCCTAGAAAACAATAAACACGTAAATATTTATTGAGAACTTAATGTGTCAGAACACTCTACTGAGCACTTGGTAGAGTACCTACAGAGTTGGCAGACACTTTCCTTCCCCACAGTGAGTTTACAGTCTAGAGGGAGAGACAGATATTACTATCAATGAATGAATTAGAGATATACAAACAAGTTCTGTTGGGCTGTGGGAGGGGTGAATAAATGGTGCAAATCCAAGACCCAGGGTGACACAGAAGGGTGTGGGAGAAGAGAAAATGATGGCCTAATCAGGGAAGACCTCTTGGAGGAGATGTGCCTTCAATAAGGCTTTGAAGGTTGGGAGAATGATAGTCTCTTGATTTTGAAGAGGGAGGGTGTTCCAGGCCAGAGGCAAGACATGGGCAAGAAGTTAGAGGAGAAAAATGTGGGGGCTGGACTGTAGTAGGAAGTTGAGGTATGGTAGGAAGGGTGATTCAGTGTTTTAAAGCCCATGATAAGGAGCATCTGTTTGATGCAGAGGTAGATGGGCAACCACTGGAAATTCCTAATGAGCAGGGAATATATGGATTAACTTCTTTGTAGAAAAATGATCTGGGCAGCACAGTGAAGTGTGGACTGGAGTGGGAAGAGACAGGAGGCAGAGAGGTCACACAAAGGCTGACGCGGTAGTCAAGGCAGGATAGAGTAAGAGCTTGGATTAATGTGGTAGCAGATGGAGAGGAAAGGGCATATTTTATTGATGTGAAGGTTGAGCCGACAGGATTTGGTGACGGGATTTGGTGACAAGAGAAAGGACTCAAGTATAACACCAAGTATAACACCAAGACTTATGAGACAGGGAGGATGGTAATGCTGTCTACACTGGCTGAAAAGTCAGAGGGAGGATGGGGTATTTTGTGGGAAGATAAAGAGTTTTGTTTTGGTCATGTAAAGTGTGAAGTTTTGGTGGGACGTCGAAGTAGTGTTGTCTTAAAGATAGGAGGAAATACTAGACTGCAGGAAGGAAAGATAGGGAAGCGAGTAAGTTGATTTTGGGAGAGAAGATGGTGTTGTGGGTGTCAGTTTGGTCATCAAGGGAAGATAGTTTGGGTATGCAATCTAAATGGGACATGATGACTTGAAAAAAAGTGGAGTAAAAAAATGGGAGGTCTCTGTGGAGGAGCAGGACATATTTGCAGGGAAGGATTATGTGGGGAGAAGGCAGGTGAGGGGGTTGTGGTGGGATAGAGGAATTTCAGAGTTGGTGAGGAGCTAGAGATTGAACAGTGACCAGAGATGATGAGATCGAGTGTGTGTCCAAGTTGGAGAATGGGCAGGGTCTAATGGAGCATGAACTCAGTGGAGATGAATGATAGGAACCGTCCAGCAGAAGAGTTGTCAGAACATCCATGTGAATATTGATAGAATAGTAGTATTTACTGAGTACCTGTTTGATGCTGTGTACTGTGTCCAATCATCGTACTAGGTGTCTAGGGAAAAATGGAATAAACAAGTGACCTGCTCTCTGCCTACAAGCAACCTACAGTTTTAAAAGAGGAGATAAACATAAAAATATTTACAACCAGTGCGTTCCAAATAAGTTATTGAATAAACATAGATGAGTATAAAATCATTAAAAGCAAGAAGCATAGCCTAGTGGAATGAGCACAGGCCTGAGAGTCAGAAGGATCTGGGTTCTAATCCTGACTCCACCACTTGTCTGCTGTGTGACTTTGAGCAAGTCACTTCACTTCTCTGTGCCTCAATTACCTCATCTGTAAAATAGGGAATAAAACTATGAGCCCTATCGGGACAGGGGCTGTGTCCAACCCAATTTGATTGAATCCACCCCAGCACACTGTAGAGTGCCTAGCGCATAATAAGCACTTAACAAATACAGCAGTTATTATTACTAGTATAAAGAAGTACATGGGTTCTAGAGTCGGCTGATGAACTATACAGTTTAGGATGCTAGAATATTAATTGGGGAAAGTTTATTGGAGAAGGTGGGATTTTAGTAGGGCTAAGAATGCAGGGAGAGCCATGGTCTGTTGGATTTGGGGAAAGATGGAGAGAGTTCCAAACCTGGGCAGTACTGTCAGTGAGTGGACAGAAACAAAATAGAAGAGAATGAAGTACAGTTAGAAGGTTGGCTTGAGAGGAATGGAGAGAGTGAATTAAGGCATTGTGGGGTAAAGAAGGCAAGTAGGTAAGGTGGGGCCGGATGGTGGAGAACCCTAAGGCTAACTGTGAGGAGTTTTTGTTTAATGCAGAAAGACATGGGGAGCTAGTGCCGGGTTTTGAGGACAGAAATGCTACAGATGAATGATGCTTCAGGAGATCGATATATACAGAAGGCTGTAGAATAGATTGGCGGTGGGATCAGGGAGGCCTGTGAGGGGCCTTATGCAATAGCCCAGGTTCAATATGACCAGAACTTAGACCAGGGTAGTAGTTCTTTTCATGGTCTTAATTTTCTTTTTGTTCCTTTATCCTGCAAGTTCCTCTGTACAACTTTTTCTCCCATAAGTACCTACCATTCTCCTTTCACAAGAACAGAATAACTAATTCTGTTGTGAGAGATGAGGAATGATAAATAAGCAAGTTTTGCTTTTTTGAAATTATGGGAATTTTTTCCCATTCATTCAGCCGTATTTATTAAGCACTAACTGTGTGCAAAGCACTGTACTAAGTGCTTCGGAGAGTAATATAAAAGTTAACAGGTACATTGCCTCCCCACAACAAGCTTACAGTTTAGAGGTGGCACCTCTGTCACCAAACGTTTGAAACAGTGCCTGCCACATAGTGAGTGCTTTACAAATACCACAATTATTATTATTATTATTATTAGAAATCAGCTGCTCTGACTTCCAGTCCCTTTCCACTAGGCCATGCGCTTCTTGCTTCTGCCCTCAAACACTTCTCTTTGACCGTGATGATCCCCTTGTAGTTCCGAAGTTTGTGAAAACGATGTAGAAATTAGTGGTAGCGGAAATAGATGTCGTCATCATCGATACTCTAACTTGGAATGACTCATCTTTTGTAAGCCTCCTCCTCTTTCTAGCTTTCCCATTTTCATTCACAGCAGCTCTGTCCTCCTTGACCCAGAAACCTGCCATATTGGTTTCAACTTGAACTCTTCACCGTTGTTTAGTACGTTCATTCAGCTGTATTTATTGAGAGCTTACTGTGTGCAGACAAACTGTGCTTGGGAGAGTACAATCAACAATATAAAGACACATTCCTTGCTCATAATGAGCTTACAGTCCAGAGGGTTCAGTTCTCACCTTAGCTCTACTGCCTGATCCGCCTGTACCACCTACACTACAGTTCCCAAATACCACCCCCGTCCAAGCTCTGGCATGTCGCAGTTAGGCTGTCATATCACCCCATTCTCTGGTCTTCCTGCTTCCAGTCTCTCCCCTCTCTAATCCGTGCCATTCGTTGTTGCGAGTATTCGCCCAAGCACTTAGTACAGTGTGTGGCATATAGTAAGCACTCAATAAATACGAATGAGTTTATGGATCATCTTCTCAAAGCATTAATTGACACCTATCAATTTGCTAAAAAATCCTCCATTGACTCCATTTCCCTCTTCATCAAGCGCAGCTCTTCATGAAGCACTTCAAGAGCTCTTCAGCTCTTGGCCCTCTTCTGTTCTCCATCTACACTCACTCCCTTGGTGAACTCATTCGCTCCCATGCTTCAACTATCATCTCTATGCAGATGACACCCAAATCTACATCTCCTCCCCTGTTCTCTCCCCCTCTCTTCAGGCTCATATCTCGTATCTGCCTCCAGGACGTCTCCACCTGGATGTCTACCCGCCACCTAAAACTCAACACATCCAAAACTGAGCTCCTTATCTTCCTTCCCGAGCCCTGTCCTTTTCCTGACTTCCCTGTCACTGTGGATGGTACGACCATCCTTCCCGTCTCTCAAGCTCGCAGCCTTGGTATCATCCTTGACTCCGCTCTCTCATTCACCCCACGCATCCAGTCCGTCACCAAAACCTGCCGGTCTCACCTTTACAATATCGCCAAGATCTGCCCTTTCCTCTCCATCCAAACGGCTTGTACTGGTACGGGCTCTCATAATATCTGGATTATTGTGTCAGCCTTCTCTCTGATCTCCCTTGCTCCTGTCTCTCCCCGCTCCAGTCTATTTTTCATTCTGCTGCCTGGATCATCTTCCCGCAGAAATGCTCTGGGCACGTCACTCTCCTTCTTAAAAACCTCCAGTGGTTGCCTATCAACCTCCGCACGAAACAAAAACTTACTTTGGGCTTCAAGGCTCTCCATCACCTTGCCCCCTCCTACCTCTCCTCCCTTCTCTCTTTCTACTGCCCACCCCGCACGCTCCGCTTCTCTGCCACTCACCTCCTCACTGTCCCCTGTTCACTCCTATCCCGCCGTCGACCTCTGGACCACGGCCTACCGCTGTCCTGGAATGCCCTCCCTCCTCACCTCCACCAAACTACCTCTCTTCCCCTCTTCAAGTCCCTACTGAGAGCTCACTTCCTCCAAGAGGCCTTCCCAGACTGAGCTTCCCCTTTTCTCTCTGCTCCCTCTATGCTCCCCCTCCACCCTCTGCTCCCTACCCCTTCTCCCCTTCACCTCCCCTCAGCTAAGCCCCCTTTCCCTCTGCTCCTCCCCCTCTCCCTTCTCCTCCTCCCCCTCTCCCTTCTCCTCCCCTCAGCACTGTGCTCATTTATATATATTTTTATTACCCTATTCATTTTGTTAATGAGGTGTACATTCCCTTGATTCTATTTATCGTGATTATGTTGTCTTGTTTTTGTCTGTCTGTCTCCCCCGATTAGACTGTGAGCCCATCACTGGGCAGGGATTGTCTCTATCTGTTGCCGAATTGTACATTCCAAGTGCTTAGTACAGTGTTCTGCACATAGTAAATGCTCAATAAATACTATTGAATGAATGAATGGAGACCTTCCCTAAGCCCTCTCTTCCTCTTCTCACAAGCCCTTCTCAGTCTCCCTGTCTTGCTCCCTTTCTTCATCTCCCCTCCCAACCCCACGACAATTATATATGTATCTGTAATTTATTGATACTAATGTCTGTCTCCCCCTCATTGTGTCTGTTTATTGTTATATTGTACTGTCCTAAGCACTAGGTACAGTGCTCTACATAAAGTAAATGCTCAATAAATAGGACAGTGAATGAATTCAAGATGGTCCACCATCTCACACATCGGTTTTCTTCTCCCTCCCTGGTTTTTTTCAATTATCCAAGGAAATGTTTGAACTGTACTTTGTCCTTAAGTCTCCAGCATGGGAAAAAAAAAGGAAACAGTTCCTGCTCTGAAAGGGCATATACATGCCTAAGCAGTCTGTTCTAAGAACTCTAGAGTACACCAATATGCAAACCAATTGAGTATTTGAGTAAGTGGAATAATATTAAGATTCCCAGTGCAAATACTTTCTATTTTGGAGTCACTAGCAGTAGAGGAATCTCTGGTGGCAGAGGAATTGAAGGATTTAAAAACTGGCAGCACAGCAAATCCATCCACCAATCACTGGGACCCACCCCAACAACTGCTCCCCATGTCACTGGAACTCCCATCGGGCCCTGCTTCAGCCTGGGAGAGACACAAAAACCAGCAGCATAAGCCCTTCTGATTTTTTTTTTTTTTAAATTCCATCCCCACAGTACTCATGTATATTCTTTTAATCTACTTCATTGTCTGTCACACCCTGTAGACTGTAAGCTGCTTGTGGGCAGGGATAATATTTACACAGTGTTGCATTGTACTTGCCCAAGTGTCTAGTACAGTGCCCTGTACACAGTAAGCACTCAATAAATTCTGAAGATTGATTTTGTAGAAGATTGGGAAGGCCACAGCTGAGCCTTAGAGCCTCTCAAATTAAGTCGGGAGAAATCTGAAACTCGGCTCCTCTATCCACAGTCCCTTATTACGTATGTCAGTTCAGCAATCAATATCTCATTCATGTACCATTTTCCCAGCACAATAGGCACTTATGAAATACTACTACTTTTAAATAATTATGTGCATCTCCACACTTTTCCAGATATAAACCAATTTCTTTTGCATTTTTTGTTATTGCCCATTGTAAATAGATTGCTTCTTTCACAAAGAGGGATTCTTTTAAGGAGTAAAAGAGGACATTTCAGGTTCTTGGAGTTTTCTGTCATCCTTAGGACTAGCAAATATTCCAGTTGTATTTGGTTCTTTGAAATGGTTCTCTGGAACCTACTGCAAGGGAAATACTAATTCTGCTATTCAAAAAGACATGTGTGCTTATTCAGAATAGGGAGGCCTGGGACCCTGCTTTTCGTGTGGTTTTGGATCTACAGCCTGGAAGGGTTTTTGGTGCTGCTTACTAGCATCCTCTTCTGTCACAACTCCTTCAAGCCTCCCGGGTGATGTGGCAAATAATGTCAGATCCCAGTTTTCTCCCTCTCTGGGTAGTTATAGTGGGCTTTGTGTTGCCACTGCTGTTGATACCGAGTGGGATTTCTTCACACAGTAATATTAACATCACCAAATATAACCACCGTTTTCTCCCCAGGAATAATTAAGGTTCTTTTAAAGCTCTTTTTATGTGTAAAGAAAACACTGGGATAGGCATGTAGTCCCCAGTCACAGTCCAAAGGGGAGGTCTTTCATTCCCATTATCCAGGTGAAGAAACTGAGGCACGGAAATGCTAGATGGCTTGCCCTAGATCATCCAGCAGTCAAGTGAAGCATCATGACATAGTGGATAGTGCACAGGCCTGGGAGTCCGATGGAGCTGGGTTCTAAACCCAGCTCTGCCACTTTTCTACTGTGTGACCTTAGGCAAGTCACTTAACTTCTCCATTCCAGGGTTACCTCATCTGTAAAATGTGGATGAAGACTGTGAGCCCCATGTGGGTTATGGACTATGTCCATCCTGATTACCTTGTATCTACCCCAATGCTTAGAACAGTACCTAGCACATAGAGTTTAACAAATACCATTAAAAAAAGTGGCGGAAATGGGATTAGAACCTAGGTTTCCTGTCTTCCATTCCCGTGATCTTTCCTTTGGGCCATGCTATCATCTATCAACACAAACGTTCAGTTCATGTCTCCCCACTCCTCAAGAACCTCCCAATGGCTGCCCATCCACCTCCACATTGAACAGAAACCCCTTACTATCGGCTTTAAACCACTCAATCGGCTTCCCCCATCCTATCTCGCCTCACTAATGTCCTACTATAGCCCAGCCCACACAGTCCACTCCTCGGGTTCCAGTTTACTCACTATGTCCCACCCTATCTCATCTATTTTTCCACCAACCCCTTTCCTCAATCTTCCCTCCAGTCTGGAAGTTCCAACCCCTCCATATATTCCAGATGACCACTCTCTTCACCTTCAAGGCATTAGTAAGGTCACATCTTCTCCAAGAGGCCTTACCCAATTAAGCCCTCTTTTCCCCAGCTCACTCTCCTGTGAAATCTATGCACTATGATCTGTGACATTTAGACATTTGATATTTGCTCTACCCTCTAACCCCATGCATTTATGTATATATCTTTAAATAATTCATTATAAGTTACTTCTTCATATTAATGTCTGTCTCCCCCTCTAGACTGTAAGCTCACTAAAGGCATTGAACATTTCTGCTAATGCTGTTGTTCTGTACTCTCCCAGTCCCAAAATCCTTATCCACATTGGCAATCTACAGTTAATAAAAACAAATTTTCAGGTCCACAAATATTGAGCTAGCCTAGAATTTGGTTAGGTCTTTATGTGCAGTGAATAAAAACTCTATGAAGAGGTTTCCTGACCTAGTGGATAGAGCCTGGGCCTGGAGGTCAGAAGGACCTGGGTTCTAATTCTGGCTCCACCACTTGTCTGCTGTGTGACCTTGGGCATATCACTTCACTTCTCTGTCCCTCAGTTACCTCATCTGTAAAATGGGGATTAAGACTCTGAGCTCCATGTGGGACAGGGACTGTGACCAAACTGCTGATCATATATGTATTCTAACTCTTAGTAAAGTGCCTGGAAACTTTTCTAAAAGTTGCTACATCTGTTCTTTAGCAGCTCGGGCAACAGATATTCCAAAAGAATGGACATTCAGAGAAAACATGGCCATTGAGCTCTTTATAAGCAGTGATCATATCTTCCGGCTTTACTGTATTGTACTCTCCTGGGGTCTGTATACAGTAAGCAGGCAGTAAATATCATTGATTGATTTATTGTGCTAATATTTGGAAAGTTCATTTATTTCTCTCACTGAAATTTCTATGAGTTTCCCTATATAATGGAGCTATTGACTATATTCCTTCAAGAGCTTAGTACAGTGATCTGCACACAGTAAGTCCTCAGTAAATGTCATTGAATGATTGATTTCTTGATGCAAATACAGTTACAGTCAAGATGTTAGATCTTTCCGGTGTGTGTATGTTTTTTCAGATATTGGCTTGTCTCCATGTCACATATATTTTTTATGATATCCTTTGATGAAAGTGCTGTTTGGTGATATGAATTTTCCTCTTTCTTCAGCGTTTGTCCAATGGTTCTATAGACTCTACCGATGACACTAGTCAAGTGGTGGAACTTCAGGAATTGCTCGAAAAGCAAAATTATGAAATGGCACAAATGAAAGACCGCTTGGCAGCCCTTTCTTCTCGAGTTGGAGAAGTAGAGCAGGAAGCCGAGACAGCAAGAAAGGATCTCATTAAAACAGAAGAAATGAACACTAAATATCAGCGGGATATTAGAGAGGTAAGAGTTTCACCTTCTGGTCTTCCCTCTAGATGCTGCATCAGTGATAATATTGTCATACTTTTGATTTTTACCATCTTCTGAAAAGTCTTCAAAAGTACATCGTCATCATCATAATAGTGGTATGTGGCAGAGCACTGCACTAAGCGCTGGGGAAGATACAGTAGAATCAGATGAGAGTCCCTATCAAACCACCATTTTGACCTCTTTAGCCCTGATTGAGACCGGTACTGTGTAGAACTGATTAATTGGTATCTATCCCGAAGCTTAGAACAGTGCTTGAAAAGTAAGTTCTTACCAATATGATCATGATCATATCATAGTGATGAACATGATGATACTGGCCACTCAAATCTTGTTTTAGACCTGTGATGAGAAAGACCCGGGGGGTTACTGCTCAAACAGCTGTGGGGTTCCAGGCCCCTAACACCCCTACGGAATGGGCACCTATCTGTACATTTAACAAGGATGCAAAAAAAAAAAAAAAGTATCACCTTTGCAGATTCTTATCAGAAAATATCTGAGTCATCTATCAAGACATAAGGCCCATTTTATTTTGTTCCAATTCAGGCATGCAAAAAAAAATGTAGGGAAAGGAAATATCTGATTTTTTTAAAATAAGTGGAAATATCCAAGATGTACACAGGGTGCTATAGAATACTTGTGGAGCAGATCCAAATACGTTCATCTGTCGTGAGCCTGAGAGACTCAGCTAGTAAACTGCAATTTTTCAACTCCTAGAATTGCATAAATTCAGTTTTGCCGGAACCAGTTTGACCCTATGTGATTTGGCTAGAGCATAATGACAGAATTAGGGTACTTTTAGCAGACACTATGAGCCTGATGGGATATGGCAAGTTCCAAAGTCAGGAGAAGCAACTGTGTAAATATGCATAATGGGGATATGTTTTCCATCACGGGAGGTTCTACAGGAATGCAAGCCCCACAGTATAGGAAAACGGACTGTTTTATAAAATGGGTGTATTCACACACAACAGAAATGCCCACCCACAAAGGCTTCTCATTTTCTTCTAGCTCTATCAGCTCTGAACAAAATAAAGATATTGAAAAAAGGCTTGTTCAAAGAGGTATGATAAAGTAGATTTTGATTCATGAAAATAGTGTCAGTGGGAACAGTAACCTTAGAACAAATACCAGTTCAAACTCCCACAGATATTCCTCAATAAACATAATCACAACCTGTAATTTCAAATGAGGCAAACACAACTACAGTAAAACCATTTTTGTCATGGGCATTTACTGTGACCCTAACGCTGGCTTAATATAGCGGACTTGTCTATGAGCAGTGAGGAAGCATAACCCTCAGATGTTTGTGACTACGTTTATTGAGCACTGACTGCACAGCCGAGTTTCCATCAAACAGAAATGCTTCAAAATGGGCTTTAAAGCACTCAGTTACCTTGCCCAGTCCTATCTCAACCCTGCTACTCTCCTACTGCAACCCAGTCCTCACACTTCCCTTTTCTAATGCTAACCTTCACGCTGCACCTCTGTATCATCTACCTCCCCACCAACCTCCCACCCATGACCTACCTCTGGCCTGGAATACCCTCGCTTCTCATATCTGACAATTACTCTCCCCGACTTCAAAACCTTAATGAAGACACATCTCCCCCAGAGTACTTCTCTAAGTCCTCCTTTCCTTTTCTTCAATTCCCATCTGTGTCACCAATA
Organism: Ornithorhynchus anatinus; assembly: GCF_004115215.2. Classification (NCBI taxonomy): domain Eukaryota; kingdom Metazoa; phylum Chordata; class Mammalia; order Monotremata; family Ornithorhynchidae; genus Ornithorhynchus; species Ornithorhynchus anatinus. The sequence goes on along the minus strand of NC_041741.1, from coordinate 27,114,982 downwards.
CTTGCTCCCTTTATTCATCCTTCCTTATGTATACATTTGTAATTCATTCATTTATATTAATGTCTGTCTTCCCCTCTATACTTTAAGCTTGTTGTGGGCAGGGAATGTGTCTGTTATATTGCTACATTGTACTCTCCCAAGTGCTTAGTACAGTGCTCTCCATAGAGTCATCACTCAGTAATATGATTGTACTAATCACTTGGGAGAGTGCAGTACACCAGATTTGCTATACATGTTCCTTGCCCACAAGGGTCTTACAGTCCAAAGCCTGTATGTACATTAAAATAAATTGCATATATACACATATGTGCTGAGGGGTTGAGGGTGGGGTGGTTATCGAGCGATAAACAGGTCCAAGTGTAGGAAACCAAAAGGGAGAGAAGTAATGGAAGTTCTTGAGGAGTGAGAAGATGTGGAGTGATTTTTTTTTTTTAATCTTCCAAGTAGCAGACTGAAGGATGGACTGGAGTGGGGAGAGACAGGGGGCAGGGAGGTCAGCAAGGAAGCTGATGCAGTAATCAAGGCAGGATACGAATTGCTGCCTGAATCATCACAGTAGCAATTTGGATGGAGAAGAAAGGTGAAATTTAATGACGTTATGAAGTAGAATCGAGAGGATTTGGTGACAGATTGGATGTGTGAGCTGAATGAAGAGATGAATAGAGGATAGAACCAAGGTTATAGGCTTGTAAGACAGAGAGAATAGTGGTATTTGTGCCAGGCATGGTATTAAATACTGAGGTAGAGACAGGGTAATGGGGTTGGACACAGTCCCTGTCCCACATTGGGCTCACAGTCTTAATCCCCATTTCACAGATGAGGTAACTGAGGTACAGAGAACTGAAGTGACACTTCTGTGTGAAGTCGCACAGCAGACAAGCGGTGGAGTCAGGATTGGAACCCAGTTCCTTCTGAATCCCAGGCCCATCCTCTATCCATTAGGACACACTGTCATCTCTCTGGAGCCCCTTCTTTCTTTGGTCCTGGCAGAAGCATGAAGGGCAGTTGACAGTTGGCACAGGTGATAGCAACAGGAAGAGTTTCTTCGCTCCCTGCTCTAGTTATTTTGCTCTGCTTCTTGCTGGGGTACAAAGGGTTTTTGCTTTGTCAGATTGCTGCTCTGCCGCGATGGCTGTTCTTTCTTCAGTGCTTTGATGTACCCGAGCATTACTTCAATCGATAGGATTCATTGAATACCTACTGGGGGCAGAGCACTGTACTAAGTGCTTGAGAGAATACAGTGACTCATCTCTCTTATTCAACCCTCATATTTAGTCTGTAACCAAATCCTATCCATTCTACCTTTTCTAAGGTCACCAGTGACCTCTTTCTTGCCGCGTCCAATGACTTCTACTCCATCCTCATCCTCCTCTGCTTCTCTGTTGCCTTTTATACTGTGAGCTACCACTTTCTCCTTGAAGCATTAGCTAATCTTGTTTTCATTTGCACTGTCCTCTCCTGGTTCTTCTTCTATCCCTTTGACCATTCCTTCTCAGTCGCCTTTTCAGCCTCCTCCCCTGCTTCCCAACTTTTAAGTGTAGGGTTACTTCAGGACTCAGTTCTGAGTCATCTTTTATTCTCCATTTACACTAACAATCCCTGCCTTGGGAAACTCATTTGCTCCTACATCTTCAACTATCATCTCTGTGCAGAATATTCTTTAATCTGCATCTCCGGTCCTGACCTCTCTTCCCCCCCGCCCCACTTTTTTAAGATAGTTGTTATGTGCTTACCATGTCACACACTATTCTAAGTGCTGGGGTAGATAGAAGAGAATTAGGTTGGACACAGTCCCTGTCCTGCATGGGGCTCACAGTCTAAGTAGGAAGGAGAACTGAGAGGCAGCATGGCTCAGGGGAAAGGGCACGAGCTTGGGAGTCAGAGGACATGGGTTCTAATCCTAGCTCTGCCCCTCAACTTTTTGGGCAAGTCGCTTGACTTCTCGGTGCCTCAGTTCCGTCATCTGTAAAATGTGGATTAAGACTGTGAGCCTTAAGTGGGACAACCTGATTACCTTGTATGTACAGTGCTTGGTACATAGTAAGCACTTAACAAATACCATTATTATTATTATTATTATTATTCACTGAGTCCCAGAAAAGTTAAGTGACTTTCTCAAGATCACACAGCTAGCATTTGGTGGATTGGGACTAGAACTCAGGTCCTCTGACTCCCAGCCAGGGCTCTTTCCACTAGGCCATGCTGCTTCTTTTTCATCGTAGAAAGCACCAACCATCCTCCCTGGCTCAAAAGCCCCTAACCTTGGCGTTATCCTCATCTCATTTCACCCACATATTCAATCTGTTACAAAATCCTGGCAGTTCTACCTTCACATCATTTCCTAATCCACCTTTTCTTCTCCTTCCAAACTGCCTCCGTGCTGATCCAAGGACTTATCCTATCCTGCCTTGACTACTGCACTAGCCTCCTTGCTGACTTTCCTTCCTCTTGTCTTTCCCCACTTCAGTCCATACTTCACTCCACTGCCCAGATCATTTACCTGAAAACCCCACTCCTCAAAAGTATATAGCATATATAAAAAATATTATACTGCTTTAGAGAAGCAGTGTGGCTCAGTGGAAAGAGCCCGGGCTTGGGAGTCAGGTCATGAGTTCGGATCCCGGCTCTGCCACTTGTCAGCTGTGTGACTGTGGGTAAGTCACTTCACTTCTCTGTGCCTCAATTACCTCATCTGTAAAATGAGGATTAACTGTGAGCCTCACGTGGGACAACCTGATGACCCTATATCTACCCCAGCGCTTAGAACAGTGCTCGGCACATAGTAAGCGCTTAACAAATACCAACATTATTATTATATACATCACACAGAACCACCTCCACATCGAAAAGAAACTCCTTACCATTAGCTTGAAGGCAGTCAATCGGCTCTCCCCATCCTACCTTACCTCACTGTTCTACTACTACAAACCAACCCCCACACTCCATCCCTCAAGCACCAACATACTCTGCTAGCTCAATCTTTTCTGTCCCCTCCAGGCCTTTGTCCATGTCCTCTCTTGAGCCTAGAACTCCCTTTCCCTTCATATCTGACAGTCCACCACTCTCCCTACCTTCAAAACCCTCTTAAAAATCTCATCTCCTCCAAGATGCCTTCCCTCATTTCCCCTATCTGCCCTTCCCTTTTTTCTCTACCAAGCATTTGACTGTGTATCACTTAAGCACTTGTATATTCACAGCCCCAAGCCACTTATACAGACATCCTTATCCTCTACTATTTCTCCTATCTGTTATTTATTTTAATGCCTGTCTCCCCATGTACACTGAAAGCTCCTTATGGGCACGGATGGTGTTCTTCAACTCCGTTGCATTGTACTTTCCCAAGAGCTTAGTACAATATTTTGCACACAGTTAGCACTCAATAAATACCACTGATTGACGGAAGGCTTGCCACAGGCTTTTTTGAAGAGAGAAAATGAAAGATTAGGAAGACTGGATTAGGAATGAAATTTCCTAAGCGCTTGTGTTTAACCTTGCAGTTATTTTATGCCAAATCCTTTTCATGGTAATGTTCAATAATCTGTGTTAGTTCTTTGGTCTGGGATAGTGAGAAGCTACTGATGATCTTCAGCTCAAACTTCTGGCCAAAAGAGCCCCCCAAGAGTTACTTTAGAAGCATCTGCAGCCCGTCAGCCTCTGCTGGATGCTAAAGTCCTCCTAGCTCTCCAGACTCCTAATGCAGGTTTGGGGACGTAACGCTCAGTGTCCCCCAAATTCTGGCAATGTGTTCACTGTCACCATCCTTGGCCTGATGCCCAGACATCTCCGCAGAGGTGAAGTGGTCATCAGAGACTATCATCCCCCTCCCAGGGCTAGGCGCCAGTCGTTTTCGGAGCATGTATTTCCTCTTATTTCCACGGCCTCCCAAGTCCGCGTGTCTCTCCGGCTCTCAGTGGAATACACCAAGATCTGAGAGCTCAACAGTGGTTAATGTTTTTTTAAATTTGGTAGCAGTGAATATAATTCCAATCTGAACTTTCACTAGATCTGATGTTTCACTTCCCAGAACCCTCTGTACTTCTTTATAGGTATTCCAGGGCTCATGTTCTTGTGGTTCTTCCCCTCTTCTCACAAAGTGTCTTAGGTTCTAGTGTCACTCTCTTCAAATGTTTTGGATGCATCCTTTATTTGTTAAAAAAAAATTGATGGTATTTGTTAAGCACTCACTATTTGCCAGGCACTGTAATAATAATTATGTTATTTGTTAAGCATTTACTGTGTGTCAAGCCCCCTGTCCCAGGAGAATAGGTTTTGGATCCCCATTTCACAGATGTAACTGTACTAAGCTCTGGGGTAGATGCAAGCTAAGCAGGTCAGACATAGTCCGTGTTCCACTTGGGGTACACAGTCTTCATCCCCATTTTACAGATGAGGTAACTGAGGCACAGAGAAGTTAAGTAACTTTCCCAAAGACACATAGCAGACAAGTGGTAGAGTTGGGTTCAGAGCCCAGCTTCTCCTGATTTCCAGGCCTTTGCCTTTGCTAATGGAAGCATTAGGCCACACAGCTATTTTCTCCCCCTTTAGGGGCTGGAACTTCTCCTGGTTTACCTTTTCCCCTCACAAATGCAGACACTAGCCAGACTGTCCATCACAGATAGTAATGGCGGGGAAAGAGAATGTATAAATGATGACGGGTGAATAAATTCACCCTTGAGATGGGGCATATAGATGCTTCGGTTGACCAGCTTTGCTACCTTCTCATCCCTTAATAGTCATAGAGCTTTGTCACTTTGTCATATGATATCCAAAAAAAACTACAATGAAAAATGAATCTGTGGGCTACCATGAACTTTCTTAGAAAGTTCAAATTTTAAACGTTTGATATATATATACAAAAATGTGTGCATCTGTAAAGATAGAAACATGAAAGCATTCAAGCTAAATTATCTGGTTGGATGTTATTTGTTCAAAAGAAAGCCCTTTAATGAGAATCAGATAATGGAAATTCCATTCACTAATGAGATGAAAGAGCCCACCTAATTAATTTACCATCTGTTTTATATATGTTTCATGAGATTAATATCTGCCCTTAACCTACCTGACAGATTTGTGAGAATTATCTTAATGGTAAATAATATAAAACACATTTACAAATTACTATATAACCTTTGAGAAGATAGTGTATATATTTTGTACTCTTAATATTTATCTGAAGCCCTTGACTTTTCATCTTCTTCTTTTGCCTCCTGTAGCATTTGTGAACATACCTTTCCACTCTTTTGCCTCCTTTTAACTATAACCTATTTTAGCGTTTGCCTTCCAGATAGAGTATAAAACCCTTCAAGGGCCAGGATCATGTCTACTAACTCTGTTCTAGTCTCCCAAATATTTAGTACGGTGGTTTGCATAAATTAAGCACTCAATAAATACTACCAAGTACACTGAATGTCCGATTATAAGTGGTTCTTTATCAAATCCCAGCTCCCCCGCTTGTCAGCTGTGTGACTTTGGGCAAGTCACTTCACTTCTCTGTGCCTCAGTTACCTCATCTGTAAAAAGGGGATTAAAACTGTGAGCCCCACTTGGGACAACCTGATCACCTTGTCTCCCCCCAGCGCTTAGAACAGTGTTTTGCACATAGTAAGTGCTTAACAAATGCCACCATTATTAAATCCCACAGTGCTCAGGTGGGTGAGCATTCACTGCAATCTCAAGGGGGTGGTATGTGCTGAGCACTGTATTAAGCACTTGGAAAAGCACACTGCAACAGAATTATCAGACACATTCCCTGCCATCAAGGGGCTTATAGTCTAGAGGGGGAGGCAGACATTAGTATGAATCAATCAGTAATTTATAATCTATAATTTAAAGGAGCAGGAAAAACCTTTTTTCTGCAGAGCATAAATTATGCTTTTGGAATTTATTATCATGGGGCATTATACAGACAGAATACATTGAGTTTCAAGAGGATTTGGAGAAGTTCATGCACAAGAAAAATGGGGAATGCTATAAAGAAAAGTTGGGGTTATTGGAATGCTCAATAAGATTTAAAAAGCTACATGGACAGTGATTCTAAGATGGTGGCTCAGGGAAGATAAAGAGATGTTAGAGATGGGGGCAAGGTATAACAGGGGAAGGGAATACTTTTTGAAAAGACACAGTAATTGAAGTTACGTCCATCCACTTCTCAGATCTGCAAAAGTAAGAATGGAGGCCACGATTCAGAGCTGTTGGTTATTAGTGCGCTACCTCTCCTCTCCGTTCCTTACCCAAACTTAATTAAACACTTCAGCTGTCGACTTGCCCAGCTCCCAGAATTAATTACACTCATCAAGGAAATCAACTGTTGTCTAGCCTTCTCTGGCTTCCTGCCAGCTTTGTCTTTTTTTTTCCTTTTTCTTTTTATTTAGCAGTGATGTAACTGCAAGAAGCAGAGCTTCCTGTTTTGTATGGAAGAGTATATTAGAATACTAATTAAATTGATAATAGGCTCAATAATATCCCTTGAGAGACAGGAGAAACCAAGGGAATTGAATTTAAAATTGAAAACCACAGTCATGATGAAATGGAAAGCAGTAATAAGAAAGAAAAGTTTATTTTCATAAAACAAACACTCGGGCCAACAAGGTAATAGTCATTTTGTGAATTTTGTTTTGGTGCAAACTTTCACAGTCTATTGACATCACTTTTATTGAGATGTCTGGTGGAATTCAAATCAATTGCAATGAATTACAGGTGTGTTTTCATTGTTATGAGCCAATACGTTAAAATACAACCCTGAAGTGTTACAAGATACCCAGATTTTAATGTGATATCATCCAGTGGTATAATTGAACCTTTCTGTTACTTATATTTCAGGTGACTGTTTGCTACAAATATTTATAGTCTTCTATTTTAAATTTGCCAAATGACATAGAATAAAAAGCTGGTTTTTTACCCTGCGAATCTAATATATTTTTAGCAATAACACCTGCAGTTAAGTCAAATCTTCCATGTAAATTCCTGATTCTGAAAGACAATGAGCAACTTATACATGATACATTTGATGCACAATCTGTCCCATTTAATGATCCAAAGAGGATCAGTCAGTTTTTTAACATGTCCCTCCTCTTCTTCAAAGTCATTCTAAGATGAATTTTTTTCTATGAGGAACCCGATGATCAGTCCCCCTCAACACAAATGCTCGTCAGATCATTTGAGCTCAGTCACCACAGCATTTGTGTAGAATCCATTCTGTAAGGAGCTGACCTGAATTCAACTCTGGTAATAACAAAGATGATTTTGATGATATAAGTTACGTGCTTACTCTGTTCCAAGCACTATAAAATGTGCTAGGGAATATACAAGATAAGTTGGACTCAGTCCTTATCCCACACTGGGCTAATGTGGAAGCAGCGTGGCTCAGTGGAAAGAGCACGGGCTTTGGAGTCAGGGCTCATGAGTTCGAATCCCAGCTCTGCCACTTGTCGGCTGTGTGACTGTGGGCAAGTCACTTAACTTCTCTGTGCCTCAGTTCCCTCATCTGTAAAATGGAGATTAAGACTGTGAGCCCCACGTGGGACAACCTGATTCCCCTATGTCTACCCCAGCGCTTAGAACAGTGCTGGGCACATAGTAAGTGCTTAACAAATACCAACATTATTATTATTATTATTATTAATGGTCTAAAAAGGAGGAGTAAACAGGTAATGAAATGGTCATTTTACAGATGAGGAAACTGAGGCAAGAAAAGTGAAGTGACTTGCTCAAGGTCACAGAGCAGACAAGTGGCGGAGCCAGAATTAGAACCCAGGTCTTCTGACTCCCAGACCTATGGTCTCCCCACTAGACTACACTGCTTCTAATTTAGGAATGGAGGTTCTTGAGAAGCAACATGAATTAATGGGTAGAGCATGGGCCTGGGAGTCAGAAGGACTTCAGTTCTAATCCTGGATCTGCCTCTTACTTTGGGCACGTCATGACTCCTCTGTGCCTCTGTGTAAAATAGGGATTAAGAGTGTAAGCCCCTTGTGGGGCAGGGACTGTGTCCAAACTGATGAACTTGTATCTACCCCAGTGCTTAGAACAGTGTTTGTCAGGTAGTATGTGCTTAACAAGTACTATTATTATTATTTTAGGAGGTTTGAGGGGGCAGTAATGGTGATCTGCAAGAGATGGAGGGGCACCCTTGCCCATGTGGGCTTAGATTGGGTGGTGGAGGGGTGCGGGGGGATTATGTGACCCAGGCCTGATTCCACTTTCTCCTGGATGTGGCCAGGCAGTATCTGCATGCCCGGCTTCATTTTCAAAAGCTGGCTTGTTGCCTTCTTTAGTTCCCCCTAAACCTCCTCACTACTGCAGTTGCTGATTCTGCCTCCCCTGTAAAGCCTACATTTATAGCATATGCAGGAGCAGGGAGCTGGAAAGTAGAGGGATGGCAGAGGTCACCGTCGTTCCACTTAGAGAGTTTTCTTTTCAGCTTTGTGTGAAATCATAAGCACTGATTTTTCTCCTAAACCCCGTAATTGTGTTCTTGCTAACCCCTGGGTTATCCTCAGTTATTTTGCATTCCATTATATCAGTAGGATGTAAGGGATTAAATGCTAGATTGGTGTGGTCAGAAACTTGAAATGGCACATGGGCTTTGTCACCAGTGAAAGAAATTCATGATATTCAGGGTTGTTGGGTAAAATGAAAAAAGCGTCTCCAACTTCAAGGTACTTCAAAATTAGCTTTATAAAGCTTAACCCCCTACACTTTTGAACTAGATTTTCTGGCACTTCTGTGATGCTTATCAGTACATTACCACCTTACGGGGGAGGGGGGGTGTCAATCTACCAATCTAAATAGTTTAGCCATAGTAAACAACGAATTGTAAATAAAGGAGGATGAATAAATGGATTTACACCCATTCCTGATAGAGCTTCATGTTGTTATAACCACTTTACACGGTCATGATGGAAATAATGTTCCCTGATTCTTCCTTTCTTTATGCATTCATATATACACACACATCCAAAAATTGAAATGATCATAACACAGCTTTGAATTGGTTATAATGTGATATATGAGATAGATATTGTCCCGTGTCTTTATTATAAACGCATAATGCAGGATTTCCATAGAAATCCCTCAATCTGAAAGGCAATGAGCAGGTTATACATGATATCTTTTGATGTCTAACCCATTCCTTTTAATGAGCTGAAGAGGATCCGTCAGTTTTCAAACATGTCCCTCCTCTTCTTCAAAGTCATTCTAAAATTAAACTTTCTCCACAGGGAACGCAGTTTATTATAGTATCAATACCTTCACTAGGCATAAAGAGAACATACAGGTGGCCTATTAATTTCTTGGAACATTACTGAGCTAAACTGAGTTACAATCCCTTTTTACTCCAGAGGAGTAGTTAAGAGAAATATTTCAATTGACTAGAAAGAAGAATTCATTTTTATAGATGCCCTTGTAGATCTTGTATAAATACTCAAGTTAAATATGTGACTTTTAAGGAGTAAGTTCAAGAAAATGCTAAAATCATTCTGCAAGTCCTTTTTATTAATCTCCATCCGTGAGCAACCCGAACATTTTTTGTCTTCCAAGGGGAAATGGGGAGGGATGGGAATACTGCAGAAATTTAAAATATGCTTATGTTTTAGGCTATGGCACAGAAAGAAGATATGGAAGAAAGAATCACTACCCTTGAAAAGCGCTACCTCAGTGCCCAGAGGGAATCCACCTCCATACATGATATGAATGATAAACTCGAAAATGAACTGGCAAATAAGGAGGCGATTCTTCGTCAGGTTGAGTACTCATTTATTCAATTGTATTTGTTGAGCGCTTACTGTGTGCAAAGCACTGTGCTAAGTGCTTGAGATCTGTCATGACTCCATTCTGATTGTGTGTGATACCTCACCTTTTTCAGAGAGTGCCTTTGGGACCACCTGGTTCTCCAAAATAACTTACTGAATTATGTTTCTCCTTGATGTGCTGTAGCAGTGTCCATTAATAGTAATAATAGTAATAATTGTGGTATTTTTTAAGTGTTTACCAAGTGCCATGCACTGTACTAAGCATTGGGGTGGATACAAGTAAATTGGGATGGACACAGTCCCTGCCCCACATGGGGCTAACAGTCTCGATCCCCATTTTACAGAGGAGGTAACTGAGGCACAGAGAAGTGAAGTGACTTGCGCAGGGTCACACAACAGACAAGTGGTGGAGTCGGGATTAGAACGCTTCGTGGCTCAGTGGAAAGAGCACGGGCTTGGGAGTCAGAGGTCATGAGTTCAAATCCCGACTCCGCCACTTGTCAGCTGTGTGACTGTGGGCAAGTCACTTAACTTCTCTGGGCCTCAGTTACCTCATCTGTAAAATGGGGATTAACTGTGAGCCTCACGTGGGACAACCTGATGACCCTGTATCTCCCCCAGCGCTTAGAACAGTGCTCTGCACATAGTAAGCGTTTAACAAATACCAACATTATTATTATTATTCCGACTCCCAGGCTCATGCTCTATCCACTGTACCATCACCAGCAAATAAAAAGTTTTCCATTGAACCCACTGGAATATGGTGTAGTGCTACTCTGTGAAGAAGATCTTAAACTACAGGATTCTGTTAAGAGTGACATGCATACCAAAAAAAAGAACCAAAGCCGAAACGAATTACCCCACAAATTTTAGGTCTGTCGTTTGCTAGTTCACCAATGATTGTGGTGACTGGGACATATGAAGCTGCATTAATATTAGCATTCTACCTGTTGACCTCAGACTTTTGCTTTCTGATTTCAGATGGAAGAAAAGAACCGGCAGCTGCAGGAACGCCTAGAACTGGCTGAACAAAAGCTGCAGCAGACAATGCGAAAAGCTGAGACATTACCAGAAGTAGAGGCTGAATTGGCTCAGAGAATCGCAGCACTTACTAAGGTAATAGGGCCATTTCAGAAACTTGCACCAATTGAGTGCTATTTCCTTACTCATTTCCTCACTCCTGAACAAAAACAGAATGCTAGTTTCAACTTCTTTTGGTGTGGAAATATGATTTATGCACAAATAATAAAATCCCAGTCTAAAGGGTCCAAAAATGAGTTATTGGCATTTTTATGTACTTGGCACCATTCTCTAGTTAGAGCTATATTTATATAAATTAACACTTTATTACCACTAGATAGAATATAAAATTTAGGATAGATAAGCATACCCTCAAAAACAATTAATTCGAGAATCATGTGTCAGTTTTTTCTGTGCATTAGTTTCTCCATCAAATAATTCTGGAAAATAGGAGGTTGAAATGATCTTTTTAACCTGTGCATAGGACATGGAAAAACTAACCTAATTTACAATGGAATCAAGAAAGTGAAAAAAAAAATTGCAGATAATCTGAAAAAAAATTGAAGTATAGGGAAACGGTATAAAGGTATTGAGGAGTCAAAGCGGGATTTCTGTTCTGGCAATTTCTTATGCAACAGTTTCTAGCAGATTTTTAAAGCCTTTGTCAGATTTTGAACAATTGACCATTAAAAACAACTATATTATTAGAGTGTAATTATTCTTTATATTTTACAGCCAAATGAAAATGAATCCGTTTATTCACTTACTTCTAAGAATGGATGTAAAGTTTTGGGTTAAAACTACCAATTCTATCTAATTCATCAATAAGACTTTTGTGATAACTGAAATGGAATGAAGTTTGTAAATAAGTAGACATAAATAGTGGAAACAATCACCAATTTAGAAAGGAGCATTTGTAATTTGTATCATGAAATCAGGTAGCTTTGCTTATTGACTAGTGATTTATGGTTTTTCACTGCTGGTAAATTGAACTTGTAAGCAGTTCCAATACAGTAGAAAGTGACAAAGCAGGTTTTGTTGTGTTTTTTTTTTTTTGTTATTGTTGTGGTTTTGTTCCCCAATGGAAAAAAAAACAGTGATGAGAACTTATTCAAACCTGAAGTTTATTGGGCAAACATTTACAGTTGAAATCTGAGGAGTAGATTGAAAAGCTTATAAAGGAGAGATTTAATGACAGCATATTATGTTTTAAATAAAATACATGAACCTGAGACTATAACAATACACCAGTGATCCATCCTATAGGTTTCATATAGCCAAACAGATGACAGTTTAGGAGGAAAGTGTAAGGAAGCCTGGCTCCATCATAATAAAAGAATGCTATGGTACCCATAATATTTTCATTCTTTGCTAACATGTTTGACAATACATTACTAATTGCAATTGTAATACTTGTACTTATGCCTTTCATCTAAGGAGAGCAAAGAACTTTCACACTCACTATCTCTTTGATCCTCCCAACTTTCCTAGGAGGAGGTAGGTGATTTATAAAAGGAAACTTGCTTATGTGGAATTTCAAAGGAATGAAAAAACTTACCAACCTAATCTTAGCGGAGGCATCAAGAAGCTACTGAGTTTAAAGTTCATCAAAATTTTGACCACTTCTAGTACGGTGGGTCAAACTATGGATCGATGATTAAGGTCTTTCTACCTGCAACTACATGTAAATTCGACATGCACAGAGAATAGATTTGTATAGGATTGCTCTAAGCAGGTTTCTTGTCTGCTTCTTCATCCACATCCTTGCTTTCTTCTTCACTCTAAGTATGATAATTTACCTTCTCCTACAGATCTGTGCCAATAGATATTCTGTTCCCCTGTTGTTTCTTCCTATCTTGTCTACTCCTGATTTATTGCTTTTTTTATTCAGCTTTACCTTCTGAATCCCTTTCTTTGGGTGTCCTGTCTTGTTACTTCTCTTTTTATTCACTTCCTACTAGGAGCTCTAACTACTGTTTCCGTGAAATGGATTATAATCACCCCCCATCCTCAATTCTCTACTTATGTCTAGGCTTGTATTTCTAACTGATTTTGGACTCTCTCTGAATAGGCTGTGATCAAACCAGCAGAGTGTAAACCTACCTAGCTCCTGGCATTTTGGGCCAACTTCTTTCTTCTTTCTTATTTTCTGGAACTGAAAATATTACCGTTTTCCTGTTCCTTCAGAAATAGAAATTTTGAGGTACTTCTAGTTTGTTGCAAACTCACACATCCTTGTGGAAAGTTTTTATTTGGAATATCTGTCCATCATTTCATATTCTTATCCTTTGTCATTTTTGACCATATAGTACTTCTATTATCTAGTCACTCAAAACAATCATAATAATGATAATCATAAAAGGGCTCATGTTATGCCAAACACTCTGTTAAGGGGTAGATGCAAGATAATCAGACCAGGTATGGTCTCAGCCCTACCTCTGGTTCACAATTTAGGAAGGAGGAGGAACAGGTATTATGATCCCATTTTACAGGTGTGGAAGCTGAGGCACAAGGATGTAAAGTGATTGGCCCAAGGTCACGTAGCAGGAAAGTGGTGGAGCTAAGATTAAAATCCAGGTCTCCTCCCTCCCAGTCCTATATTCTTCCCACAGAAGACCACTCTAGATGACATAATAATCCTTGTTCTCCATCGCAGGAATATTGCCCACTTTGTCCAGCTGTTCCACAACTTGCCTAATGCCTTCACATTTTGGCTTGATGAATCAGTCTGGCAGTCACCTCAGCCTACATTTCTTCACTGATCTTTCCTTTTTCTACTGTTTGCTCTCATTCGTCTCAAACATTTCAATCAGAAGGCTCTTTTTCTCTTTTACCATGCATTTCCCACTTCCTCTTCCCTTCTAAGCCACTCCCACAGTTTCACTTTAGAATTCAACTTTTATCAGGGAAACGCTCCTCTATCCCCTTTGGACTCCCCAAAGGCACCTGGTTTTGGTTAATGCTAAATACTAATCTGTCATTCTTTCTGAATTCATCTTCCCTACCCTTGATTCATAATGTGATTGGTTTTGTAATTAGACTGCAAAATCCACTTGGCAAGAACAGGATTTATCCTCTGGTCTACAACCTCCTTGTGGGAAAGTATCTACCAATTCTGTTACATTGTACTCTCCCAAGTGCTTAGTACAATCCTCTGCACGCATTAAGCGCTCCATAAATGTGATTGTTTGATTTATGTCTGCTCTCAGAATAGTGCATGTTTCTGGATTTGAAAAAGTGTAATAGGATAATAGTGCAGCAGTTATAGAAGTGTGATCAGTTCATGTTGTCAGCTGTGAGTCAAAGTAAGGAAGGGCCCATGAAATTATTTCAGGAGGTACATGTGTATATCTCTTTGTTTTTGCTATTTTGTAGCGAGTCCTGGAGAATGATTTTGGATGTGTAACCTAAAAGAAGCAACTAAATTTTGTGACGAGAAAACAGCGAGGTGCAGGCAGAGGATGCAGTTTTGCAAATATTGGGGTTTTTTTTGTTTTTGGTTAAATACTAGACCTTGTGATTGAGTTATATATTTAATCTTGAAGACATGTTCTTAAAACCATATTAGTGAAGGCAATCAAATGATTCCTTCAAGATTGTTTCATTTTACTCTGATTTACTTTTTTCCTGCATTTTTAAAAACATGGTAATCGAAGCTGTATCAGTACAATGTTGATAACACACATTCTAAATAAACAACTTGGGAAATGGTTGCTTTCACACTTATTTTACTAACGTGAAATTGGAAATGTTTAACTTAGAGAATCTATTGAGGCTTGTGGGTGAAATTTGTTTATAAATTTGTTCATATGCAGTGTGATTGATACTATTGAAATTTCAGGTACTTCATGGGCCTATGCTGTCATGTTCTCTGGAATAGAATAATTTAATGGGAATTGCTGTTATAATATGTCGATTATCTTTTAATGTTTGTCACTTTGATCCTGATATAATGGTGCTAAACACTTTCATTTTGCCGGTATTAATGTTTAAAAGTATATTTAATTATAACCTTATAATATGTAATTTGTTCATGACAGAATAATTTAGCAGTATCTTATGTGTTGAACATTTTGTGTCCGTAACCGGTCAGTCAACTCAAAGGTGATTTCACTGTCCAAAAGGCTTGGCATTCAGGCACTCTATATGATCTGTTTTCTTAAGGATTTTCTGTATCTATCAATAGCAGCACATTCAGTATAAAACTCAGCTTGTAGACTCAGAAAGTAGTGAAATGTCATAAGCAAGCTTCTAAGACAAAACAGTTTATTTTCAGATAGTAGAAAATAGATTGATGAACTCTGGGATGGTTATCAAAATTTATTTAGTATATTCACAATAGTTCTGTGTTTTCTTAATGAGGAATGACAGTTCTATTCATCTCTAAAAATTGCACTTATAAATCCTACCGTATAGTTTCTTCCATTGTTTGTAAAAATGAATATCACTCTTTTTGCAGTTTTTTCTAAAGAACAAATTCATTTGATCAGAATATTATAAATACATCAAAATATTCCTACTCAGTAGAAGGAAGGCCATTTTCATTTCTACATAATGATAGAAAATCCCCTTCCCCCACCAAAAAAAAAAATCTTCCAACATTGGCCTCTCAGAGACATAGTCTGATGTTTGGTTTCCCTTAATTCCAAATATTACATCTGACTCTGTTAGCCAAAGTTGCTTTAATCCATTCTATAGTAGTCTCTCATCAGCCAGTCATCACTAACTTTTAACTTCTGTACCTAGATTATTAGCTTCTTTATCATAACATCATTTTTCATTTATATACATCAACTGCATCATGTTCACCAGATATCAGTGTAGTTCTCTCCACATAAAATTCTGTCGATTGAAGTATTGAATTTACAGTCACACTTTTCTTTTAAGCATTCTGTGCTGTGTTCTGTTCAGTGTCAGTGTCTTTAGTTCTGATTTTTCAATTTTGTCCCTCTCCTTTTCCTTGACTTGTTAGTCTGATCCAACCTCTTCTACCTCATCCGATGATTATCAATATGTTATGGAAGCTAAACTACAAGAATTGATCTCCATACGTAGGAAGGTAGTCCTACTGGACTTTACTTTCTATCGCTAAATAGAATCCATTTGATTTTTTTTCTTTTCATTTATAAGAATTATTTTACTTTTTTATTGATAATCAACCATTGTGCAGTTCAGTGCTTCAGGAGCTTTAAAATTTTACAATGGCAGGTTTGTGTTCAAGCCATGCACAGTCTGCATGTTACATTTGGCTGATTTCATTGCTCATAAATGACTACAATGTTTTGCTGATGCTTGAATGCAACAGGCCTCCGTAGCTGACACATTTCAAGCGATGCTGTCCAGCTGCCTGTTTAAATAAAGTTTATTTTTTAAAAACTAAGTTTGCAGTTAGTAGTAGCTTGCTTTATGTTTTCTTTACGATTTCCTTCGAGGAAAAAGGTGGCATCCTCTTGCATTTCAGACCAGTTCTTCCATTTTTCTTATAGGCTGAAGAAAGGCATGGAAATATTGAAGAACGCATGAGACACTTGGAAGGTCAGCTTGAAGAGAAGAACCAAGAACTTCAGAGAGTATGTGCCTCAACAGACAGCCATGGCTTCGCTATACAGTCCATAATACACAGTTATTATTAATAATAGTAATAATAATTTTGGTATTTGTTAAACCTTACTATGTGCCAGGCACTGCATTAAGCACTGGGGTGGATACAAGCAATTTGGGTTGGACACAGTCCCTGTCCCACATGGGGCTCGCACTCTTAGTTCTCATTTTACAGATGAGGTAATTGAGGCACAGAGAAGGAAAGTGACTTGCCCAAGGACACACAGCAGACAAGTGGCAGAGCCGGGATTAGAACCCAGGTCCTTCTGACTCCCAGGCCTGTACTCTATCCACTAGTTTACACTTTCAGTCATATATATCCAACTCCCAACCAGTAGAATCATTTTTGATTCTGAAGAACAGACCGGGGGGTGGGGGCAAGGTGTGTGTGTGTGTGTGTGTGTGGGGGTTGGGGGGGGAGCAAATGTAGGAAGGAGGACCGTATACGTATTAATATGCCCACCCACTTTGACCTTTGCTAATGCTTAGTTGAAGCTATTGACATATTAGCAATCTGTGATTTTTCAATTGATTAATCATTTGCATTTTTTAAGTACTTACTGTTCTGAGAACCTTAGGAGAGCAGCATGGACTAGTAGACAGAATATGGGTCTGGGAGTTTGAAGGATCTGGGTTCTAATTCCGGTGCTGCCACTTGTCTACTGTGTGACCTTGGGCAAACCACCTAACTTCTCTCTGCCTCAGTTCCCTCATCTATAAAATGGAGATTAAGACTGTGAGCTCCATGTGGGACAGGAATTGTGTCCAACCTGATTTCCTTGTATCCACCCCAGTACTTAGAACAGCGCTTGACACATAGCGCGTAACAGACACCATTGTAATTGAGAAGGTATGCCAGATCCCTGCCCTCAAGGAGATTACAATCTAGTGGGACAGACAGACATTAAAAAAAATGACAGGTAGGGGAAAAAGCATCAGAGTATAAAGACATGTACAGAAATGCTGTGGTGGCGGGGTGAGTAGCAGAGTTCTTAGAGGGTATGGATAATAATAATAATGTTGGTATTTGTTAAGCGCTTACTATGTACAGAGCACTGTTCTAAGCGCTGGGGTAGATACAGGGTAATCAGGTTGTCCCACGTGAGGCTCACAGTTAATCCCCATTTTACAGATGAGGTAACAGGCCCAGAGAAGTTAAGTGACTTGCCCACGGTCACACAGCTGACAAGCGGCAGAGCCGGGAGTCGAACCCATGACCTCTGACTCCGAAGCCCGGGCTCTTTCCACTGAGCCACGCTGCTTCTGGATGCAAATGGATAGGAGAGGCGGAATGGAGGCAGGTGAGAGGTAGGTCAGGGAAGGCTTTCTTCAGGAGACGTGAATTTAGTAGAGCTTAGAAGATGGAGTAAATGGTGATCTGTAAGGAAAAAATGATAAATAATGCCTATACTGATCAATCAGTGGGATTGAGCACTTACTACATGCAGAGCACTGTTCTAAGCACTGGGGTGAGTACTATATAACAGAATTAGCAGACCTGTTCCCTTAATGAGCTTACAGTCTCCCTGCATTTAATTAGAGCAAGGCAAGGGTACTTGTTAAGGACTCCATGTATGTTTTTTTGTTAAACATATTACTATCTTCACTTATTAGTAGGGCATACACCTATCTTTTTTTATACTGGAAATGATCACGTTTCGTTGTTTCCTTTCATGTTTCCTCTTCTTGGACATAAGGCTAGACAGAGAGAGAAAATGAATGAAGAACACAACAAAAGGTTATCCGATACTGTGGACAGACTTCTGACAGAATCCAATGAACGTCTGCAGCTGCACTTAAAAGAAAGGATGGCAGCTCTAGAGGAGAAGGTAATGGAATAATCAGAGGGGTCAAAGTGACGTCCACTTCTGTGTTCATGGAAATCCTTTTCAGATGATATAATCCTTAGGCCTGGTCCACCTACTTTTGTGAAATATCTGATGTCAATCAATCAATCAGTGATATTTATTGAGCACTCAATGTGTGCAGAGCACTGTACTGAGCACTTGGAAGGATACGATATAATGCTGTCACTCGACATATTCGTTGCCACAGTGAACTGAATTTTGAATAACATTGCTTATAAGTGCCAGGATTTATAGGGCCTGCCTATAGATTTTCTGCCCTGCAAGTAGAAAATTGCATAAAGGATTGAATATTCTACATCAGAAGAAGAGTATTATTGTCTGCTCAGAGCAGACATGCACATATTCCTGTTTGGCACCAGTTGTGTTTTCGTCCCCTGAAAATATTATATACCCAGCATTCAGTAAAGCACAAGATGAAAGCAAACAATTTGCATGGGGGACTTGCTTCGTAAACCAAATAGCTCTCTACTGACTGATCATTCTGCTCTCAAAAGAAGCAGTGTAGTCTAGTGTATAGAACATAGGTCTCGAGTAAGAGTCACCTAGGTTCTAATCCCAGATTTGCTTCTGTGAGACATTGGAGAAGTCATTTAATTTATCTGTGCCTCAGTTACCTCATCTGTAAAATGGGAATTAGGACTGTGAGTCCTACATGGGACAGGTACTGTGCCAACCTGATTATCTTTTATCTACCCCAGCGCTTAATACATTGCTTGACATTTCACAAGTGCTTAAGAAATGCAATAAATGATAAAAAAACAAACAAACCACCCACTGGTTTTCTTCCTAGTGCTGTATATGGAATACACCCATAAGGTGTTCTGCCTGACCAGTTGATCTCAGTTTGCTTCCTTACAGACCAGTGGTGCAGATGTCAAGTGATACTGGCTAGTCTTCCAAATGTATATGACTCAGGACAGTCTCTTTGCAGTCTGCAAATTGTAATTTTACTCATTATTTCATTGAATTATTTGCAATTCTTGGACGAGAGCTGCACCATGCCATTCTCCAATCACAAGGACTATCATGAGAAGCAACATGGCCTAGTGGATAGAGCACGGGCCTGGGAATCAGAAGGACCTGCGTTCTAATCCCGGCTTTGCCACTTGTCTGCCGTGTGACCTTGTGCAAGTCACTTCATTTCTCTTAGCATAGAGCCTGGCATGTAGTAAGTGTTTAACAAGTACCATAAAAAAGGACTCAAAGAACATGGGAAATATGTCACTGTTAAGGAGGTTTCAATTAATTCAGAAGCAGAAGTAATGGAAAGAGCCACGGTGCCGGGAAAACCTGAGTCCTAATTCAGTCTCTCTCACTCTACTGTTGTCTGACTTTTGCCAGATCACTTACCATCCTTGGGTGGCTGTTTCCTCATTTGTAAAATGGGAATTTTAAATACCTGTTCTCCCTCCCACTTAAACTATAACTCCATGTAGTTCCGGCACTGTGTCTGACCTATCTTGTACCTATCCCATTGTTTAATAATACCATTATGATGTTTATTATCATAATTATTATTATCATTTCATTTAAAGGAAGGAGTAGAAACCTCTGCTCACGACCCACAGGTACAAAGCATATTAAGGGGGATTGTGTAATCTTCATTCCTGGGATCCTTATGCACAGGATATAACTTTATCTTTCCTCCTTCAATCATTTTTTGAGACATAAGGTCGAGGACACTTTTAGCTCAATGAAATGTAAATAGTTTACATGGCTGTTACCGTTGTCCTGCTAAGGAACCACAGCTTCCTTTTATGTTTATTGCCATATTTTTCCCGAGGGCCCCCGTGTGAACACCAGGTCACAGTTCCACTTGCCACATCACACCTGTGGTGAGCTGCCCATCTGGAAAGGCAGAGTCAAACCAGGATTGCATAGAGAGATTTTAAACAAAGAGATATAGGGCATGTGAATACAATACAGTGAAGCCAAGACTTCAGGAAGGAAGTAATACCAGTCAGTAGTTCCAAGGTCTTCCGGTAACCAGTGACAGACATTGCAAGTGCATAGAGTGAAAGGGGTTAATGGTAATGATGATAATAATAGTAATTATGGTATTTTTTAAGCACTAATATGCCAAGCACTGTTCTAAATGCTAGGGTAGTTACAAGGTGATCAGGTTGTCCCACTTGAGATTTAAAGTCTTAATCCCCATTTTAAAGATGAGGTAACTGAGGCACAGAGAATTTAAGTGGCTTGCCCTAGGTCACACAGCAAACAAATGGTAGAGCCTGGATTAGAACCCACATCCTCTGACTCTCAAGCCATGCTGCTTCTCTAATAATAATGATAATAATAATAGTTTTTGTTAAACCCTAATATATATTATGTACTACCTATTATGTATTATTTATCTGTACTAAGTGGTGTGGTAGCTACAAGATAATCAAGTCAGACACATCCATGTCCCACATGGAGTTCATGGGTTCTAAAGGAGTAGAATAAGAGGTATTATTATTTTATCCCCATTTTACAGATGACAAAATGGAGGCACAGAGAAGTTGTTACTTGCCCAAGGTCACAGGGATTGGAACTCAGGTCCCCTAACTCATTCATTTAAATAGTATTTATTGAGAACTTACTGTGTGCAAAGCACTGTACTGTGTCCTTGGGAGAGTACAATAGAAAAGTAAACAGATATTTTCGCTGATGGAAGCCCTGCTCCCATTCCACTAGGGCACGATAGTCACATATTGCTCATTTAGCTACTCACTGATTGATTGATGCATTCAATCATATTTATTGAGTCCTTACTATGTGCAGAGCACTGTACTAAGCATTTGGGAGATGCTTTTGATGCTATTATGCTAGTATGCTATTGATACCTGTATGCTGTCGATGCCTGTATGCTATTGATGCCTGTCTACTTGTTTTGTTTTGTTGTCTGTCTCCCCCTTCTAGACTGTGAGCCTGTTGTTGGGCAGGGATTGTCTCTATCTGTTGCCAAATTGTACTTTCCAAGCGCTTAGTACAGTGGTCTGAACACAGTAAGCGTTCAATAAATAGAAATGAATGAATGAATGAGAGTACAATACAACAATAACAGACACATTCCCTGCTCAAAACCAGTGACATCCTTGAATTTGAAGGGCAGCCTCTCAGTTGCAGAAATTAAACCTGGATGATTCCTAATACATTTTAGCAGGGATTCTCCTGAAATCCTTGTCTACCAAAAGACTTCAGAGAAATGAAAAGTAGATAGAAAAAGTTCAGTATACCTGTTGAGTTGGTGTAGGAATTTTTTATCCTGGATAGAAATTATTTTTATTTTGTAAAACAAATTCAATATTTTAGAGATAGTTAAAACAGCTTTTCAGCTGTACAGTTCTTCAAATGCAAAAATGAATTTTCAAAATTAAGAAATGTATGTAATTAGCTTAGAAGCGTAATATTCTTTTTCAGTTGAGTTCATGTGTCTTATTTCTGTTTTTGCCCTAGAATGTTTTAATTCAAGAATCTGAAAACTTCAGAAAAAATCTGGAAGAATCTTTACATGATAAGGTATTTTGGCAAGTTCATGTCTTCTTAATAATGATATGTTTTTAGGAAGGCAGTTTGGTATGAAATTAGTTAATTGTGAAATGATGCAATTAAAATTCCATTCCTGAAAATTTTCCTTATTGTTAAAAATGAAAGAGTTCCACCATTTTGGAGACAATCAATGATATTTCTTGAGCATTTTGAACAGAGTACTTGCACTAAGTGCTTGGGAGAGTACAATACACCTGCCAAACCAGCCTTTTTCTCTCCATCCAATCTACTATCATGTTAACCCAAGCAGTTATCGTATTCCACCTTGATTAATCCTCTCTGATCTCCCAATCTCCTGTCTCTCCCCGCTCCAATCCATACTTCACTCTACCTATCCACCTGCACACCATCAGCTTTAAAATTCTCCATTAGCTTGCCCCCTCCTACCTCCCCTCACTAATCTTCTACAGGCCAGCCGGCACACTCTTCTCCTCTCGTGTCAATTTACTCACTCTGCCCCAATCTCATCTATCTCACCTCTGACACCTTTCCCAGCCTGGAACCCCCGCCCTTTCCATATGCACCACACCAGCACTCTCTCCATCTTCAAATCATTATTAACATCACATCTTTTCTATGAGGGCTTCCCTGATTAAGCCCCCTTTTCCCCAGCTCGCTCTCCCTTGTGTGTCATTTATGCAATGGGATCCTTCACTCTGGGACATTTGATATTCACCCCAACCCTTGAGCACTTATATATCTTTAAATTATAAATTATAAATTATTTACTCATATTAATGCCTGTATCCCACTCTAGACAGTAAGCTCGTTATGGGCAGGGAATGTATCTGCTACTTCTGTTGCATTATACTCTCCCAAGTGCTTAGTTTAGTGCACTGCACATAGCAAGTGCTAAATAAGTACCATTGAATGATTGGTAAACATGATCATCATCAATGGCTTTTATTGAGTCCTTACTGTGTGCAGAGCACTGTACTAAGCTCTTGGGAGAGTACAGTGCAACGGGTCGATCTTTAACCTCAAGGAACTTACAATCTAGAGGGGATGACGGACTTTAAAATGATTAATTCATTTAGTTCTGGCTAAGGGAAGCAACCCAGAACATATAAGTGCTGTGGGATGGGGGTGGGATGAGTACTTTGGGGGTAGGACTTAGTGCAAATATGAGGGAGTAGAGGGAGAAAATAAGGTGGGGAGAATGAGAGCTTTGTCAGGGAAAGCTCCCTGGAGAAGTTATATTAATAGTATACAGAGAAAACAAAAATAAAGTTAATTGGTAATTAATTGGTGATTTTTAAGTATAATAATGATGATTTTTTTTTAAGCGCTATGTGCCCAGAACTGTTCTAAGCACTGGGGTTAGATGCAAGGTAACCAGGTTGTCTAAGTGCTGGTATAGATACACGATACCTAGCTTATCCCACGTGAGGCTCACAATTTCAGATGAGATCACTAAGGCACAGAGAAGTTAGGTGGCTTGCCCAAGGTCACACAACTGACAAGTGGCAGAGCCGGGATTAGAATCCATGACCTCTGACTCCCAAGTCCGTGCTCTTTCCACTGAGCCATGCTGCTTCTCCATAGAGGCAGAGGTGGCCAGAGTAAAGTATCTTGGCAAATTATCTTTGCTAATTCGTCATTCTCCTTTAATTGTTTTTTTCCCATTTTATTTTTAAATTAGGTACTCTTAGTTATACTGATTCGCTTTTAATTCTTTCCCTCTGAAAGTAAAACTCCTTATCTCGCATAGTGGTTCAATCAAAAATAAGCTTCCTATGAATCCATAGAATGTAAGCTTTTCTCTGATAATAGGCTCCTTGCGGATAGGGAACGTGTCACCCACTCTGTACCACTCACTGTCATAGATTGATATGAATCATTAACACTTATTAAGGTCTTATCATTTGCTAAGCGCTATACTGAGCATTTGAGAAAACATAAGAGTAAATGACGCTGTCCTTGTTCCTGAACGGTCTTAATCTAATGCTTCAGAGGGATAATAATAATGATGGTATTTGTTAAATGCTTACTATGTGTCAAGCACTGTTCTAAGCACTGAGATAGCTCTGACAGTCTTAACAGTGGGGAAATAATGTCCCATTTAATCATTTCGTTAAAATTATAATATGGCCATCCTGAAACAGTGTGATATTTGCAGTCGTAAAAACCTCTGTGTTAAAAAAAAAAAATGTAGTATGGATGATTGTTTATGTGGTGAACAAGGGTCCAGGGGGAGTTCCAAAACAGTGGAAATACTACTCAGGCTAGACACCTGCAGACTTGTGCTCCTAAACAAACTGCATTTTATTGATTGATTGATTGTTGGAACTAATTTGTAAGTTTAAACAGTTATAATGAAATACTATCATTATTGGCACCAATGAAATTGCTAAACTTGCCATAGGAAAGGCAGGAGAAGTATAGCAACAAATGATGGTAAACAAACCAATAAATAATGACAAATAGAACAGATGAAGCCGGGTGGCCTAATGGACAGAGCCTGGTGGTGAGATTTAGAAGGACCTGGGTTCTAATCCCAGTTCTGCCACTTGTCTGCTATGTGACCTCGGGCAAGTCACTTCACTTATCTGTACCTCAGTTTCCTCGTCTGTGAAAGGGGGATTAAGACTCTGAGCTCCACATGGGACAGGGACTATGTCCAATCTGATTAGCTTGTATCTACCATAGCTCTTAAGTCAGTGCCTGGTACATAGTAAGCAACAGAGGTCATGGGTTCGAATGCCGGCTCCACCACTTGTCAGCTGTATGACTGTGGGCAAGTCACTTAACTTCTCTGGGCCTCAGTTACCTCATCTGTAAAATGGGGATTTACTGTGAGGCCCACGTGGGACAACCCGATTACCCTGTATCTACCCCAGCGTTTAGAACCGTGCTCTGCACATAGTAGGGGCTTAACAAATACTAACATTATTATTATTAACAAATACAACCCCCATCACTCCCCCTCAAAAAAAAAAAAGAAACTCAAGACTACACTACTATTCTACATCCTGAGGCACCTAGAGAATTCTTCCACTTCCTCTCGGAGCCTTAATACACTCACTGAAGTGGGTTAATCTTTTCACTTGTGTCACCAGTGTCACCAGTCTATTGGTGTTTCCTCTTTTCTTTCCAGTTGAGACCAGCAGCTGTGAGACTCAAACACTCCCCAATTTTTCCTCTCTCCCTCTCTCAGATTTCAATTGCAGCAGTGAGAGAGGGTTGTAGATGATGGGCAGAGCAGTCGATAAGTGCCTTTCCCCTACTATCCTGTCTGTCCAAGAGAAGGTATCTTTTTTTTCCCCCAAGATCGCCATCTTTTTTTGCCAAGCTAGAGAGTGAGGTAGTTTGGCATGTAGAAGAGGCTCTTGCTTAGCAGTGGGCCCTGTATGCAAAGGGAAAAGGTATGTATTTTATGATAAATTTATTGGTAAGGAATGTTAAAATTAAGGTAACATTCTAAACATGCTCAAACTGAACTCAATATTTTGAAAAGACACTAGCATTTGTTATATATAACATTTATTTAAAAGAAAAGTCAAAAATCTGCCTGGAAGATAAAGTAGCACAGCAGCGTAAATTTCAGGCCAGATTTACAGAGGGCCGGACGATTTAAAAAATAAAAAATAAAAGTGATGAAGTATGCATTGCTTTATGAAGTGTCTCAGGAGTGTTTGGGTACCAGAAAAGTAATTCTCAAATACGACATGATTCTATTTATAGTTATAGGAATTTTCATACTTCCTCTACACACACACACAAAATTTTCCCATTATCAGTTGCAGTAGCCTAAAAATGATATTACGTAGATAACAGGACCACCTATTCATGCCTCAGGGGATTTTAGCCACTAAACAACTAGAAGCTAAAGACCGGAGGAGAGAGTCAGTCGGGCTTGATTTTTGGATCTCTACCCGTGAGAAGCAATGAGGCCTAGTAGAAGAAGCGTAGGCCTTGGAGTCAGAGGACCTGGCTTCTAATCCCGGCTCTACCCCAGAGTTTAGCACACTGCTTGGCACATAATGAATGCTTAACAAATACCACAGTTATTATTACTGTCTCTCCTCAACCCTAGCACTGTACCTCTCCCACCACTTCTGTCATAACTGCCATATTTACCATAGCACCACACCCTCCTCCTCAATGACTGCAGCCCTTAAGAGTGTATTCCTCTCTATAATGTAAACTCCTTGTGGAGCGTCGTAGCTCAGTGGAAAGAGCCCGGGCTTGGGAGTCAGAGGTCATGGGTTCGAATTCCGACTCTGTCACTTGTCAACTGTGTGACTGTGGGCAAGTCACTTAACTTCTCTGTGCCTCAGTGACCTCATCTGTAAAATAGGGATTAAGACTGTGAGCCTCAGGTGGGACAACCTGATTACCCCGTATCTACCCCAGCACTTAGAACAGTGCTCTGCACACAGTAAGCGCTTAACAAATGCCAACATTATTACTACACTCTCCCAAACACTTAATCCAGTGATCTGTACACAGGAAGGGCTCAATAAAGACCACTGATTGATTGATGTAATGAACATCAAGTGAAGGTTTCAGGCATTCAGATGCTTTTATTTTTCTCACACTCTTAAGTAATATTCTCGGAATTAACATTTGAAGGGACGTTATAATTGCCATATTCATACTATCTCTAAGCCTTTTTTTTTTGTCCCACAGGAACGATTAGCTGAAGAAATTGAAAAACTGAGATCAGAACTTGATCAGATGAAAATAAGAGCAGGTTCTTTAATTGAACCTACATTAACACGGTAGGTAACTTCAGTCTTAAAGTGTAACTCACTTGAAATGCTGGTAGACAGTGAAGACTTATTTTTCATCACCATGCCTTGGAGGTGTCAAATTGTGCTCTTCAATGTGCTAAATACAGTGCTCTGCATACAGAAAGTACTTAATAAATATGACTGACTGATTGACTGATTATCCAAACACATGAGTAAGGAGTATATATATGGAGTTATGTATCTCTGTTTCAAGTTTTGAAAAAATTATAATTAAAGATGTTCTTTATCCATCTAAGTTAATAGAATGCAGCCAGCTGAAACTTACACTATGCTAAATTGAAATCTAGGGTTGATTCAAATATTAATGTCATTTAGTACATATGCGTTTAATTCTGTACTTTCAAAGGACAAAAAGGAGCATAAGTGAGCTTTCCATCAGTACATGTATTTAATCTGATTGAGGCTTGAAAATCAGGGTTGGGAATTTTCTTTTTAAAGCCCCATAAAAGATTTGGGGTTTTGTTATAGTTTTATGAGGAATGCAACCAGATTTTCTGAGCTGCTCTCCAGTTAAATTTGTGTTTTTTTTTTAATTAACGGAGTATTGCTGGATCACAGTAATACTTTCTTTGGAAAATATATGCCATTTTCTAGGATTGATTGGATTTTACAGTCCCTCCATAATACTTCCTTATGTATGCAAGAAAATTCATCATTAGCAAAATTAACATTTGAGAAATAATAGTTCCATGGGAAATGAAGAAAAATCCCTTTTGCATTCTCTTCCCCCTCTATGTGGATGATTCCCAATTCTCCATCTCCAGCTCTCATCTCTCTCCCTCTCTGCCATCTTGCATTCCATCCTGCCTTCAAGGTATCTTCTACCTGGATGTCCTGCCATCACCTTAAACTTAACATGTCCACAACAGAATTCCCTGTCCTCCCCATGGCTTTCCCATCGCTGTAGGCAGCACCACAGTCCTTCCTGTCTCGCAAGCCCGTAACCTTGGTGTTATCCTTGGCTCCTCTGTCTCATTCAACCCACATCATATTCAATCTATTATTCAATCCTATTGGTTCAACCTTCACAACATCACTAAAATCTGCCCTTACCTTTCCATCCAATCTGTTACTATATTAATCCAAGCATTTACCTTATCATGCCTTGATCACTGTAAAGCTTTCACGCTGATGTCCCTGCCTCTTGTCTCTTGTCACTCCGGTACAATCAATCGGTGGTATTTTATTGCGCCCTTGATATGTGCAGAGCACTCTACTAATCGCTTGGGAGAGTACAATACAACAGAATTAGCAGACACATTCCCTGCCCATAAGGAGCCTATAGTTTACTTCATTATGCTGCCAGGATCATTTTTCTACAAAAACATTCAGACCATTTTTCCCTACTCCTCAAGTACCTCTAGTAGTTGCCCATAATAATAATCATAATGTTGGTATTTGCTAAGCACTTACTATGTGCAGAGCACTGTTCTAAGCGCTGGGGTTGATACAGGGTAATCAGGTTGTCCCACGTGAGGCTCACAATCTTAATCCCCATTTTACAGATGAGGTAACTGAGGCACAGAGAAGTGAAGTGACTTGCCCACAATCACACAGCTGACAAGTGGCAGAGCCGGGATTCGAACCCATGACCTCTGACTCCCAAGCCCGGGCTCTTTTCACTGAGCCATGCTGCTTCTCTACCTCTGCCATCTACCTCTGGCTTTGAAGCACTCAATCACTTTGCCTCCTCGTACCTCACCTCACTATTACAACCCTGCCTGTACACTTTCCAGCTTTGTAAGGCCCTTTCAGCGCAACAGAATGAAGAATGGTCTGGAGAGGGGAGAGTTAGGATGCAGCAAAAAGCAGCATGGCTTGGGAAAGGGCTAAGGCTTGGGAGTCAAAAGACCCGAGTTCTAATCCTGCCTCCATCACTTGCCCGCTGTGTGACCTTAGGAACTTCTCTCTTCCTAAGTTTCCTCTTGTTTAAAATGAGGATTCAAAATCTGTTCTCCTTCCTACTTAGACTGTGCGCTCCATGTGGGACAGAGACTAGGTCTGACCTGATTAATTGTCACCCCATGTTTTGGAACAGTGCTTGACATTTAGAAAGCATTTAACAAATCCCATTATTATTATTGTTATCATCATCATTGCTGTTATTATTTTCATATTAGGGAAATCAGTGAGTAGGCTGATGCAGTCGTCAAAGCAGGAAATGATGAGTGCTTGGATCAGAATGGTAGCAGTTTTGATGGAGCAGAAAGGGTGGAATTTAGCAAGGTTGAAAGGGTCGAACTCTCGGGATTTGGTGGCAGATTGAATTGTGTGATCTGGTTGAGGGAGAGATGAGTTGAGGTATTTTTTAATGGTTTTTCTAGCCATTAATATGTTCCAGGCATTGTAGTAGGCACTGGAATAGATACAAGCTAATCAGATTGGACATGGTCCATGTCCCACATGGGACTCACAGTCTAAATCCCCATTTTACAGATAAAGTAACAGAGGCACAGAGAGGTTAAGCGACCTGACCAAGGTCACAGCAGACAAATGATTGTTTTGGGTTTTTTTTCATTAATTGGACTTATCCTCCCTTCCTTCTCCTCATAGCCATTTTTTGAAAAGCTGTCGATTGTTTTTCTCCATTCCTGACTAACTAGAACTTAGGTACGGCAATGAGAAGTGTCTTACGAACAGGAAAAACAAAATCACATAAAAGTACTATAATTAAATTAAACTGTTCTTATTCTTAGAATGTTGCTCCTCATTGTCATATCAGAAACAGTTCTCCTGACAGATCAACAGATAATCTATTTTGTTTTTCTTGAATAAAGAAAGAACAGATTGAGGATGGGTTAGAAATGAGTGATATTCTGTTGCATTTGAATTTGTCTAGCACATATCATTGACATGTTGGATTGTAAGCTCCTTGTGGGCAGGGAACATGTCTACAAACTCTGTATTATCAGACTCTCCCAAGTGCTTAGTCCAGTGCTCTGCACACAGTAAGCCCTCAATAAGCATGACGATTGATGGATTTATTTCTCTTTTCCAGAACTCACATAGACACCACAGCAGAGTTGCGATATTCCGTAGGTTCACTTGTTGATAGCCAGCCTGACTACAGATCCACTAAAGTGATAAGAAGACCGAGGAGAGGGCGAATGGGAGTCCGAAGAGAAGAACCCAAGGTTCAACTTTTTTTCACCTTTCATCCCTTTCAGTGTTTCACAGTGAGATTAGAAGCTCCTGGCCAAAATAAAAATAAGCCTACCGGTGAAAACAAAATGGGATTCTCAGTAGCTTCCAAAACATGTAAAACATAAATTGGCTGGGTTTGATTTTTTAAAAAAACACCCACTTTTCTCCTGTTTTCAGAGAAAATGAATTAGTTATTGAGGGTGGTCCTTGAGCTTGAAGCTCAAACCAGTTGATTCTACTTGTTCTCACGTTGATTGGTCCCCTCAGTACAAAAGAGATTCCATTTTACTTTAGCAGGAGAGAGCTTAAAATGGCTAAAGCCAATTCTTGGAAAATACAACAATCTCTTGGTCATTAAACAGAAGTTTGAAATATGTTGAAGGCTAAATCTGCTTAGTGACACACTTACTGAGTTCCCAGGAGTAGCAGCAGCTTGAGAAGGATCCTTGGCTTACCAGGTTTATATTGCTCCATTAGTGCAAAGTGCATTTTCACTTGATTTTCCCACCACTCCATTGGCCTTCCTTGCTACCCACCAGCATCTCTCTGGTTCTTGGCCTTTTCCTAGATCACTACGGATCCTTTATATCCCCCTTTCGACTGTAAGCCGATTATGGGCAGGGAAAGTGTCGGTTATACTGTTATACTGTGTTCTTTCAAGGGCATAATAATAGTAATAATAATAATGGTATTTGTTAAGCACTTACTATGTTCCAGGCATCGTACTAAACACTGGGGTGGATACAAGCGAACCGGCTTGAACCCAGTCCCTGGAAGTCAGAGAACCTGGGTTCTAATCCCAACTCCGCCACTTGTCTGCTTTGTCACCCTGGTCAAGTCACTTAATTTTCTCTGTGCCTCAGTTAACTCATCTGTAAAATGGAGATGAGCGTGAGTCCTATGTGGGACATGGTGTTCAACACGATGAGTTTGTATCTACCCAAGTGCTTAGCACGGTGCCTGGCACATAGTAAGCACTTAATAAATACCTTAAAAAAAGTGTGTATGGTATATATATCCATTACATTTGGTAATATTAGATTACCTCTGGCTCTTAATTATTGTTGTGGTGGTTGTTATTCATACCAAAGAATCGCCTTTACCAAGTACAAATGCTGGAGGCTATTTTCAGTTACTCCTTTATTAAAAAGGTCCATTGCAAAAAACTTTGTCCAGAAAGGAAACCCTGTATAATGTCCAATGTGATAAATACTTTGGTCTGAATTACTCTCTAGGCTAAATCACTTGGGGAGCATGAGTGGAACAGAACTCAGCAGATTGGAGTTTTGAGTAGCCATCCATTTGAAAGTGACACCGAGATGTCTGATATCGATGATGATGACAGAGAAACTATTTTTAGCTCCATGGACCTTTTGTCTCCAACTGGACATTCTGATGCCCAAACACTAGCCATGATGCTTCAAGAACAGCTAGATGCAATCAATAAAGAAATCAGGTAATTTTTGACCAGCATTTGAATTTGTTAAATATGCATGTACTTTGCGATAACAAACAGCAGTTTCAGAAAGTGATCCAGGTAACGAGGCAATATTGTAAGTTTTGTATCGGGGTTTTTTGGAAGATTCTTTGGATGCATCAAAGGCACTTTTTATACCGTTAGCCCCATTTCTTCAAAGTGTTATAGTCTATTGTCGGGGAAGCAGCGTGGCTCAGTGGAAAGAGCCCGGGCTTGGGAGCCAGAGGTCATGGGTTCGAATCCCGGCTCTGCCACTCGTCAGCTGTGTGACCGTGGGCAAGTCGCTTAACTTCTCTCTGCCTCAGTTACCTCATCTGTCAAATGGGGATTAACTGTGAGCCTCAAGTGGAACAACCTGATTACCCTGTATCTACCCCAGCGCTTAGAACAGTGTTCTGCACATAGTAAGCGCTTAACAAATACCAACATCATTATTATTATTTCCAACCTTCATTCCTATGTGATTCCACCTTCCAGCAAGCTCCTTTGAAAAAGCAGTTATTCAATTCACAGTTAAACCACATAATTTTTATTTTCCAGTCTGACAAACTATTAAAAATGAACTTTGAATTCTTTCACTTTGGGAACTGAACATGTAACCTCTTTCAATCTGTTTCCGTAGAAGACATAAGTAATAATAATAGTAGTGGTATTTTTTTTTTTAGCACTTACTATGTACCAGCCACTCTACTAAGTGCTGGGGTGGATACAAGCAAATCAAGTTGGACACAGTACCTGTCCCACGTGGGGCTCACAGGCTCATTCCCCATTTTACAGATGAGGTAACTGAAGCACAGAGAAGCTAAATGACTTGCCCTAGGTCACACAGCAGACAAATGGAAGAGCTGAGATTAGAACTCAAGTCCTTCCGATTCCCAAGCCCATGCTCCATCTACTAAGCCATGCTGCAAGTGTTTCATGTGATATTGTATCTTAATGTTTCATGTTGTGTATATTGATGTAGTAAAACTTCTACAGTACAGCTTTCAGGGCTAAGGTCTATCAATATTCACATATTTGGGGCGGAGAGGAACTAAAAAAGGAAATTTAAAGATATGTCACACTTTCTAATTGAAGAAATAGCAGTTGAGATTCAAGAGTCCAATTAAGGACCTTTTCTGGTTAGTTCTTAAAGGGCCAGGGACCCTGGCTAATTCTCACTCAGTTGTTCTTCCCCAATGTATAGTACAGTGCTTTGCACACTGTAAGCACTTAATAAATACTCTTACTACCACCACTAAAGCAAATTGAAAGTGACTAGGCATCTCCGATTGTCTCTCAAAATTTCTCTCCCTCACCCACTTACGGTATCTTAGAAACTGGCAGGATCTTGGAAAGTTTCATCTTTGGCTCTAATTGTGGCTGAGAGGTGATAATAGGGAACTTGTCTGCTCTGCTACCTTGGGCATGTAACTTAATTTCTCCATCCTCAGTTCCCTCATCTGTAAAATGGGGGTTCAATAGCTGTACTCCCTCATACTTTGACTGTGAGCTTAATTTGGGACAGGTACTGTGTCTGATCTGACTACCTTGTATCTACCACAACGCTTAGAACACTAAGCATATTAAACATTTAACAAAAATGATAATGATAAAAATAACAATAACCCAGGACAACAGCATCAGCAGCAGCAAGTGACAGCCCATGATAGTGGCAGAAGAAGCAGCCTAAGCAAAGAAGCAGCCTAAGCCAAGGAAGAAATAGTGTATCAGGAATAGCCACCATTTCTGTTAGACAACACACTAAAATGTCTCAATGACTGTTTCTAAGATTGGGCATGTGACTGCATGTTTTTGCCACTCCTTTCTTCTTCTTTTTCTATCCTTGTCATTCTCGTCTGTCTTTTTCACTCTTTCCTTCTGCTTTTATTCATTCCCCCTCTTGACTGTGAGCTCTTTGTGGGCAGGGAGTGTGTCTGTTGTGTTCTCAATAAATACAAGTGAATGAATTAATTCATTTGGTTTTATTCATTGAGCACTTTGTGCAGAACATGTACTAAGCACTTGGGAGAGTACAGTATAACAATGAACAGGCACATTCCCTGCCCACAACTTAAAATACCTTTAAAATACCTGTAAACAGGTATCAGACATCATCTGGGAGAGCACGATATAACAGAATTGGTTAGATATGTTCCCTGTCCACAAGGTTATTGCTATCAATCAGTCAGTGATATTTATTGAGCACTTACTGAGTACTCTGCTAAGTGCTTGGGAAGCTACAGTGGTATTAAAACAGTTACTATGTGTCAGATACTAAGATAATTTCAAATGATCAGATAAGGCACTATTCCTGTCTTACATAGACTCACAGTTTAAGAAGGAGGAAGAGCAGGTGTCTTGTTCCCATTGTACAGGTGGGGAAACTAAGGCTCCGATAGGTTAGGTGAGTTCTCCAAATCCACACAGTAGGCAAGTAGCAAAACTGAGACTAGACACTAGATTCAGGACTCTCAACTCCACACTCTTTGAACTATGCCATATCGTCTCTTGTTGCTGTCTTTCTTTTCTCTCTCTCTCTCTGTCTCTCTCTTTCTCTCTCTGCCTGTGTCACAGGAAACTAATGATCTGAGACGAGTACATAACAAACGTCCTTATCATAAAATTCCTGTTTGAAATAAACTCTGAATCATTCTCTGCAATTGCAAATTGATTCTTCTCCCACTGTAGTTAATGAATCATGTTCAGTCAGAGGATATTTAATAATGGATGTCTTTGTTGTGACAAGAAATGTATCATTTTGTTCATCAGTGGAAAATGTATGAATATGAAAATTTCAATATCAGATTATCGTCCCAAAGAACTCCAACTATCTTCAAGTGCTGCTATTGCATTGGGCAAATTTAGTAATGGCACAATTTGGGCATTTAAAATAGCTTGATATTTTCATCTTCAAACACTAGGCAACTACTTTTGCAGTACATTGAGAAGCAGGGTGACTTAGTGGAGAAAGCGAAGGCCTGGACTCTGCCATTTTTTTATGGTACTGGTAAAGTAATAATAATGTTGGTATTTGGTATTTGTTAAGCGCTTACTATGTGCAGAGCACTGTTCTAAGCGCCGGGGTAGATACAGGGTCATCAGGTTGTCCCACATGAGGCTCACAGTTAATCCTCATTTTACAGATGAGGTAACTGAGGCACAGAGAAGATAAGTGACTTGCCCACAGTCACACAGCTGACAAGTGGCAGAGCCGGGAGTCGAACCCATGACCTCTGACTCCGAAGCCCAGGCTCTTTCCACTGAGCCACGCCGTACTCACTGTGTGTCAGATACTGTTCTAAGCACTGGACTACATACGAAGAAATTAGGTTGGACACAGTCCCTGCCCCACATGGCAGTCACAGTTTAAGTAGGAGGGAGGACAGGTATTTAATCCCCATTTTACAATTAAGGACACTGAGGCACAGAGAAGAGAAGGGACTTGTCCAAGGTCACACAGCAGACAAGTGGAAGAGTCAGAATTAGAACCCAGGTCCTCTAGCTCCCAAGCCAGCACTTTATCGACTAGGTCATGCTGCTTCCCATGCTGCTCCTGCTTATTCCCAGAGCAATTATCTGTCCAGGTCACTGTGCTTGTGCTCTTAGATATCATGAGATGCAGCATGGCCCAATAAAAAAAAAAAAAAAAGCACCGGTTCTCATCCCAGTCCTGCCATTTGCCTGCCATGTGACCTTAGACAAGTCGCCTAATTCCTTCGTGCTTCAGTTTCCCAATTGTAAAAAGAGGGGATTTCAATATCTGTTTCTGTTCTCCTGCCTAGTTAGATTGTGAGCCACATGTGGGACAGGTACTATGTCTGACCTAATTAATTTGTATCTATCCAAACTCTCAGAACACACAGTAAGTAAGTGCTTAGCAAATATAATAATAATCTGAAGGTAACCTAGTGATGTTTCCAGATTTGTTAATCTGTTCTCACTGTTTACACTCCCAGTTACCGTGCTTCTCTTCGGCATGTTTCATTATAAAGTCAACAAAGGTAACAGCTCTGAGGAATGTTGACGCAACCAATTTGCTTCATTTGCTTCATTTTGTATCCTGACAGGAAACAAAACATGGGCAATTGATTATTGGATGACTGATGTGTAGGGACTTGAAAATGTCAGAGTTTTAAAAGAACTTTAAATAATGGATGCTATTATCTGGGAAAGAAAAAGGGAAAGAAAATTGTAAGTCCGTTGTCATAAAAAGAGATTACAGAATCTTTCAATGCACTCTAGGATATTTGTGCCCCGGATTCTTTGGAAGTCACTGAAGATCTGATAGAACTGAGAAGCCAAAAAGAGGCATTATGAATATATTTATATCAGGATTAAATATAAAGACTTAGTGAACTCTAAGAATATTCTTAATTATCATTCAGAGCTATTGGGTAGCATACCACACTGACCAGACTTCAAACGTGTCTTTCAGGTTAATTCAGGAAGAAAAAGAATCGACGGAACTGCGTGCCGAAGAAATAGAGAATAGAGTGGCCAGCGTGAGCCTGGAAGGTTTGAACCTAGCGAGGGTCCACCCAGGTACATCTATCACCGCCTCAGTAACAGCTTCATCCCTGGCAAGCTCATCACCTCCCAGTGGCCATTCAACTCCTAAACTCACTCCTCGCAGCCCGGCCCGGGAAATGGATCGAATGGGAGTTATGACACTGGTAAGGAAACGAGTCAGCCGGTGTCTGTGTGTGAGCGTACTACACGCACGGGCGCACGCAGACAAGCGCGCGCACACATTCTGCCTTTTGATGTTCAATATGGTTTGCAGACGATGCTGACAAAACTGCCCCAGGAGATGAATGCATCTTCCAGAGTAGGTCAGCTCATCAACACTGACGGAGTGTTTCCAGCAACAGAGCTCCACTGTGGGATTGATTTTTTTAAAATGGTGTTTATTGAGCGCTTACTATGTGCCAGGAGATGTACTACGTGCTAGGGTAGATAAAGCTCACCTCCTCCAAGAGGCCTTCCCAGACTGAGCTCCCCTTTTCCCTCTGCTCCCTCTACCCCCCCTTCACCTCTCCGCAGATAAACCCTCTTTTCCCCC
This sequence comes from Ornithorhynchus anatinus, assembly GCF_004115215.2. Lineage (NCBI taxonomy): Eukaryota > Metazoa > Chordata > Mammalia > Monotremata > Ornithorhynchidae > Ornithorhynchus > Ornithorhynchus anatinus. The sequence goes on along the minus strand of NC_041741.1, from coordinate 27,078,788 downwards.
CATTTCCCTCTGCTCCTCCCCCTCTCCCTTCCCATCCCCTCAGCACCGTACTCGTCCGCTCAACTGTATATATTTTCATTACCCTATTTATTTTGTTAATGAGATGTACATCGCCTCGATTCTATTTATCTGCTATTGTTTTAATGAGAAGTTCATCCCCTCGATTCTATTTCTTGCTATTGTTCTCGTCTGTCCGTCTCCCCCAATTAGACCGTAAGCCCGTCAAAAGGCAGGGACTGTCTCTATCTGTTACCGATTTGTACATTCCAAGCGCTTAGTACGGTGCTCTGCACCTAGTAAGCGCTCAATAAATACTATTGAATGAATGAAAGGTTGGATATAGTCCGTGTCCCTCATGGGGCTCACAACCTTAATCCCCATTTTACAGATGAGGTAACGGAGGCATAGAGAAGCGACTTGCCCAAGGTCACACAGCAGACAAGTTGGGGAGTTGGGATTTAGAACCTCGTCTTTTGGACTCCCAGGCTCATGCTGTATCCACTAGCCATGTTGCTTCTCGTGTGATTGTGCGAGGAGAAATGGATGGCAGCAGAATACCCAAAAATCTTTTGTATGGGAGAACTGAAAGGGGGCACATGGAAATATGATGGATAGAATAAATTCTATAGTGACATAATGAAGCATGTTTCAAATGATATGACTTAGCTGTTGGACTGTGGACAGACCACTGGAGACAATAGGAGAGACTGGGATACAGCAATCGGGAGAAGAGTTTATGTGTGACGAGGGGATGTGATTTATGGATTTTTACCACCAGTAATGCATGTGGAGCTTCCTATTTTTGGCGTTTCAATATATGGAGCAGTGGGGCCGAGTGAAAAGAGCACAGTTCGGGTAGGGGACCTGAGTTCTAGTCCCTGCTCTGTCACGTGTCTGCTGTGTGACCTTAGACAAGTCACTTAACTTCTCTGAGGCTCAGTTCTCTCAATGGGGACTCAATACTGTTCTCCCTTCTACTTAGACTGTGAGCCCTATTTGGGATCTAATGGTCTAATATCTACTTCAGCACTTAGTACAGTGGTTGGCATAACATAGTGAGCACTTAACAAAAACTAGTATTATTATTGTTATCGTTGATTGCTTCCTCTACTAGCAGCAACTCACGGCTTAGCCCCCGGCTTTCTCCAGAGGATTTCAGGGCCCCGTACAAGTATGAGAGCCTGGTCTCCACTCCAAGGCATTACAAAAGGGTAGGAGAGTCAGGAACCCTTTGGCATGTGAAGCAGAACGGTGTAATGGATGGAGCACGGGCCTGGGAGCCAGAAGAACCTGCGTTCTAATCCCAGCTCTGCCACTTATAATAATAATAATAATGTTGGTATTTGTTAAGCGCTTACTCTGCGCAGAGCACTGTTCTAAGGGTTGGGAGGGTAATCAGGTTGTCCCACGTGAGGCTCACAGTTAATCCCCATTTTACAGATGAGGTAACTGAGGCCCAGAGAAGTGAAGTGACTTGCCCACAGTCACACAGCTGACAAGTGGCAGAGCTGGGAGTCGAACCCATGACCTCTGACTCCGAAGCCCGGGCTCTTTCCACTGAGCCACGCTGCTTCAATGAGAAAACATTCAAGTACAATAAAATTTAGTATCAGTATCATTCTAAAATTGCAAATAGCTTGTCTGCTGTGTGGCCTTGGGCAAGTCCCTTCACTTCTTTGTGCCTCTGTTACCTCATCTGTAAATGGAGATTGTGACGGTGAGCCCCATGCGGGAAAGGGACTGTGGCCAATCTGAGAACCTTGTAGCTCCCCCAGCACTTAGAACAGTGTTTGGCACATAGTAATAACAGATGCCATTATTATTATTCTTATTTGGAATATTATGCTGTCACATCCTGCTCATCCAGGCTCACCGATCCCTAGCGATACTCTCTAGGTTGATCCATGCACACCTCAGAAATGCTTGGATCAGAGGGATTGATAGTAGGGGCAGAACAGAGACCTCTTGGAAGCACAACAGAATTCAAATTTTGTAGGAACTCGGTGATGGTGCTCGGCACACCCCAGATATGACTTCTCTCCTCACTTGAAGCAACTGCACCACACTGTATCCTATGAGGATTCATATTTTTTATCTGTGCTACCCGGAAGTTATTTCTTATCACAGTTCAAGAAAGAAGCATGCTCTACATGAAAATCTGAAGCCCAAAGCGTTTATCACCAAAAGCACAGATCCATATATTATCGTGTATGTATGTGAGGAATTTTTTTCTCCATGGTGCAGATGTGGAGGGCTTCATCTAGTAAGTGGCCACAACAATTTTCTATTCACGGTATTTTAATTTCACATTAAAGTGGTCCATCTTCTTCTTTCATTGCCCAACAGTCCATTGTTTGGAGTGATTTTCTCTCATGTTTTAAAAAACATTAATAATAATGATAATATTTGGAATATTTGTTAACCTCTATGTACCAAGCACTGTACTAAGCACTGGGTTAGAAACAAGGTCATCAAAACAGACACAGTTGTGTCCAACAGAGAGACCTAGTATTTCATTCCCATGACACTGATGAGGAAACTGAGGCCCAGAGAAGCTAAGTGACTGGCCCAAGGGCACACAGGCAAGTGGAAAACATACTGTTTCTTTTAATTGCTCCTTATGGTCATCAAACTTAAGTTGACCTCGGAGCAAGTGTGTGGGTGTTCTACTGTCACCCACAATCTCTGGGTTTGGCCTTTGGACCAGTGTACGTAATGGTTTACTAAGACCCAGTCTGATCTTTGGCCTGTTGAAATAGGAAGGTGGATTGAGGGAGGATTTCACAGTGACATAGTTCACTTCACTGCTTTCCCCCATCTCTTTTATGCTGCCCTGTAGCTGCGAGAGGAATTCCTGGAACATTTGTACATAGCTGAGCTATTTTCCCAGTGATGTGCTAGTCCCCTTCTGCTGCTATGACCAGGTCCCTTTCTATTGCAACTGGGCATTCCCGGGGAAAGTAGAGAAAAGAAGAAAAAGACAGTCCCTCTTGCCTCCACATCAGAACATTAAATAATTAAAGGGACTGTTATGCTAGCTTAGTCGTGCAGACTCTGTATTCCCGTTTGGCCATTAGTCTACTAATCTTGCAATTTTAGAATGATAGTGATACTAAATTTTATTGTACTTGAATGTTTTCTCATTCATTTTGATTCCAAACCCCAGAGCTGAAATGTAAAAATCTATTTTGATATGGAGCACACTTTCCATTTCATTTGCTCTGAGTGCAATAAGGGAGTGGCAAGTGTTGTTAATTATCAGCTGTAGTTTTTTTGTAGAGCACTGCTTTAAGGAGAGACTGGAGTACAATGGCTTCCTCTCTATTAAAGCCCCCGGATTGGTGAATTTGATCTCTGGTTTAGTTGATGACAGCCAAGAAAAGCTTTAACTTGCCATTTATTTTTTTACTGGTTAGTCTTTTATTCCTCAAAGCATCACCTACGCAAACATGCATTTTAGGTTGATTGTCGAAAATATTTATCATGCACAGACCTGTGTTTTTTTTTAAAAGAACAATTAAGATTCCAGCATTATGCTAAAATAAATCAAGTTTTAGAGCATAAATCACCCTTGAGGGAAACCAAACGGTCAAAGAATGAAAAACGTATTGTCTATCAAACTTAGTCACAAACTGGGTTTTTCTCCAAGTAATTCTGTATGCCTTTCACTTCCTCTGATCTATTGAAATGGAAAAAATCTTAATAGTGTCCTATGCTAAGAGACTTGGGGTTATTCTACGTGGACCTTTGCCTTCAGATTTGAAAGTCTGTACTCTGATGCTGGCTTTATCTCTTGGCAAGTAATAAATGATCAGCAGTTGATAGTTATGCTCATTCTCATTCATCATGTTAAAGTGATTTTCAGTAATTAGGCTTTTGTTTTTGTTTTGTCTCCATTCACAGCCAAGTGATCTAAGGAAACATCGACGAAAGGTACGGTGAATCATTTTTATGAATTATAACAGATTTAAAACTTGCTATTATGTCATCTGCATTTTATTCACCCTCAAGCTTAATATATGGGAATCTGTCAAGCTAGAAAAGTCACAGGAAATTAACCATGAAAAGAGTGAGAAAAGCATTAGGTGAATTTAGGTGTTTCTTAGTATTTGGCTATGATCTCTTAGTCAAATAGCCTGCGTATCTAATAGCTAGTCTCCTTTGCTAAATAGCAGCATTTTAGAATAATTTCGCCATAAGGCTTCAAAACCCATGCCTCTGACACATCAAAACCAAATGCGTGTTGGTATTGATAGCTTTTCACCCTTTTTCTAAAGATCTTCATGGGAGCAGATCTCACAAACTAGTTTACATTCTTAAATGTCCTTTTTCATAGTTTATTTTCCTACTGAGATGTGTAGACTTTTCCTTTTTGAACTTCTTGGATTTTCAAAACTTTGGTTTTTGGCAGATTCTCTTAGGATTTTGACATTTACCAGTGTTGAGCACTATAACTTGACAGATTTAATTCATCTTCTCTCTATGCCCATATTCAAATCACCAGTACAAATAGTGAATAACACTGGGACCAGAAAATTGGTCTGGGAACATCACCTCTTCTGCCAGTTTGGCTTGCTAACTCTTCTTTGATATAGGCCTTCCTAGACCCAACAGTTTATGACCAACTAAGCCTCATCAATAGTTTCATGTTTCTGTGCCATCCCTGGACGTAAAGGACATTGGAAACTCTTAGATATGGTCAGTTCCACAGCAATATTTTCCTTAACAGGATTTGAAAAAAAACTCAATTCCCACAATAATACAGGAAGTAGCTAGAAGTAGAAATGGACATCACTAGCCTACTCATGACCGAAAAGGTGCTGAGATTTACTGGGCAAAGCCTGGCAATTTAACATCCATTTGATTTAAAATATTAAGTGTATGTTTGTCTTAACAAAGCAAGTTGATACTGTTCCACCTTCCCGAGGTGAATGATTTCTTTTTGCATCTTTCCTGATATTGAAGACGGGTTTCCAATCTGTAGTTTTAAATCCTGAGTCTTTTGCTTCCTCTGGTCACTTCACAGTGACTTGACCAAGTTATAGAATAATTACCATGAGGTCCCACTAACTTCAAAGCATCCATATTTTTGCTTTTATCTTTGATCAGTACTCACTACATTGTCATTTCTTACCCTGCCATTTCAGTTTTGGTTTTGTTTTTAATGGTATTTTTTAAGAGTTTACTATGTGTGCCAGGCAGTCCTAAGCACTGTCCTAAGGTAATCAGTCTCTGTGCCTCACAGTCTTAATTCCCAGTGCACAGACGAGGCACAGAGAAGTTAAGAGAGATACTCCAGGTCACACAGCAGACAGGTGGCAGAGCCGGGATTAGAACCCCAGGTCTTCTTACTCCCAGCCCCGTGCTCTTTCCACTAGACTACGCTGCTTCCCTGTTGTGACAGTGTTGGAATCTTTTCCTTAATCAGCTGGATAGTTGAATTTTTTTTCCTTCAGAAGAAGTGAAACATATTTTAAGCAACATAGATTTTGGCATTTCTTTTTCGATGACAGATTCTGCCATTTCATCCAAGGCGTCGTGTGTTCTGACAAAACCAGTCCCTATCTCCTAGACCAAACTGGTTTTCATCTCCTATGAAACAGTAATCCAAAAATGTCAGTCCAAATTTATGTAAATTGACTCACTAGTCCTTATGTGATTTGTTAATCGGGTGCATGTTTTAAATATATAAAACTATCTTATTGACTGGGCTATTTAATTCTCCAACAACAGACATGAGGACAGTTTCATGTTTTTAGTAGAAAATGTTTGCAAGCTCTATGTAGGTATTTTGTATTCACAATCAATCAGTCATATTTATTGATTATGCTAAGCACTTGGGAAAGCACAATATGACAGAGTCGGTAGACACATTCCCTGCTCACAAGGAGTTTACAGTCTAGAGGACTGTAAATGCCAGATTTGTATTTTACCCCATTTTCATTTCATCCAACTCAACTCATGGTTTGATCTGCAGATTGCAGTGGTGGAAGAAGACGGTCGTGAAGATAAAGCGACAATAAAATGTGAAACCTCTCCACCTCCCACACCTCGAGCTGTCCGAATGACTCACACCCTTCCTTCTTCCTACCACACAGATGCCCGAAGGTGAGGCTCACAGGGCTCAGTTTTATATATATGAAATATATATATTTATATCTGTGGCCCTTATGTTGCCACAGACACTACAAAAAGATGGACTTAGGAGTGTGAAATCATCATCATCATCAGTGGTGCATTTATTGAAATTCTATTGTGTGCAGAGCGCCGCACTAAGTGCTTCATTCCGACAGAGTTGGTAGATATGTTCCCTGCCCAGAGCAAGCTGACAGTCTAGAGGGGAGACAGACATTAATAAAAATTAATAATTTCTAGTATGTAATTTATAGAGAGGTATGTAAGTTAAATGAATATCCAAGAACCAATTGTGACTTCAAGATATGGTTTGGTTTAGCATTTAAAGTTCTCCAAAGGTAAAAAAAATCATACTGCTTTAAGATCACGGTGCCTCTGCCTCCCTTTATACACAAGATATTAGACAGTGACCTTCCGGACCAGCTATTCAAACATATCTTAGTACAGCGCTTAGTACAGTGCTCAGCACACAATAAGTGCTCATAAATGTGATCAAATGAATGAATGAATCATACCGGAAACCCGAATATTCCGAAGTTCAGCTCTATTGCTCATCTCCGGTCTTGACTGCTGTTATTTGCCCATAGCACTGTGGCCTAGTGGATAGAGCCCAAGTCTGGGAGTCGGTAGGACCTGGGTTCTAATCCCAGCTCCACCATTTCTTTGCTCGGTGACCTTAACTTCTCTGTGCCTCACTTACCTCATCTTTAAAATGGATATTAAGACTGTTAAGCCTCATATGGGACAGGGGCCGTGTCCAACCTGGTTAGGTTATATCTACCCCAGTGCTTAGAACACTGCTTGACACAGAATAAGCTTAAAAAAATACCATTGTTGTTATCATTATTATTATCTTAAACAATCACTTCTGAGGTCCTAATGAAATTTTTAGATTAAAGAGAACATGATTTTAACAGCGAAACTCTTGTACAAGAGGTTCAGGGACCATCTTCTTTTAGCTGTTTTCATAGCAGTCCTCACTTTTGCCAAAAACAACAACAAAAAAGTGGAATATGCTCTTTTTTAATGGCATTTTTAAGTGCCTACTCTGTGCCAAGCACAGTGCTAAGAGCTGTAGAGATGCAATTTAATTAGGTCGGGCACAGTCCTCATCCCACACAGGATGCACAGCCTTAGTCCCCATTGACGGATGAGGTAATTCAGGCCCAGAGAAGTGAAGTCACTTGCCCAAGATCATACAGCAGACAAGTGGGGGAGCCAGGATTAGAACCCAGGTCCTTCTGACTCCCAGGCCCATGCTTTTTCCACAAGGCCACGCTTTGTGGCACATTGTATAATGTGAGGTTTATCCCTCCATGGCTAAACCACTTTCACGTAGCAGTTCTTTTCCGAGAAAATCTTCATAAGGAATGGGAGACAGAGGCAAATGTAAAAGCAGCACCAAGTGCTGCAAACATCACACATGACAACACTACAGGAGACGGCCTTTTTGTGTGCACAATGTATCTGGGACTGTGGGTCTCAGATTGCCTTTTTCAAGCGCATATATGTGCTGTTGTAGATGACTCTCCCAGTGCATGAGACTCAAGATACAGTCTACTACATAGGTCATATTAAGGCACTTTTTCTCAACCATTCCTTCTACCAATGGGATAGAACAGTATAGTACATTAAATCTGGATCTGTTTCACATATTCATTCATGGCTTTTATTGAGCATTTCTTGTGTGCAGAGCACTGTACTGAGCACTTGAGAAAGTACAATACAACAATAAACAGTGACATTCCCTGCCCACAGTGAGCTTACATTCTAGAGGTTAATCTTACATTCTACAACAGCCATGCTTGATGACATAATGCCTCGTTGCTTATGTTAGAAACCAAGTCCAGTTTATGGAAATTCTTCAAATTCAATTCATTCAATAGTATTTATTGAGCGCTTACCATGTGCAGTGCACTGTACTAAGCGCTTGGAATGGACAATTCGGCAACAGATAGAGACAATCCCTCTCCATTGACCCCAAGTGTCTTTAAACATTCATTCAATAGTATTTATCGAGCGCTTACCAGGTGCAGAGCACTGTACTAAGCGCTGGGAGTGTACAATTCGGCAACAGATAGAGACAGTCCCTCTCCATTGACCCCAAGTGTCTTTAAACATTCATTCAATAGTATTTATCGAGCGCTTACTAGGTGCAGAGCACTGTACTAAGCGCTTGGAATGTATAATTCGGCACAGATAGAGACCATCCCTGCCCATTGACGGGCTTTAAACATTCTAAACAGGAGGTGCTATGAGAGATGCTCATGCATCAAGCTCCTTTGGCAAATCAGGTGAGAACCAGGGATTAATCAATCGATTAAGAGGTGGTATTTATTGAGCACTTAATATGCTCAGAGTACTCTACTAAGCACCTGAGAGATTGCAATACAACAGAATCTAGCAGACACGTGCCCTGCTCACAGTCTTGATGAGCCTGAAGAGAAAACAAGCAAGGTTATGGACAGACTTTCACCTTTTAGGAAATCTTATAACTAAGCCAAACCAAGTACTGAATCAAGAATATAATAGTAATGGTACTTGTTAAGTGCTTTCAGTGAGCCAAGCACTTTAGTAGGTTCTGGGGTAGATACAAGATTATCAAATTGGACACAGTCCTTGTCCCATGTGGCGCTCACAGTCTAAACAGGAGGAACATCCTGTGATTTACACTGGCAACATCCAACTCAGCCATGTCGTAGAATTTTATTACCTAGGTACCTAGATATACTTGTATCTCCAATGAGGCAAGAATAAAGAAGCAGAAAACCAATGAGCAAGTCCAGCATATTCTGTGAAGGATTTGGCAACAACGTATCATCATGCTTTTATGCAAATTCAAGCTCCACCAAGCTATAGTGTTGCTAATCTTTTATAGGGTTGTGAGATAATGATAATAATGATTACGGTATTTGTTAAGCGCTTACTATGTGCAGAGCACTGTTCTGAAGCTCTGGGGTAGATACAGGGTCATCTGGTTGTCCCACGTGGGGCTCACATTATTTAATCCCCATTTTTACAGATGAGGTAACTGAGGCACAGAGAAGTTCCTTGCCCAAGGTCACACAGCAGACAAGTGGCATCATCATATCTAGCTTCTTGAATGGTTTTCAGGGTATATGAAAACAACGGTGGACATTAATAAAAATAATGATGATATTTCTTAAGCGCTTTCTATGCGTCAAACACTGTTCTAAGCGCCGGACTAGATATAAGGTTATCAGGTTAGATGCCGTTTCTGTCCAACATGGAGTTCACAGTCCTAATCCTCCTTTTACAGATTAGGCAACTGAGGCAAAGAGAAGGGACTTGCCCAAGGTCACACAGCAGGAAAGTAGCAGAGCCAGGGTTAAAACCCCCATCCTCTTACTCCCAGGTCTGCGCTGTCTCTGCTAGGCCACTACTATATTGCAAGCTATATAGGGAAAAGGAAAGCAGCTTCTCAAAGGAAATTCAAACCAGTTGCAGTAGATACAGCTCAGAAAATATGCCAGAACACTTAGGAGACAACTGTTGCAGACTAAACAGGTGTGCTGTGACCAAGCGGGAGTTGTGAGATGATTGTGAGAAGAGCAACAGAAGCTGGGAACGGCAAATAGATCAGGATAGAAGGGGGTTTTGCTTCTCTTGTTGCTTTTCTCAACCGCACGACACCAGGAACACACTCAGGGCGTACAGACAAAGCCTGAGCAAGGGAAAGAGCCTGAAGTAGGATATATGTCCGAAATTTTGAAGCAGCATGGTGTAGTGAATAGAGCATCAGTCTGGGAGTCAGAAGGTCAAGGGTTCTAATCCTGGTTCGGCTACCGAACAGCGTGGCTCAGTGGAAGGAGCCCGGGCTTTGGAGTCATAGGTCATGGGTTCGAATCTCGGGTTCGAATCCCGGCCGTGCCACTTGTCACCTGTGTGACTGTGGGCAAGTCACTTCACTTCTCTGGGCCTCAGTTACCTCACCTGTAAAATGGGGATTAAAACTGTGAGCCCCACGTGGGACAACACTGATTCCCCTGTGTCTACCCCAGCGCTTAGAACAGTGCTCTGCACGTAGTAAGCGCTTAACGAATACCAACATTATTATTATTATTACCGGCCGGCTGCGTGACCTTGGGAAAGGCACTTCTCTGTGCCTCAGTTACCTCATCTGTAAAATGGGGGTTGAGACTGTGACCCCCACATAGAACGGGGACTGTGACCAACTTGATTTGCTTGTATCCTCCCCAGCACTTAGAATAGTGCCTGGCACAGAATAAGCACTTAACATTTGCCATTAGAAGGGTACCAACTGCTGAATTGGCTCCCATTTTTTTAATGGTAGTTTTTCCAAGTGCCCGAACTGTACTAAATGCTCGAGTAGATATTATATAATCAGGTTGGAGAAAGGCCGTGTTCCATTGAGGCTCCCAATCTTAATATCCATTTAAGGTAACTGAGGCACAGAAAGGTTAAGTGACATGCCGAAGGTCTCACAGCAGACAAGTGGCTTAGTGGGATTAGAACCTTGGTCCTTTGACTCCCATTCCCAGAGAGAGCTCAGCAAGGCCTAGGGGATAGGGCATGGACCTGGGAGTCAAAAGGACCTAGTTTCTAATTCTAACTCTGCCACTTGTCTGCTGTGTGACCGTGGGCAAATCCCTTTATTTCTCTGTTCCTCAGTTACCTCTTTTGTAAAATGGGGATTAAGATCGTGGGACATGGACTGGGTCCAACCTGATTTACCTGTGTCCACCCCAGTGCTTAGTACAGTGCCTGTTACATAGTAAGTGCTTAACAAATACCACTATTATTATCATTTTTATTACTATTATGTGTTACTAAGGAAACCATAAAGTGATCTCTAAAACATTGTGGAATAATTCACAGGATACCACCCAAATGGCTTAAAAGTAAATAGATTAGGTTCAAACACTGAGGACAGAAAAGTTGGGAACAATAGGTTAGAAGAACTAATAATTTATAATTCCTCAGTTATGAGATTTAGTCTTTCTATCTTTAGACAGAAATCAGCACATTCGAATGAGGGGGAAGGTGACTTTTCAGGTAGTTATTTCGTGTTATATGGTTCTCGGAAAAAAAAAAAAACAAACCCAGAGAAGGGAACAGGAACAGATAATTTTGGAGAAAGACATGCTAAGAGAAGCAGCGTGGCTCAGTGGAAAGAGCACGGGCTTTGGAGCCAGAGGTCATGGGTTCAAATCCCAGCTCGGCCACTTGTCAGCTGTGTGACTTTGGGCCAGTCACTTCTCTTCTCGGTGCCTCAGTTCCCTCATCTGTAAAATGGGGATTAAGACTGTGAGCCCCACGTGGGACAACCTGATTCCCCTGTGTCTACCCCAGCACTTAGAACAGTGCTCGGCACATAGTAAGCGCTTAACAAATACCAACATTAAATACATTGGCATCATGAGATCCCACAGTTAAAGGGAAGATATTAAAGACTGATACTTCCCAAAGGAAACCTAGTGCCTAGTCAGATTTCAGCGGATATTCCTCCATGTTTTTTTTTCTTTTACAGTAACTGTTAAATGCTTACTATGTGCCAAGCTCTGAACTGAGCACAGGGTTAGATACAAGCTAATCAGGTTGGATACAGTCCAGATCCCTCATATGGCTCCCAGTCTTCATCCCCATTATACAGATGAGGTAACTGAGACCCAGAGAATTGAAGTGATTCACCCAAGGTCACACAGCAGACAAGTGGTGGTGTGGAGATTAGAACCCCGGTCCTTTTCATTCCCAAGCTGGTGGTCTATCCACTAGGCCCTGCGGTTTCTGTATTTTGAAAGCTCCATTTTGAAAGAATAATAAACACATTTTGGTACTAGCTGAACGGTGCAGAGGTGAACAGTTTTCTCTGCTTCTTTTACAGCAGTTTGTCTGTGTCTCTGGAACCAGAAAGCCTTGGTCTTGGCAGTGTCAACAGCAGTCAGGACTCACTCCATAAAGCCCCCAAGAAGAAAGGAATAAAATCCTCAATAGGACGTTTGTTTGGCAAAAAGGAAAAGGCCCGACTTGGACAGCTCAGTAAGTAATTGCCACCTAACCATCATTTTTCCCAACCTGACTTATTTGTTCATGTAGCAATAATAATTGTGGTACTTAAGGGCCTACTCTAAGTCAAGTACTGTACTAAGCTCTAGGATAGACCCAAGATAATCGGTCTCTGTTTTACACGGCCTTTACGGTCTAAGGTGGAGGGAGAACGGATATTTAATCCCCATTTTCAGATGATACTGAGGCACAAAGAAATTAAGCGATAGCCCAAGGTTACACAGCAGGCAAACTACGGAACTGGGATTAGAACCCAGATCCTGGTGTATTTGACTACTCCTGTTGAATTCCTAAGAAACTAATTTGGCACTGATAGCCTCTTGTCATGGATACAACAAATTTCTCCTAGTATTGTTTGAAGAAGGAAGAAATCTATCAGGATTTCTGTTTCCTTATCTGTCTTGTCCTTGATACAGTCATGCCAAGAATCTTAACTATCAGACCTTCTGTCTGTATAACCAAACATAGAGCAGACTCTGAAAATAACAGTAGTAAAAAAAACCCTAATTTTGAAACCCCTGATTTAAATAAAACTCCAAGGAAACAAGCACCTGGGTTGTGGTTCTTTTCTCAGTTCATTTACCCAGTAAAAATATAATGAACCTGAAAACAGTTCAGATAGCTAAAAAAGAAAAAAAATCTGTCCAGGGCCCCTAGATTTCCACTCTTTTCCCAAATTCTTAGTCTGGCTGACAGCCTGACTCCGGAGCTGGTCTGGATCCCCTCCTCTTCTTTCCTCCCCACTTCTCTCCCACATCGCCAGTTCTTCTAACAGCCACCTGGGAGAGAAGACAGTTGAATGCTCAAAAGCTACAAGGAGATCACTGAGGAGCTGGATGTTTTTGAGTAATTAGAAAATGCATTTATGGCCATGCAAAATATATGACAAAATATAGAACATTCATTCTTTGTATATATGCCAGCCAAACAAACCCCACGATAATTTGGAGTTGCCTGAGTGCAATAGTTGCAAGGCAATTTAGTTATTACAGAGAAGGTGGGAGGTCTTCCCTAGTCCCCCATAACCATGGTGCTGAAATAAAATAAAATCCAGTTTGTTTTTGCAGGGAGGGGTGGGGGGTCTGGGGAACAAATTTCTGTCACACGGGGGATGGTTTACCGTATGAAATAATAATGAATTATAATAATGATATTACGCTGGGGTAGATTCATGTAAATCAGATGGGACAAAACCCCTGTCTCACACAGGGCAGAAGAACAGGTATTGGATCCCTTTGTACTGAGAGGAAAGAAATGCAGAAAGGTTAAGTGACTTTGCTTAATTCACACAGCTTGAGAATGGTGAAGCTGGTATTAGACCTCCGATAATAATGGTATTTGTTAAATGGTTACTCTGTGCCAGGCACTGTACTAAGCGCTGGGGTGGATACAAGCAAATCAGGTTGGACACAGTCCCAGCCCCACATGGGGTTCCCAGTCTTAATACTTATTTTACAGATGAGATAACTGAGGCACAGAGAAGTTAAATCCAACTCAATTTGCTTTTATCCACCCCAGGGCTTAGTATAGTGCCTGGCACATAGTAAGTGCTTAACAAATACTATTATTATTGACTTACCTAAGGTCACCCAGCAGACAAATGGCAGAGCAGGGATTAGAACCCAGATCCTCTGACTCCCAGACCCACGCTCTGTCCATTAGGCCACTTTGCTCCTCCTGAATCCCCGTCCTGTGCACATTCCACTGAGCCACGCCGCCTTCCATGTGGCCCAGTATTTCCATGACCCAAGAGAACCCGGGTGATGCAGCCTCTGATATAGTTTTCCAATTTGTCAGTTGTCTTCATTTCATAACAGTAACAGCTGAAATTTAATTTACCAATCAATTAGGTCCTGCATCTAATGTTAAATGGTCACTTTTTTATAATGTCCTCTTTTCTGCCTCCAAAGATAGTAAAGTAAAACTCTCCCTGCTTTAGCTTCTTGTTTCAGCCCCTCATAGTTTACTGGGCTTAATAAAGCCGGTTGTAGTAGTCTTCACAACAGTTCCTTGCTTTCCCAAGGTAAAACTACACAGAAAATCAGTAACCGCAGGACACGGTTGTTCAATCACTTAAATGATTATGTGTTCATCAGCAGGCCTACTGTATCCTCTTAGGAGCTGTGTTTCTTGGATAAAAGATCCATTAGACTGAGAAACTGTAGAGCAATACAAGGAGATGAATGCTGGCAGGGCCATTAAAAAGCTCGTGCTGATAATAGGAAATGGAGTGTTTGAACCTCGCTTGCCGTTCCATCGGTAATATTGATGGCATTTAGGAGATGCTTACTGTGGGCCAAGCACTGGGCTAGGCTTGGAAGCAACATGACCTAGTGGAGAGAGCACAGGCCTGGGAGTCATAGAACCCGGATTTGAATTCCAACTCCACCATTTTCCTCCTATGTGACCTGGAGCAAGTCACTTAACTTCACTGGACTTCGGTTTCCTCATATGTAGAATGGGGAAGTAATAGTGCCAGTGGGGATTAAGACTGTGAGCCCCATGTGGGACATGGACTGTGTCCAACCTGATTCACTTGTCTACTCCGGCACTTAGTACAATGTCTGGCACATAGTAATCACTTGAGAAATACCATAAAAAACAGTATTCCTCCCGTCTTCCCTGCTCCGAAGTGACCATATAGGTCCTTGGGAGGGCTTGACAGAGAGATATGTCACGCCTCTAAGAGTATTGTTCTTTGATCAGTATGCAGGGCGTCATTAATTGCTTATTGATAAGCTAATAGTGAGATTTTCTGCCATTGTTTTTATGAGATGTTCTTCCCCTTGACTCTGTTTATTGCCATTGTTCTCGTCTGCCCGTCTCCCCCGGTTAGACTGTAAGCCCGTCAAACGGCAGGGACTGTCTCTATCCGTTGCCGACTTGTTCATTCCAAGCGCTTAGTACAGTGCTCTGCACATAGTAAGCACTCAATAAATGCTGTTGAATGAATGAATGAATATAGGAATGAAATCTCAAGTGTGGGCTTTCTACTGTGCTAATATTACTTGTGAAAGAATGGGGCCTGTAAAATGAGTCAGGATGTTTTAATACTAGCTGGAAGAAATATCTATTACTGAGAACAGTAGGAGTTTGGCAAATCATTTTAAATTCAGGTTGTAAGGTTCTCATGTCTGATTTCAATGGAGCAAAGTTCTACCAGGGAAGCAAAACTATTAGGTGAAATAATTGCAGCAATTAAGGTGTGTATGAAAGCACTGCTGTGGTATGTATAGAAGAGAGAAGGAAGAAGATAAAGGAGTGGTCATTTTGCTACCTCACCTAATTTGTCAAAACTTTATCCTAATGCACCAAATCAATCAATGGTATTTATGTACTCTGTGCAGAACACTGTGCTAAGTGGTTGGTAAAGTACAAATATCCTTTCCCCCCGTTTTTCGTACGTTACGGTGGTGGCGGGAAGGGGAAGCTGCAAGAAAAAAACCATGAAGGCTGTTGTTTTTCCCATACTAATTTGAGACAACATACCACTTTAAAAGCTAACAAAGCTATTACATTCTATGGTCTTTTGTTCAGCACTATTAACTCTTCAATCATTTTTATTTCAGGATTTGCACCTGTGACATTCTTAACTAGTCAGGTCTCTGATCGCTTGGCTTTGAGAGGTTTTCTTAATCATCTCAAAGTGTTGCCAAGCTCCACTTCAGATTCCAGGTTCCACTTTAAGAACTCACAGAGGCATTTATGCTTTGGGTCCAGCACTAATCATTAATATGTCTCCTTTCCACTGCGTAGCTTTCATTATGCATATCTGTTCTTCCTCATCTGCTAAAAATCTCTAAAAAGAAGTGATTTTTCATCATAATTTAGATGTTTCTTGTTTCACTACTAAGGGAAAAATTCATTCCTGATTTATTCAGCCACCTGGTAGCTCATAATATTGTAGACTCTTGAATGGGTTTCTCAAATTGAACCACATGCGCCCATCTGTGTTAATTGAGAATTTTATAACTTTTGACTGGATTGTTAATTCCCATTTATGATCTAAGCAACTCATTTTGTTGATGTTGCCAGATTCTGCCTTGTAATTTATGAATACTCCCAAATTCATATGTCCAGAAGGAATAAGGCTATGTGACGATGAAAACACTTAGCTGAAAAAATGACTTCCAGTGACCTCAAATTGAGGTGGATTTCTTTCATGAGGATTCCTTTCATAAGGATTCCAAGCCTTATGGTCTTTTGGAAAGAGAGTGGGCCTGGGCATCAAGAGATCTGGGTTCTGTGCCTCATTTTCCTCAGCTGTAAAATGGAGATGGTAACATCCCTCTTAGACATGTGGAACAATGACTGTGCCTTAACTGATTGCATTGTACCAACTGCAGCACTTAGCATGATGTTTGGCATACATTAAGTGCTTAACAAATTTCAATCCATCAAATTTATGATATTTATTGAGCTTAGTGTGTGAAAAGCACAGTATTAAGCACTTGAGAACAATCATGGTCTATATCATAAAGAGAATGGGCCTGGGAGTCAGCTCTGCTACCTGCCTGCTCTGTGACCTTGGGCAAATCACTTAACTACTCTGTCCCTCAGTTTCCTCATCTGTAAAATGGGGATTCAATACGTGTTCTCCCTCCTACTTAAACTGTGAGTCTTGTATGGTCCAGGTACCGTGTCTGTCTGACATGACTAACTTGTATCAACCCCAGTGCTTAGAACAGTGCTTGACACCTGGTAAGCGCTTATCAAATATCATGATTATTACCATACAGTAGTGTTGGAAGGCATGTTCCCTGTCCACAAGGAGCTTACAGTCTAGGAGACAGAAAAAAAAATTACGAGTATGTACATAAATGAGGTGGGTTGAATACCATAATTATTATTATTCTAATCATTAATACTGATATATTGGTGGCACCTACACATAAATAGGCAAAATAAATATAGGTTTCCCAAACCCCAGAATCACAGAATTGAAGCTAGGCTAAGTTCCCCTGTAAACTCTCCCTTTAGACTCTTAGCTTGTGAACAGAGAATGTGCCTAACAACTCTGTTGTATTGAACTCTCCCAAGAGATTAGTAGAGTGCTCTGCACATGGTAAGCACTCAATAAATACCAGTGATTGATTGAGGTATCAGTGTGACTACAGTTAATAGTGCTTTTGCAAGCCTTCAGTTCAGTTACAGGATTATCAGGCTATGCCAGAGGTCTATGTAAATGAATCTTCTAAAATAGACAAAATGATGTACTGAGAACAGATGACCTATTATTTTTTTTTGAGATACTCTTGCACGCAACACAGCAATTTGGGGAAATCGAAGGAAAATTCCATGAAACTCTTACCCAGCAGTAGTCGTCCATTTCCACTTGATTAAATTACGAATGATCGCCAGGAACAGGGAATGCTAAAAGAAGCTATGAAAATGCAGACTAGATGACTAATTTTTATAGTTCAGTAAATCATTTTTAGTTTACTAGAACCTTGAACAAAATTATCATGGATTGCAAATTGAACTAACTTTTAATTCTCAGTGTGATTTATTTCACCCCATTTGCTGCCCTATTGGTGGAATTACCCTACGCTACTAATGGTTGTGTTAACTTTAGTAGCTTTAAAACACACTGAGGAAAGAGCCCAGATTGTCAGGCTGTCACACCCAGAAGATATTTATCTCAGCACGATCTATGGCCTGGGCCATATCCTTTGGCCACCACCATCAATCTCTGACTGGTAACCTCTTAGAAAGGCAGTTTCAGGATAATCCAAGACCAGTTACGCTGATTTTGCTTCGGGCATGTGAATAATTTAAGTGAAAGTATACTTTTAATCAGACTTCCCTCACAAAATTACCTTATCCATTTCATTTTCATTTCATTTGCTGAAAAACCTATTCCGTATATTTATATCAGGGTAGATGATTCCCTCTAAAAATGGTTTCACAGAAGCATCAAATGTGGAGAGGAATATTGGGTGAAGGTGAAGAACTCGAGGTTTTCATTCCAGAAAGAGAAAGAAGATCAACTTTTTTCTGATCTGTTGACAGTAGTATATTTTTAGAGTCTCTGTTCTTATAAATATAGATGGAATATGTTCAAAAGGAGGAAGGAGGAATGAGTCAATCTAATGCGAATTTTTTTTTTTATTCCTTCACAGGAGGCTTTATGGAAACAGAAGCTGCAGCACAAGAATCTCTAGGTTTAGGCAAACTTGGAACTCAAGCAGAAAAAGACAGAAGATTAAAGAAAAAGTAGGTTTGGTGCTTATTTTATTTTTCTCACCCAGTATTCCATGATTATTATTTGAAGAACAGTAGTGAAATAGTGACATCTCTAATTAACCACTTTCCCCTGGATTTCAAGAAAAGTAAATGAGATCAGGTCTATACAAACAAATATTCTGGTTATCGAGGCCAAATTTTTTTTGGACTCAACAATCTATATTTTTAACCTGAAAAATAATCTCAAAGTAAACTTGGGTCTTAAATGTGCAGATCAGCTACAGGAAAATGATGGCATTGGCCACCATGAATTGATTGTTATGTTAAATAATGGCCTTGGGAGAATCACTTTCTTAAATGTGAACATAAATACCATTATTAGGCCAGAACAATGAATAGCCAATTGAGCATTCTGTCACTGACAGTGGCAACAGAATGCTTGGAAGGCAACATATGGTGAGTAAAACACCTCATTAGAAAACAAGAAAATCTGAAAAATAATTTCTAGACATTAGAATTTAACATAGCTCTAGAAAATATGGAATAAGTGCCATCTTTAATGCCTATTAAACTGTAAAAGAGATATTTCCCAGACTATCCTCACCTGAGTTGAAAAGAAAAGGAGCGACACTGCTGAATCTTTTTAAGGAATATTTAATTATTTTCCCCTATTATTAAACCTAAAAATTCCCGATAGACACCAGTGGTTTTTTCCCTCTAGCATCCATCAGGAAATTGGATGTGTATGTTTTCTTTCACCTAAAAGTACAAAATAATTATCTGACTTCCTCTCTGACAATTACTTGAAGTGGCACATTCTGAGTCACAGCAACTGTTATGAAGTGAACAGGCCCCTAAAGGAAGTCAACAAATAACATGTTCAAGAGGACTTCTGGACTCAAACTTACTCGCTGTATGTCATGGCGGCCTGAGTTTGGTGCCACCTGTGAGCTGTAGCCCATGACATCGCTTCTACAGTAGCACAGGTGACCGTGACCACAGCCCATTGTGGATCTTCTGCTTCATAGAGCCGGCTTGTCGTGGAAGGGGTCGAGGGACCAGAGAACAGCTTCCACATCTGGGCCATCTCTGTAATTGTCCACTTCCACATTTGGGGTCAAAAGTTAGTAGCAGCAGGATACGCTGGTGGTGGAAGTGGCCTAGATTGAAAGAAGGATGAATTAGGAGGGTCCAGGCTGTTGGAAAGAGTGGTCCAGGAGAGGTAATAGAGGCTGTGGGAATGCAAGGTTAATGGCAGCGGCGAAGAGCTGAGAAGAGGGATGAGGAGGAGATGAGATGTTGGAGGAGAATGTAGCAGAGTTTCTGGCTGCTTTCCAGCTCCAGTGAATCCCAACCTAGTGGTTCAACTCCAGGCAGCAGGTGGGAAGTAGTGAGGAAGAGTAAGTGGCTGCAGCTGCCTGGAATGACTTCCTGGAGTTGCCACTTGACTACTTTCAGTGCCAGTTTGTGTGTGTGTGTGTGTATTTGTGTAATTGGGCACGGCAGGGAGAGAGAGGAAGGTGGTGCTCTGTTAATGTCTGTGTCCCCAACGCACAGAAGCTTCACTTCTCAAAGTGGGTTAACTCTCTTGGGACTCAAGGAAACATTTCCCTTTCCCCCATAGTGAGCACAAAACACTGAGAAACAAATCACCTTAAGTCTGAGTTCTTTGAAGGCTGCCTATGACTCTTAGTGGTAGTTCATTTGGCTGGTGTGATGCACAGAGCACGGGTCTGGGAGTCAGAAAGTCATGGGTTCTAATCCCAGCTCTGCCACTTGTTGGACTTTTAGACTGTGAGCCCGTTGTTGGGCAGGGATCGTCTCTATCTGTTGCCTAATTGTACATTCCAAGCACTTAGTACAGTGCTCTGCTCACAGTAGGCGCTCAATGAATACGATGGAATGAATGAATGGTTGTGTGACCTTGGACGAATCACTTCACGTCTCTGTGCCTCAATTACCTGATCTGTAAAATGGGGATTGAGACTATGAGCCCCACATGTGACAGGGATTGAGTCCAACCTGATTTACTTGTATCTACCCCGGTGTGCCTGGCAAAATGTAAGCGCTTAACAAATACAACAATTATTATTATTATTATATGGTTGATTAAAGTGCAATTTGATTATTTTTTTAACGTGCACTTTGTATTAGCCGTACCACTGGCTTTAAGACACTTAAATAGCTCTCCCTCACCTACCTTACTTCATGAATCTACCACAATCCAACCTGCACACTCTGCTCTTCTAACAGCCACCAATTCCCTGTACGGTGATCTGATGTATCCTGCTACCAACCCTTTGCCCACATCCTGGAACTCCCTACCTCCTTCGTATTTGACAATCCGGAACTCTCCTCACCTCAGATCCTCCTAAAATTACTTCTCCAAGAGGCCGTCAATCGGTCATATTTATTGAGTGCTTACCATGTGCAGAGCACTGTACTAAGCACTTGGAAAAGTACAACAAAACAAGATAACAGACCCATTCCCAGCCCACAATGAGCTTGTGGTCTTGCCTTCCATGACTAAGCCCTTTATTTCCTCTGACCTCCCTCAGCATCAATTATGCATTTATCTGTGCATCCCTTAAGCACGCAGTAAATATGATTGAATGAAAGAAAGAATAAACTTTGATATTCACCCCAACCCCACAGAATTTTTTAGAGAAGCAGCGTGGCTCAGTGGAAAGAGCCCGGGCTTGGGAGTCAGAGGTCAGGGGTTCAAATTCCGCCTCTGCCACTTGTCAGCTGTGTGACTGTGGGCAAGTCAGTTCACTTCTCTGGGCCTCAGTTACCTCATCTGTAAAATGGGGATGAGGACTGTGAGCCTCATGTGGGACAATCTGATGACCCTGTGTCTACCCCAGCGCTTAGAACAGTGCTCTGCACATAGTAAGCGCTTAACAAATACATTATCATTATTATTATTATGTAAATATCCTGATACTCGTCTATTTCCCCTAGCCGAAATTCATTTCAATGTCTGTCTCCCCATGTAAACTATAAGCTCCTTGTGGACAGGTATTGCATCTACCATCTCTATTATATTGTAGCTTCCCAAGCACTTAGTAAAGTGCTCTGCACACAGTAAGTGCTCAATAAATACCATTGTTGATCAATTGATTTAATCAAGCTATTTGGGTTCCTTAATGGTTTCTAGGGCAGAGTGCACCTCTTTCAAGCTGCATGTGATTGTCCAAGACTTTCACACTGTAAGACCCATCTACATCTTGGTTTTGCTGCGAGTTTTTTTACGAAACATAAGGGGTGTGAATATTCATATATCTAATTTCATTATGGTATTGAGAGATTGCTGTGAGATTCTAAGCTGGCACAAAATATTGCTCCATAAATCCTCAGATTTCACAGATGGTCGGTTTCACCATGGTGAAAAATACATGCTTTTTCCATATGATCCACCCTGTGAATTTGCTTAGTGTTTGTCAAAAGTGGCATTCCTCTACGATACTTGCCTTAATATACTGCTTCCACAAAGGCAAGATTATTTGACATTAATTCATTATTGATCTAAATTAAAATAAAAGGGAGAGAGAAATGCAGTTATAAAGTTGCCTCATGAGAGGGTAAATTTGGTGATTTCTGGGAACTCTTTGCTTTTAGAGCAGTGAACCTAGGGGGTTAGCTCAATGATGAAGAGGGTCTCTCCGATTTATTCGAACTTTATTCTTTTTTAAAGTAGAGCAGGGTGACCTTGAAATGGAAAACACCCAAATTGCTTATCCATGAACAAAGTTAAGTTTGTAAAGGGTAGCAAATGATTTTCTGGCCGAGACTCTCAACAGCACCAAGACCACCAAAATGCTAAATGGCTATAATTCTTGGGAGCGATTTTGAGGGGGCAGCTTCTTGTGATCCCAGTATCCCTCAAGTCCTTCAAGATTTTAGCAGCATCTTTATTTTCTTTCCTGGAGGCCCTCTCTAAACATCTGTTACATAGATTCTCTCTCTTCACACTCTGTGCTCCACATAGTTGAAACTCCCTTTGAACTTCATAATCTCATTTCACAACTATTCGTGTTTGCTGTAGAATCCATAGAGCTTATGAGATCCCCATCTCTGAGTGAAAAGCAATGGTAAAAGCATCTCTGTAAAGGCAACATAGACTGTGTGGCCGAGCAAAGAGTTTTTCCTCTCAGTTAGTTGAGTTCAAAGACCTCAATATCATCTTCATTATTAAATCTGGCATCTCGGAACTCAGCCAGGTAAGTTGATCCTCTAGGTGAGGATGGGTTTATGTGTGGAGGAAGCTGAGTGAAGACCTTATGCCCTCTGAGGCGGTAACGTCCCCGATCGCTCAATGGTATGTCCTGTACTAGGCCCCATTTTGTGCTGGCCACACCGGATATATAATGACAAGAGAGCAGCATGGCTTAGTGGATGGACCATGGACCTGGGAATCAGAAATACCTGGGTTCAAGTCCCAGAGGTTCACAGGAGAGGCAGAAGGATTGGGGAGGAGGCAGGATTGGGGACGAGGATTTTTTTCTGGTATTTGTTAAGCGCTTTCTAAGTGCACTGTACTAAGTGCAAGAGTAGATGCAAGCTAATCAGGTTGGATACAGTCCATGTTCCACTTGGAGCTCCAAATCTTCATCCCCATTTCACAGGTGTCACTGAAGCTCAGAGAAGTGATGTGACTTGCCCAAGATCACACAGCAGATAAGTGGCAGAGCCAGGATTAGCACCCAGATCCTTCTGACTCCCAGGCCTGTGCTCTATCCACTTAGGCCACACTACTTCAATGAGGTATATGCTACAAGGCAATCTTTTATGACAAAAGAAAAGGAAGATGGGGAAATGGGTTTGTAGGTTGGATCAAATGGGGTAATTTGTGGCTGTAAAATGATCAGCTGGCATCTGTGCTCTGCAAACAGCAAGTGCTCATAAAGATCATTGATTCTCCTCTGACTGACACATTTGGGACAGTCCTCATATCCGTGAGTGCCTGAGGCAAGCACCTGAATGAATGTTGATTCTTTAATGTTAAGGGCACAGGGGGAACATCATTATCCATTATCATTTATCCATTAGGGGAAACATCAAGGGCCTTCCTGGGGGTTGATTCTTCTTCCCTCAGTTCATAGTGTTTATTAATTCCCAGCTCCTGATGGTGTGAACCTGAGTCAGTGCCCCCACCACCCTCTCCGCCCCACATAGTAAATGTTGAGTATACAGATTTTCCTGTGAGGAATCACGGTTGAAAAGGAACCGATTCAAAACTGTGCTTCCAACCAACGTACTCACCAATCCTGTCATAGTTGGCAACCTAATGAAATGAACTCTCGCTTCAGAATCAAAGGACCAGGGTTCTAATCCTAACTTCCCCATTTACCTGCCATGGGACCTTGGGCAAGTCACTTAACTTTCCTTTGCCACAGTTTCCTCATCTCTAAACTAAGGATTGAACAACTGTTCTCCCTCCTAGACTGTGAGACCCCGTAGAACGGGGCCCATGTCTGATCTGATTTTTGTTTCTACCTCAGTGCTTCGTACAGTGCCTGACTCACAGTAAGCCATTTAACAAACACCACAATTGATAATATATTTGAAAATGCTGCTTAAGATTTTCCCTTAGACTATATTTTCTTCATGCATTATTATTTTACCAACTTTTCTTTGAATTATATTTTGGTGCATTTAAATAGTTACTCTCTATAATGTCAAGACCTTTTTATTGGAGAATAACCATAAACCCAAACCCCAACTGGTAAGCTTTGACAGGTGCATGTTATCGATGTCAAGCTGCTCGGCCTCAATCTCTGACAGGTTTGCAGGCAGTAGGAAAACTACCCTGGGGGTCCCCAAATTGTATGA
This sequence comes from Ornithorhynchus anatinus, assembly GCF_004115215.2. Classification (NCBI taxonomy): domain Eukaryota; kingdom Metazoa; phylum Chordata; class Mammalia; order Monotremata; family Ornithorhynchidae; genus Ornithorhynchus; species Ornithorhynchus anatinus. Next base: position 27,054,584 of record NC_041741.1, on the reverse strand, counting down.
GTTTGCCTGGCCTGTCAGTTTCCATCTGGAATATGTTGCCTTGGGATTTACCCCCATTTCGCGTGCATTTACGCGCTATTGCCAATGCAGAAAAATGTTGAGCACTTGTCTCATGAGATCATGGTGGAAATTTTTTTTTATGGTGTTCCTTCCTGAATATTTGAAAGCCCTTCTGTTCCTCTTATAAGGGTTAAGCCAGCCCATCAAGCTAACCTCTGAAATGTAGTCATGGTGTGAAATGGAAGTCCAGTTCAGGTCTTTTATAAGGACCTGCAAACCTTCCTCGTAAATATGCAGAGGGGATAGGCCGTTTGATTTGACCTGGCTCTTATTCTTTAACAGGGTTGGACAGTATTTCTGAATTGATCAACTAATAATAATAATAGTGTTGGTATTTAAGTGCTTACTATGTGCAGAGCACCGTTCTAAGCGCTGGGGGAGATACAGGGGAATCAGGTTGTCCCACGTGAGGCTCACAGTTAATCCCCATTTTACAGATGAGGTAACAACTGAGGCCCAGAGAAGTTAAGTGACTTGCCCACGGTCACACAGCTGAGAAGTGGCAAAGCCGGGATTAGAACCCATGACCTCTGACTCCGAAGCCCAGGCTCTTTCCACTGAGCCATGCTGCTTCCCCTGTCTAGCACCCTAGACATCTTATTCATTCTGGGTTAGACAAGGTTGCTAAATTTAAAACATGCCAAGTGAAGAGATGGCACATAATTCTGTTATATTGTACTCCCCCAAGTGTTTAGTACAGTGCTCTGCCCATAGTAAGCACTCACATACCATTGATTGATAATAATCGTATTTGTTAAGCACTTTCTGTGTACCAAATACTGTACTAGGTAACCTAATTAGGTTGAACCATAGTTTCTGTCCCACATGTGGCTCACACTCTAAATCGGAGGGATTTGAATTTAATCCCCACTTTACATATGAGGAAACAGAGGCATAGCTAACTGAAATAATTTGCCCAAGATCACGCAGCAAAAAGGTGACAGAGCCAGGATTACAACCCAGATTCTCCGAGTCCAAGACCCCCGCTCTTTCCACTATTACGTGCAGTTTCTTACGCTACACGTGGAAGCTAACATCCAGGATTGGATTTTCCTGTTGATTTTTGCTTTATTGAATGTAGTTCCAAACAAACTGCACTTTAGCATGGTCTGAGACTAAGGCGTAGCTCCTCTGAAAGATATGTGTGGGCTTAAAGGCCATTTGAGCGCCCTATTATATTCTGAACACCACCCAGATGTCTTGAAAGCACTGAAAGAGTTTGCAAGGCATTTAACCTGGTCCCATAACCTTGGAAGAATCTGAATGGATAGAAGAATTTATTGGTTCTTTGGGCCTAAATTGCAGTCCAATGGCCAGAAAGAGTTATGGGAGTTTTCCAAGATGATCAACTCCTTCTCCTATCCAATCCCTATGCCATAAACGCTCGGCCTCTGAGAGTTTGAACACTTCCCTAAAGCTCGATCGAGAGCAGGAACAGAGGTGGATGGTGGAAGGGGTGGGGCCTGAATCCTCTGGAGTGGAGGATAATAATAATAATGTTGGTATTTGTTAAGCGCTTACTATGTGCAGAGCGCTGTTCTAAGCGCTGGGGTAGATACGGGGTAATCAGGTTGTCCCACGTGAGGCTCACGGTTTTCTCCATTTTCCAGATGAGGGAACTGAGGCACAGAGAAGTGAAGTGACTCGCCCACAGTCACCCAGCTGACAAGTGGCAGAGCCGGGAGTCGAACTCATGACCTCTGACTCCGAAGCCCAGGCTCTTTCCACTGAGCCACGGTGTTGAGAGCCCCTACACCCTCCAGAAACAAGGTAGTCGGTTAATTGAGTTTAGTGAGCCTTTACGGTGTGCAGAGCACTGTCCTAATCTCTTGAGAGAATACAACAGAAAAGAGACATTCTCTGCCCACAGGGAGCGTCCAGTGTAGAGGACAGCCTGCAGTGGCAGCTCTGTCCAGTTAGGCATCGACAGGGGAGGGTAAAGAGAAACACTGTGGCTTTTTGGAAACATCACAGGTTTGGGACTCAGAGGGCCTGGGTTCTAATCCCGTCTCAGCCACTGCGTGACCTGGATCAAATCACTTCTCTGTGCCTCCGTTTCTTCATCTGTAAAATGGAGACTAAATACCTGTTCTTCCTTTTCCTTTGACAGTGATCCACATGTGGAACAGGGAATGTGTTTATCTTGGTTATCTTGTTGCTACTCAAGTGTTTAGTACAGTGCTTGGCACGTAGTAAGCACTCAACAATTTATTATTATTATCATTGTTATAATAGCTCACTGCTTTCCCACTGCTTCCTCTAGGTATGTGTGTGTGTCTCTCCTTGACCATCTCATCTGATTCTCACGCTTCCTTCTCTATGCCTAATTTTCCCCTCACTACTTGCCCATATCTCTCTCCTCTCTCTCTCTTCACCTCTCAAATCTCTGTGCCTCTCCGTTTCCCTCTACACATAGGCCAGCTGCCTCCTAAACTCTCTGATTATAGACAGGCATGGGCAATGTGAAGTCTGATTTGGCAAGTTTTCCAAAATGCCAGCTCTCAGAACACCTCACAGCTAATGTTGTCATTCATGTTGTTTGTGCAAAAAATTCATTTTTCCATCAGCTACGTGTGGCATGGTCTCTAATGTCTGTTTCCAAATATTTTTGTGTCGTTTTTTTTTTACTTTGGGTTGATATATATTAACTTCTGTATGCTTTTCTTTCGCATCCATTTTCATCTCATGATAAGTACATTCAGGTAAGTTTGAACACAATTCCTTCTGAGCGTAGCCATTTTCTATACGATCTGATTTTTACGTGGTTAAAATTAGCTTTTCTCTTCAGTTAGAACATGACTCTCACTACCACTGATTATCACTACCACCAGCCTCAAATCCAAAGTCATGGCATTCATTCTAACTCCGTGAAAGGAAGCCGTATTTCACATTCTTAAATGCAGCCAATGGATCTGAGGTCATTTGATCCATCGCTTTTGATTTATTCAGAACTTTACCTATGTTCATTCATTCAGTTAGTCATATTTATTGAGCACTTACTGGGGGCAAAGCACTGTATTAAGCACTTGGTAGAGTACATTACAACAACAGAAACATTGCCTGCCCACAGCGAGCTCACAGTCTGGAGTTTAGGGAAGCAGCGTGGCTCAGTGGAAAGAGCCTGGGCTACGGAGTCAGAGGTCATGGGTTCGACTCCCGGCTCTGCCACTTGTCAGCTGTGTGACTGTGGGCAAGTCACTTCACTTCTCTGTGCCTCAGTTACCTCATCTGTCAAATGGGGATTAACTGTGAGCCTGACGTGGGATGACCTGATTACCCTGTATCTACCCCAGTGCTTAGAACAGTGTAAGCGCTCAATAAATACTATTGAATAAATGAATGAATGAGTTTATGTTGAAGATTGATGTGGAAAATGAAGAACTGTGCTCTGTTTAGTAGATTTCAGCATTAAAATGTAGACATGTTTTGAACTAAAACTTGAAACACTGTCTAGCAGCTACAAATTGGCCTATGAGGGAAATAAAGACAAGAAGTTGCATAGCCACCAACTCCCATAGGGATTTTTTGATATTCTTTAGATAGTAAGATAAGGAACGACATCTTTGGAAACAAGAAGCAAGTTTCTGTTTTTCATTTAAAGCAAGGCTTTTTTTAATGAATGAAGTGGCTCTTGAGAATATGTAATCAAATTTAAGGTGCTTTAATTCACCTAGAAGCCGTAGAGGTTATGAAGAGTGTGTGATTAATTTTTGAACTCTACTGACTTGCATGATCTCATGCTCTGCAAAATTAATTGGTTCATTACTATGTTTTGGACTGTCTGTCTAAAAAAGCAGTTTCTGTTGCACTAATTTAAAGTTATAGTCCATATTTCTAATGGTCGTTTAGCAGTGGAGGACCACCAATTGCATAGCAAGCAATTTGATGCAGTAATTGCAGTATTAGTTTTAAACCCTTCCGGAAACATGCAGTTATTGTTCCTTTTGATAGGATAATACAAAGCCTTTGGCTTTCTAAAGTTCTTTTTTACTACTGTCTTCCTTGACTTTAATTGTTATTTCAGCACTTCCATTTTAAATGTCCTTTTGGGTTAGAGTATTCACAAGAAAGTAAAACATTAACTTTGCCTATTTATCATTCTCCTACTGAAGAAAGTATTGAAGAATTGAGAAAGTATTGAGTAATCTATGCAATGTTTTCACTTCCATACTTTTTTATGATATTTGTTACTCAGAAACTGTGTGTCTAAATGTTCAGGTGGGTACAAGTTAATTAGGTCAGACAGTCCCTGTCCTTTCATTCATTCATTCAATTGCATTTATTGAGCACTTACCATGAACAGATCACTGTACTAAGCGCTGAGGAGAATACAATATAACAATAAACAGACACCGTCCCTGACCGCAACGAGCTTACAGTCTAGAGGGCGAGTTTACAGTCTAGCATGGGGCTCACAGTCTAAGTAGGAGGTAAAACAGGTATTCAATCCCCATTTTTATAATTGAGAAACTGAAACCCAGAGAAGTTGAGACTTGCCCAAGGTCACACAGCAAACACTTGGCAGAGCAAGGATTAGAATCTAGGTCCTCTGACTCCCAGACCTGTGCCCATTCATTCATTCAATCATATTTATTGAGCACTTACTATGTGCAGAGCATTGTACTAAGCACTTGGGAGGTACAATTCAGCAACAAATAGAGACAATCCCCGTCCACAACGGGCTCGTAGTCTACTAGGCCATATTGCATCTTTTTCAAAGATGAATTCAATCTGGAAAAAAATGTGCCTTCCTGTCTATAATTGCCCACGGGTTATGTTTTATGGACTGACACCCTAAATAGCATTGATTCTCTCCGGTAAAATTAACCCTTAAGAAAACGTATTTAAGCCTTGTTACTCCACAGTTGGGTCTAAACTAATCCAACAGGATTTGGTGACAGGTTGAATAAGTAAGTTGTATGAGAGACATGGATCAAGGATAATGCCAAGATTATGGGCTTGGGAAATTAGGAAAACAGAGATATTGCCAAGGGAGAACAGAATTTGGTGACAAAAATAAGTTCTGTTCTGGATAGGTTTATTTTGAGCAGAACATCCCCTCTAGACTCTAAGCTCCTGTTGGCAGGGAACGTGCCTACCAGCTCTCCTATATTGGACTTTCCCACGTGCTTAATACAGTGCTCCGCAGACAATAATTGCTCAATAAATACAATTGATTAACCTCCAGGGAGAGATTTCATCTGTAACAGCGTGGGGAGAAGACGTATTTTATCACCATTTTACCGAGGAGGAAATTGAGGCACAGATAGACTGAGGGACTTGCTCAAGGTCACACAGCAGACAAGTGGCAGAGCAGGACTCTTGTCTTATGCCATCGAGTTGTTTCAGACCCATAGCGACACCGTGGTCACATCTCTCCCACTCTCCATCTGCAATCATTCTGTTAGTGTATCCGTAGAGTTTTCTTGGTAAAAGTATGGAAGTGGTTTACCGTTGCCGCTTTCCTTGAGTCTCCGTCTTCGACCCTCTCCCGTGCCGCTGCTGCCCAGCATGGGTGAGTTTTGACTGGTAGCAGATTGCCTTCCACTCTCTAGTTACTGCCCAAGCTAGGAATGGAAGCAGCGTGGCTCAGCGGAAAGAGCCCGGGCTTGGGAGTCAGAGGTCATGGGTTCGATTTCCGGCTCTGCCACTTGTCAGCTGTGTGAGTGTGGGCAAGTCACTTAACTTCTCTGTGCCTCAGTTACCTCATCTGTAAAATGGGGATTACCTGTGAGCCTCACGTGGGACAACCTGATTACCCTGTATCTGCCCCAGCGCTTAGAACAGTGCTCTGCACATAGTAAGTGCTTAACAAATACCAACATTATTATTACCCCTCTGATCGACTCTCTCTCCCGTAGCTGAAACGGGTAGAGTACTGGAAACTCTCCAGGAGCGACCCTGAGAGGGGGAGCCAGGACTAGAACCCGGGTTTTCCGACCCCCAGGCCCATGTTCTTTCAAAGGCCACACTGCTTCTAACCGTTATCACTGTGCAGTGGGGAATGGGAGCAGCAGCAGCAAGACCCACCAGAAGAGAAACTGTGCAGGAGAAGTGTCATCGAGAGGGAACATGGCCTAAAGGATAGAGCACTAGGAGTCAGAAGGACTTGCATTCTTATCCCAGCTATGCCACTTGTCCACTGTTGTGACCTTGGGCAAGTTGCTTCACTTCTCTGTGCTTCACTTACCTCATCAGTAAAATGGAGATTAAGTAACCTCGTTGTGGACAGGAAATGTGTCTGCTTGTTATATTGTATGCTCCTGAGATCTTAGTAAAGTGCTCTGCACACAGTAAATGCTCAATAAATACGATTCAATGAATGACAGTGAGCCCCATGTGGGCTGGGTCCAACTCAATCGCCTTGTATCTACCCCAGGGCTCAGTGCAGTACCTGGCACATAAAAAGCACATAAATACCCCAATTTTCATTATCTCTGTTTTATTTCATGCCTGAAAAGGAGTAAGGTTGACAGAGGTTTGTCCTTATTAGGTGTCAGGCAAAAGGGCTCAGCCTCAGATCCTGTTGAGTAAAAGAAACCTGGCAATGGAGAAAGGTTTGGTGGAAAACATGGAAAAGTTCCCTCAACTTTCTTTTCCTCCCTCCCTCTTAATATTATTTCCCCCCCCCACACACACACACATTGATGTGTGTTGAGTACTCACTTTGCACCAAGTGCTGAGCGTGGCTCAGTGGAAAGAGAACGGGCTACTTGTCAGCTGTGTGACTTTGGGCAAGTCACTTCACTTCTCTGGGCCTCAGTTCCCTCATCTCTAAAATGGGACTGAAGACTGTGAGCCTCACGTGGGACAACCTGATTACCCTGTACCTACCCCAGCGCTTAGAACAGTGCTCTGCACATAGTAAGCACTGAACAAATACCAACATTATTATTACTGAGCACCAGGGTAGATACAGGATAATCGTGTTAGACCCCAGCCTTGTCCCATAAGAGAAGCAGTGTGGCTCAGTGGTAAGAGCACGGGCTTTGGAGTCAGAGGTCATGGGTTCAAATCCCAGATCGGCCACTTGTCAGCTGTGTGACTTTGGGCAAGTCACTTAACTTCTCGGTGCCTCAGTTACCTCATCTCTATAATGGGGATGAAGACTGTGAGCCCCACGTGGGACAACCTGATTCCCCTGTGTCTTCCCCAGCGCTTAGAACAGTGCTCGGCACATAGTAAGCGCTTAACAAATACCAACATTATTATTATATGGGGCTCACAGTCTGAGTAGGAGGGAGTAGAATTTAAACCCCATTTGACAGGTGAGGAAACAGGCACAGAAAAGCTGTGATTTGCCCAAGGTCACCCATTCCCTCTTTTCCTTCCCCTTTGAATCCAATCTTTTCTTTATTATTCTTTTTTCCTTTCTTTTTCTCCTCCTTCCCGACCACCTTCTTTCTCTTCTCTCTCCCTTCTTACTCCCTTCACCTCCTTTTCTTCCTCCCTTTCTTATCCTTTTCCCTCCCTTCCTTCCCTTGCCTCTCTTCATCCCTTCTGCACTCAGTGCATTGATCCTCACTCCCCGTCATCAGACACCCAAACCTCATGCCAGTTTGCTCCCTCAGTCACATGAAATGTTGGCATACCTCGTGATCATGTAAACTGGTGACCCATATAAACTCAGATCACCTAGGAGGAACAGGGTTAATTACAAAAAAAGTTTATCAAATTAAGCTTTGAACTTGAAACTGCGTTGAATCTACTCATGTGCAATAAAGTAAAGCCCAAGACAAGCTTTGGATAACATTGAATATGTGGGAAAGCCTCAAAAATAAAGAGTATTATCCTAAACTAGATTTTGGTATTGGAATGTTCTATTTCACACTGTGCTCTGAAAATCCTATCATCTATGTTTGTATCTTTGATTTGAAATTCTCTCCATATGCATAATGCTTTGGATGTACATTTAGAAATCAAATATTGAGAAATGGGTTAGAGGAGCCTAGGCTGTTATTTCCGTTAAAACGATATGCTATTGAAGAAATCCCTTAATTATTATATACATTTATAGTCTGCAGGTGGTGTTTGAAATAACTCTAAAAAATAATCTGCTCCATGGCATTCAAGATGTCTGATACATGATATTCAAGGAATCCGCCTTGACATGCTATTAGTTTCTCTATCAATCACATTTTATAAATACCAATTTTATTGGGATTTATCTGCAGGAAGAAAAGGTTTACAGTGCAAGGTAATCCATACTGTCATCCTGGCTTTCTGTGACATCATATTTAACGTGGTTGCATTTTTTTTGTTTTGGTTCCATCTTTGTCAGTGCGTTTTAATTGTGAAACATGACAATCAGTCGTAGTGACAACTCTTAATATGAAACAATGTGAAGAAATATTCAGAAACTCAATTCTCTGTACTAAGATAGTTAAACTGGAGCTTTTCACAAAGCTGCCCTGTCTTGAATCTTGCTTTTATACTTATTCCAGCACATGAATGAGTGTTCAACACTTAAATAGCTAAGTATTTATTATGCACCTCACTAATCTTTACATTGGTGATTGAAAACAAGACAAAATGAAGTTTTCAGAACTAATTGTAGAAATTTAGGAGTCTTATTTATAACTGCAGGGAAACATCTAGGGGAACCACTTTAGTTACAATTTTATGGTTTTTGAATAAGCTTCTTCTAAAGGAGAAATTCCAAGTAGACACATGGCTGGTTCAGTTATCACAGAGGGCAGCTTAATTCGATTTGTATCAGTTCAGTTGACATTGGCCAGCTCTGCAATTGAATAGACATAATTGTCTGATAACTCAGACCCAATGTCCATATTTCCCTTCAATTTCCAGTTATATCAAACCAAAGTAGCGTTTGCCTTCTCAGCAACTGACTCCATTTTCTCATTCACTTTACTGGGGTAAATCTGGTGGGTTTTTTGCCAAAAAAAGATTGAGCGAGATGCAGTTTGATTTCATTTACATTTTGGTGTGAAAGAAACTGTTTCAAATCCCTCGTGGGTTTTTCCATTCTGCCTAGATCATTGTCAGTGGCCATCGTTTTATCCCAATGCTCCAACACATCCCTAAATTTTCACAGCTACCCTTTCTTCCTTGCTTACATGTGATTTAAATAGCGGGTACATTTATTTTGTGAACCATACATAATAATATGGTACGATACAACCATAAACAGACACATTCCCTGCCCACACTGAGCTTACAATCTTAAGGAAGAAATAAAACAATCAGATCAGACACAGTCCTGCCCCATTTGGGACTCATAGTCCAAGGGAGAAGGAAGAATGGGTACCGAACCCCCGTTTTACAGTTGAGGAAAGCGTGAGACTTGAAGTGACGTGCCGAAGCTACACAGCAATGCCAGAGATTCATTCATTCGGTTGTATTTATTGAGCTCCTATTGTGTGCCGAGCACTGTACTAAGTACTTGGGAGAGTACGATGCAACAATAGACACGCTTCCTGCCCACAACGAACTTACAGTCTAGACAGAAGAAGGAGATGAGTAGAGCCCAGGTACACTGCCTTGCAGACCGATGCTCTTTCCGTTAGGCCACACTGCTTCATGTTTGCTTTTTAGGCATATGCTCTAGCAGTAGTAATAATAATAATAACTAATGATGATGGTATTTGTTAAGTGCTTATTATGTGCAAAGCACTGTTGTAAGCGCTGGGGGGGATACAAGGTGATCAGGTTGTACCACGTAGGGCTCACGGTTTTAATCCCCGTTTTACAGATGAGGTAACTGAGGCACAGAGAAGTGAAGTGACTTGCCCAAAGTCACACAGCTGACAAACGGCGGAGCTGGGATTAGAACCCACGACCTCTGCCTCCCAAGCCCGCGCTCTTTCCACTGAGCCACGCTGCTTCTCGGCAGCACACGGTCCTTACTGTTCGTGCCATAACAGGGAGTACTCTAGGGGGTTTCTACTTGGGTCAAGCTGCCAAATTCTGTGGATTGCAAGTTTTGTGTTCGCGGGGTCCTGGGAGAGGAATGCATAGGAGGTGGAGCAAGTATGGGGAGCAGGAGAGCCCTCAGGAAATATATGATAGTTTCAGGTGGGCTCAGGTGTACTGCCACAAAATGGGGGCTGTGGGGTCTTTCGAGAAAGAGGACTTCCTAGTGTAAAGAACACGGGATTGGGAATCAAAAGATCTGGAGCTAATTTGGGCTCTGCCACTGGCCTGCTCTGTGATCGTGGGCAGGTTAATCAATCAGTGGTTTTTTTACTGAGCACTTAGCTTGTGCAGAGAACCATACTGAACCCTTGGGAAAATGCAGTACAACAGAGTTCTGAAGAATCTCCCCCGGCCACAGTGACCGTACACTGTGAGAGTCTAAAATGAGGATTTGATACCAGTTTTTCCAGTTGCTTAGACTGTGAGCCCCATGTTCATTCCGTCGTATTTAGTGAGCCCTTACTGTGTGCAACGCACTTTACTAAGCACTTGGGAGAGTACAGTATAACAACAACCAGACACATTCCTGCCCACAACGAGTTCACAGTCTAGAGGGGGAGACAGACATTAATATAAATGAATAAATCACAGATATATACAGATAGATGCACACGTGCTGTGGCGATGGGAGGATGAATGAAGGAGCAAGTGAGAGCGGCGCAGAGGGTAGTGGGTGACAGCTTCTTGGAGGCTTCAATAAGGTTTTGAAGTGGGGGAGAGCAATTATAATAATAATAATAATGTTGGTATTTGTTAAGCGCTTACTATGTGCCGAGCACTGTTCTAAGTGCTGGGGTAGACACAGGGTAATCAAGTTGTCCCACGTGGGGCTAACAGTCTTAATCCCCATTTTACAGATGAGGTAACTGAGGCACCGAGAAGTGAAGTGACTTGCCCAAAGTCACACAGCTGACGAGTGGCCGAGCCGGGATTCGAACCCACGACCTCTGACTCCCAAGCCCATGCTCTTTCCACTGAGCCGCGCTGCTTCTGATTATCTGTCTGATAGGAGGAGGGAGGGAGTTCCAGGCCAGAGGTAGGATGTGGGCAAGGGGTTGGCAGCGAGACAGATGAGATGGAGTACAGTGAGACGGTTAGCGTTAGAGGAATGAAGTGTGCAGGCGAAGTTGGAGAGTAGCTAGGTGAGGTAGGAGGGGACAAGGTGAGAGAAGCAGCGCGGCTCAGTGGAAAGAGCACGGGCTTTGGAGTCAGAGTTCATGGGTTTGAATCCCGGCTCGGCCACTTGTCAGCTGTGTGACTTTGGGCAAGTCACTTCACTTCTCTGTGCCTCAGTTACCTCATCCGTAAAATGGGGATTAAGACTGGGAGCCCCACGTGGGACAACCTGATTCCCCTGTGTCTACCCCAGCGCTTAGAACAGTGCTCGGCACATAGTAAGCGCTTAACAAATACCAACAATGACTGTGGCCAACCTGATTATCTTGTACCTATCCCATTTCTTAGTAGAGTGTTAGCACCTACTAAGAGCTTAACAAACACCACTCATTATAATAATTGCTCCTTTACAATGAATGGGAAATTACTGGATTCCCAATATCTGCAAGGACCATCAGTTGCTACCCGAACCAGTTAGGAGTCATTTGACTCCCGAGCAGCAGCGTGGCTCAGTGGAAAGAGCATGGGCTTGGGAACCAGGGGTCATGGGTTCGACTCCCGGCTCTGCCACTTGTCAGCTGTGTGACTGTGGGCGAGTCACTTCACTTCTCTGGGCCTCAGTTCCCTCATCTATAAAATGGGGATTAAGACTGTGAGCCTCACGTGGGACAACCTGATGACCCTGTATCTACCCCAGCGCATAGAACAGTGCTCGGCACATAGTAAGCGCTTACCAAATACCAACATTATTATTTGAAAAAAACTGGATTCAGCCATGTAATTACCTCATTGGTGTTTCTCGGAACTTGCTTTCTCTGCCACTTCTATCATATGTATAGGCATAAATTTCTTTGGTTAATAGAGTGTGAAAACACCAGTTTTCAATCATGTTCATTGCTACATGAGCACTGACCATTACTTTTCTGACCAAGAGTTGAAAAAATCAAACGGTGGCTGTTTTGAGACAGACACATCAGGGGCACATTGGAAAAATGAATAATCCAAATGTTAGTGAGTTAATGAGAAGTCATATGGAATAACTTTGGAAAACATTAAGCCCTATAGCAAAACAAGGTATTCTTTTCATAAAAGGCATCATGGCCTACTGGAGGAGGACAAGGAGTCAGGAGACCCAATGCAAGTTCCAGTTCTGCCACTGGCATGCTGTGTGACCCTGGCCAAATAACAACCTCTCTGGGCCTCGATTTTTTTTTTTTTAATTGTACATTGGCGATAAGATAGATCGTGAGCCCCGTGTGGATCAGGTACTGTGTATCTGCTCAGTACATAGCAATGAATGAATGAATGCTATTATAATTATTACTATTTTTATTGTTATTAGGAGTGGGGATTTGTTCCTCTAAATGAAACCTCAGTAACAATTTAGAATATAATCAATCAGTGGTATTTATGGAGCACTTACTCTATGCAGAGCACTGTACTAAGCATTTGGAAGAGTTCAATACAATAGAGTTGGTGCGTGTGTTTTCTGCTTACAATGAGTTTACAATCTAGAGGGGGAGACAGACATTAATATAAATGATTAAATTATGGATATATGGATAAGTGCAAATATGAAGGGCTTTCAACGTCCATATTCTTAAAAATAGTGCTTACTAGCTCTATATTTATAATGTATTCAGAAAACTACTGCCTGTAATTAATGATGGTATTTGTTAAGCACTTAATGTGTCCAGCACTTTAGTAATTTTGGGGGTAGATATAGACGAAGCAGGTTGGACACAGTCTCTGTCCCATATGAGGTTCACAGTCTCAATCCTCATTTTAAAGATGAGGTAACTGAGGCACGGAGAAGTGAAATGACCTGCCCCAGGTCACTCAGCAGACAACTGGCATAGCTGGGATTAGAACCTATGACCTTCTGATTCCCAGGCCCATGCTCTGTCCACTATACCATCCTGTTCCCGGGCCAGGTCTGATTTACGCAAGGATTTCATCTCTTTACATCTGAATTGCCTTTATATACAACCACCCACTCAGAAACACACAGAGAAAGTTGTTTGAACCTCCTAAGGGGAGGAAGGAAACTGCTTTGTGTGACAAGAGCAGGAATCGGGGAAGAAAGATGGATGTGGAGGGAAGTAACCAGGAGTGAAAACAACAGAGGGCTGTATATGGCAGGTAATAAAATAATAATAATAATAGTAGTACATGCTTACTATGTGTCAAGCGCTGTTCTAAGTGATGGGGCAGATACAAGTCAGCTTGGATACAGTCCCTGTCCCACATGGGACTCACACCCTTAATCCCCATTTTACAGATGAGGTAATTGAGGCCCAGCGAAATGAAGTGATTGGCCCAAAGTCAACCAGCAGTGTGGCAGAGCTGGGATTAGGTCCATGCTCTACCCACTCACAAGTATCATAATCATTATTATTATTCTCATTAGCTGAACATGCCGGAGTTTGAGGTGGAAGCTGGGAGGGGAAATCAGGTAGAAACAGTTACGTATGATTTATTTTCAGACCGTTAGCTCACTAAGTTGCCGTAGGATTGTAGAGAAACCTCTGTGGAACCATTACACCCGTAAAGGTAATAGGTAATGCTGCATCAAAATGTCAGTGAAATATATGGATCCGTGCAGACTTCCCAAGGTGTGATGAATAGCTAACAGATGTGGCTGTCATGAAATGAAAATGTGCTCTAACCGCATTCCTCTCAACTTCTTTGACCAACATAACGGACACCGGATTTATGCTGGTTCATTGAATTGTGGAAACCAGTTCTCAAAGAGAAGATAGCATTTATTTGGACTGTCATTTAAATTAGCCAGAGATTTTAACCTAAGCTTTACACAGCTCACTCAGTGTGCAAATGAAGCCCTCTCTGGACTTCAATTTCCTTTTGAACAGACCAGCAGGTAAGAGAAACAGCAAGGCCTAGTGGATAAAACACGGGCCTGGGAGTCAGAAGTACCTTAGTTCCAATCCCAGCTCTGCCACCTGTCTCCCGTGTGGTCTTGTGCAAGTCAGAATTTATTCGTGCCTCAGTTACCTGATCTGTAAAATGGGAGTTAAGCCTGTGAGCCCTCTGTGGGACAGGAACGAGTTCCAACCTGATACACACTCACACGTCTGCACATAGATCAGAGAGAGACAGAAAGAGAGAGAGCAAATGAGAGTGAGAGCAGTGGAACCAGTTGTGGAACCATCTTGTGCCTGCCCCAGTGCTAACAGTATTGCTTGGCACATAGTGAGCACTTAACAGATGCCATTAAGAAACAAAAAAGCCAACAAACGGGATGACCGATAATGGCTTACCCGGAAAAAGCCATGAGAAAATGTATAATGACAAAGACACTGAGAATAAAGTGCAGTCCCCCAAATACTCTAAAACAGCCACTGATACCAGAATGGACCATCTGAGCAGTAGTGCGGTTTCCCTTCAGACAAACCAAAGGCTAATTTCTCTTTCATTAATTGTTTGTAAATGCTACAAAGGGAATTTAACAGAAATTGGGTGTAGCTACTATTAACTCCGGTGTCCACTGTGGGGAGTGGTGATGGACAGATGAACGCCCTCAGCGCGATAGTTGTTCCCTGAGCTCGAGGGCCTGCCGTCTGTCACAATGTCCTCGGGGAGGCCAACTGTGGCTTTTAGGTGAGGATGACTACCCTGGACAGCTGGCAACAAGGCGGAGCTGGGCTGCCGCTGCATCAGCAACAGAAGAAAGTATGTTCCTGAAGCAGGGTAGCAAATGGCTGCCGGCTTACCAGGATCACCCTGATGATTCCTGTTGGTGCCAATGTAGGGCAGCCTCGCGGCTCTGCGTGGCGGGAACTGTGGACGACCTGAGGCAACAGCAGATGTGCTCCGCTCGTAGCCTGCCACAGGTGCTGGTTGGTTCCCCAGCTCACATTTTGTGTTTATCTTTGTTTCTCTCCCTCTATTTCTCTCATTCTTTCTCTCTCTCTTTTCAGGGAACGTGTCTATCATATGGTACTCTCCCAAACACGTAGTATAGAGCTCTCCACACAGAAAGTGCTTAATGAATATGATTGTCTCTCTCTAACTCCCCCCACCTCTTCTTCTTCCCCCCAACCCTACCCTTGGACTTGCAGGTGTGTGAGTATGTTTATGTGCTTTCTGTGAGCATTCAAGTAAATGTTAATCTGAGAAGCAGCATGGCCTAGACAGGAGGACCTGGTTCTAATCCCAGCTCTGCCACTTTTCCACTGTGTGACCTTGGACAGGTCGTTTAACTTCCCTGTGCCTCGGTTAACTCGTCTGTAAAATGGGGATTAAGACTATAAAATCCCATGTGGGACAAGGACTGTGTCCAACCTGATTAGCTTGTATCTACTCCAGAACAGTGCCTGGCATGCAGTGAGTGCTGCAGAGTACGGGCTTTGGAGTCGGAGGTCATGGGTTCGAATCCCGGCTCGGCCGCCTGTCAGCTGTGTGACTTTGGGCAAGTCGCTTCACTTCTCGGTGCCTCAGTTCCCTCATCTGTAAAATGGGGATTAAGACTGTGAGCCCCACGTGGGACAACCTGATTCCCTTGTGTCTACCCCAGCGCTTAGAACAGTGCTCGGCACATAGTAAGCACTTAAATACTAATACTACTAAATGCCATAAAAATAATCAATTGGTGGTATTTACTGAGCCCTTAATATATGCAGAACATTATGGGTTAGTGCTTGGGAGAGTACAATATAACAGAGTTAGCAAATGTGTTCCCTGACCACAAGGCGCTTACAGTCCGTGTGAATGTTTGCCTCTCCCTTTCTGTCTCAGGGCTTGTTTACATCTCTGAATTTGTCTCTCTCTTTCTTTACCTCTTCCTTTTCTGCCTTTTCTCCTCTCCCTCCCCACAGTTGACCGACATTCTGAAGCCCTACCCCTAACTCTGTTTTGACCTAAAAAAAATCGGGTTCCTTCATGTTTAGAAGAAACTGCTGCCCTCCATGGTTCTTTGGAGAGAATTAATGGTTAGCTGAGATCATTTTTGTATATCCTCTCATTTTTCACAATGTGGCTGTCAGATTTGGATTGCTAGACTGCCCCATGGTGGAGTCCTTGAAACCCTTGGGAGCCTGGGAGAATCCAGAATTTCCAGGGTCTTGGTGAGATCTTGGGGACCTATTCCCCTTTGCAGAGCACCACAGGTTTCCCTTGCAGGGAATCACAGGTGGTTCCAGGGCTCAGTTCCATTTCGGGCCCTCACCAGATTTCTAGAAGCCTCCATTCCCAGATTGGTCTAGTTGGGGCAGATGCTTGTTTTGACTTGCTTTGTCAGAAGAGATCCTGCTAATAGAAAGTGATTTTCAACTTGCTTATAAGCCCCCATCTTATTCTGTTTCCTCATCTGTAAAATGAGGATTAAATCCTACTCCCTCCTATTTAGACTGAGTCCCATGTGGACAGACACTATATCCAACCGGATTAGCTTGCATATACTCCAAAGCTTAGTATTGTACTTGGTAGACAGTAAGCATTTAAAAATACCACCAGTATTATTATCATTATTATTCTTGCACTTAATCATCTCGGGACACGGGGATCTGATTAGTTGCACCCCAGGACCGATCCCAGATTTTTTAGGGAAATCTTTGTCAGTATGATACTTGCAATCCCAGCGCTTAGTACAGTGGCTGGCACATAATAATAAGTGCTTAACAAATACCACAGTTATTATTATTAATGGATCAATCATATTTGTTGAACACTTACTGTGTGCAGCGCATTGTACTCAGTGCTTGGGAGAGTACAACAGAGTTGGTATACCCTGCCCACAACAAGCTCACAGTGTAGCGAGGGAGACAGGCATTAATTTAAATGAATTGCAGATATTTACATACGTGCTGTGGGACTGAGGGAGGGGTGAATAAAGGGAGAAAATCAGGGCAGTGCAGAAGGAAGTAGGAAATGAGGGTTTAGGGAAGGCCTTTTGGAGATGTACCTTCCATGTGGATTTGGAGGTGGGGAGAGTAGTTGTCTGCCAGATATGATGAGGGAGGATGTTTCAGGTCAGAAGCAGGACGTGGGTGAGAGGTCAGTGGTGAAATAGATGAGGTAATGCATGTCTGTGTGAGAGAGAAAGAGAGATAGGCATTCCCTTCAGAACAGTAAAGAATATTGATACCACCTCAGTGGCAGATTTTTCTATGTTCCGTTAGTTTATTCATTCCATTAAGCTCTGGTCTATTGCCTTTCCTTTTTTCTGTATTTTGTACAATGACTTTACAGGGTCTAGGTAGAAGATACACTAACTCATCTTTAAAACTACCTGCCTATTTTTGTTTTTCACTATGATCTTTAATGGATTCCCATAGTATGCATTATCTAGGTGCACATAAATATCTTCAATATGTTCCATTTCCAGGGAACATACCGTATCAGTATTGAATCAAATTAAACCTTCTTATATGTAAAAAGTGTAACAAATTCTGAATTGAATCTTACAGTCATATGGTCATAGAATGAAAAGAACTGTTGATTCCACCACATGCTGCCGTAGGCCACCCCAGTGTTTAAACCTCTGATAGCCATTCAGTCACTGAAATCTCTCCTGCTTCAAGTTTACTGTCACTTTATTGGGTCCTTGGTATAAATGGAGAGCAATTGATCAGCAAACCATGCCTATGACATTTTGTATACCTGAAGTCAGCTGTCATTCCACACCATAAATCTTTACTTTTGTAGATGAACAGCCCTAATTATTTTAACCTTTCCACCGGGGCCTTCCTTTGACCATTAATTGATCATTCCTTTGTGGCTCCTTCTCTAAGTTTAAATGCTTTAGAAAAAGAGTATGGACCAGTGGATAGAGCATGGGCTTGGGAGTCAGAAGGATCTTGGTTCTAGTCCCAGCTCCACCACTTATCTGTGGTGTGAATTTAGGCAAGACACTTGACTTCTCTGAGCCTCAGTTACCTCATCTGTAAAACTGTAAACTGTAAATCTGTGTAATCTCTAAATTATCTGTCTTCCCACCTCTTAGACTGTGAGTCCCATCTGGGACAGGGCCTGTACCAATCTGCTTATCTTGAATCTACCCCAGTGCTCAGTATAGTGCTTAGTGCATCTAGGCACTTAACAAACACCACAATAATCATAATTATATTTGAGACGATCAAAATCCATGTGTTCATCCCAGGAAGCGAGTGGTATTTCAGACCCAGAGAAGGGTTTCATTTCAACAGGGAAGAAATCATTATGTAATGAATTGTACCCATTTAGGAAATCTCACAATAATGGAAAAATGGTATTGGTTTGTGTAACAGTGTCATCAAAGTGTTTTGTTCCCTTTGTTGAAAATTTGTGACATACATTTCAGGCACGAACTCTTGGAAGAAGCCCGGAGAAAGGGGTTGCCTTTTGCCCAGTGGGATGGTCCTACAGTTGTTGCATGGCTAGAGGTAAGGAATGGGTTTTGCCACTTTGCGGTGGACCTGATGTTTTTCTGGTGGAATTGGGAAGAAGGATCCCGACAAAGGCATTGGAAGAATCCAGTTTTCTGCAGTTGTTTTTTTTTAAAAACGTTTAAATATCATTCCTTAAGGTGATTATATGTTCTTCTTCCGTATCCTATCTCTAGAAGAAATATGTTCTCCATGTCTTAGCCCTTTTTACAGGAATATTCACAGAATGATCATGACTAATTTTGAAGTCTGATGTTTGGCATTCTCTGTTATCATGACACGCCAATCCCTTTAAATATTCACATCCATCCATGGGGTATTTATTGTGCAGTTACAAGGTGCAGAACATTGTTTTAAGCGCTTGGGTGAGTACAGTACGGTAGTGACAGACAAGACTCCTGCCCACACTAATGCAGTTACAATCCAGTCAGCAGACTGTGAAAGCCCATCCACCAGGGTTAATAGTGGGGAACCAAGCTAGAGTTAATAGTTGCCTCAGTGGTTATCAAACAACTGCAGAGACCTTAGACACCCAGAGAGAAAAGGGATAAAGAAGACACCAAACTAAAATACCAACACTTCCTTAGCCAAACAGGCTTCTGTAAATACCTAGATTTTCAGAAAGACACAAACCAAGTTTTTTTTTAAAAAAAAAAACATTGCTTTCTTGGTCTTGAGCTTCATTATCAGGAAGTGCAGGATATGGCCCTTCAGACCATCTCGGTGAATGAATGAGATGAGCCAGGCAGTTGAAATGCTCATCATGGCTGGCTCATAGATCCTCACCCTTCTCCCCGGAAGATCGGTTGGTTAGTACTTTACCATTTGAATTTGGTGACTGCTGATTAATGCCCTTGATAGTCGTTCAGCCAAGTTGCTCTTTATACCTAACAAGCTCTAGGTTGCTCCGGGAGAGCCGGCTGTGGCCAGAATCCCAAAGCCTGTTTCAGATTGACAGCGGTTTAACAAGCAGCATTGTCATTTTGGGAAACAGGTCCCAGAAGGTCTGTCAGGGCCGGAACGCGCAATGGATATGCCTTTTTGAAGTACGCCAATTAATGCTGATTAACGCCGTGTCTTTTCACTAGTTGTGGCTGGGAATGCCGGCGTGGTATGTGGCAGCTTGCCGGGCCAACGTGAAGAGTGGGGCCATCATGTCGGCGTTGTCGGACACCGAAATCCAGAGAGAAATCGGCATCAGCAATCCCCTCCACCGCCTGAAACTGCGGCTGGCCATCCAGGAGATGGTTTCCCTCACCAGCCCCTCAGCTCCTCCCACCTCTCGAACAGTGAGTCTTTTTCAGCTTTCCCCAGCCCTCCGCCCCAGCGAGAGCAGTCCTCCGCAGCGTCTCCAAGTGTAAAATGAAAACCACGGGAACGCACTTCACGGTTAGGGTCGGTTGCTCTGAGAGAACTGAGCGTTCTAAGTAGGAAGTAGAACGGGTATTGAAACTCCCCATTTTACAGATGAGGAAACTGAGAACCAACGCAGTTAAGTGACTTGCCCAAGATCACACAGCAGGCAATTGACAGTCCTGGGATTAGAACCCAGGTCCTCTGACACCTAGAACCATGCTCTTTCGACTAGGCCACGCTGCTTCTCAACACAGTCCAAATGGCCAGAGTGTCTGTGATTGGGGGAGAAAGGCGGACTGAGTCTGCGTTAGTCCAAAACTGGCTTCGAACAGCAGCTGACCTCGTGCCCTCATTCGACCATTCAGTCCTATTTATTGAGTGATTACTGTGTGCGGAGCACTACTCTAAGTGCTCGAGCACTGCATTAAGTGTCCCGGAGTCTGTCCTGCTGATCCGGGCATTGTTGCTTTCGATCAGAGAGGGTTCCAGGAATGGAAGGAAGATTCAAGATGAAGGAAGTAACAGGGTCTTGGAGTTGCAGTGTAGGGTGTCCAGGGAGGATATGGTGCAAGATACATAATGTGTGGGAAAAGGGACTCCAAAGGAAACAGGCCTGAGTTAATTCATTCAATAGTATTTTTCATTCAATAGTATTTATTGAGCGCTTACTATGTGCAGAGCACTGTACTAAGCGCTTGGGATGAACAAGTCAGCAACAGATAGAGACAGTCCCTGCCGTTTGACGGGCTTACAGTCTAATCGGGGGAGACGGACAGACGAGAACAATGGCACTAAACAGCGTCAAGGGGAAGAACATCTCGTAAAAACAATGGCAACTAAATAGAATCAAGGCGATGTACAATTCATTAACAAAATAAATAGGGTAACGAAAATATATACAGTTGAGCGGACGGGTACAGTGCTGTGGGGATGGGAAGGGAGAGGTGGAGGAGCAGAGGGAAAAGGGGAAAATGAGGCTTTAGCTGCGGAGAGGTAAAGGGGGGATGGCAGAGGGAGTAGAGGGGGAAGAGGAGCTCAGTCTGGGAAGGCCTCTTGGAGGAGGTGATTTTTAAGTAAGGTTTTGAAGAGGGAAAGAGAATCAGTTTGGCGGAGGTGAGGAGGGAGGGCGTTCCAGGACCGCGGGAGGACGTGACCCAGGGGTCGACGGCGGGATAGGCGAGACCGAGGGACGGCGAGGAGGTGGGCGGCAGAGGAGCGGAGCGTGCGGGGTGGGCGGTAGAAAGAGAGAAGGGAGGAGAGGTAGGAAGGGGCAAGGTGATGGAGAGCCTCGAAGCCTAGAGTGAGGAGTTTTTGTTTGGAGCGGAGGTCGATAGGCAACCACTGGAGTTGTTTAAGAAGGGGAGTGACATGCCCAGATCGTTTCTGCAGGAAGATGAGCCGGGCAGCGGAGTGAAGAATAGACCGGAGCGGGGCGAGAGAGGAGGAAGGGAGGTCAGAGAGAAGGCTGACACAGTAGTCTAGCCGGGATATAACGAGAGCCCGTAATAGTAAGGTAGCCGTTTGGGTGGAGAGGAAAGGGCGGATCTTGGCGATATTGTAGAGGTGAAACCGGCAGGTCTTGGTAACGGATAGGATGTGTGGGGTGAACGAGAGGGACGAGTCAAGGATGACACCGAGATTGCGGGCCTGCGGGACGGGAAGGATGGTCGTGCCATCCACGGTGATGGAGAAGTCTGGGAGCGGACCGGGCTTGGGAGGGAAGATGAGGAGCTCAGTCTTGCTCATGTTGAGTTTTAGGTGGCGGGCAGACATCCAGGTGGAGACGTCCCGGAGGCAGGAGGAGATGCGAGCCCGAAGGGAGGGGGAGAGGACAGGGGCGGAGATGTAGATCTGCGTGTCATCTGCGTAGAGATGGTAGTCAAAGCCGTGAGAGCGAATGAGTTCACCGAGGGAGTGAGTGTAAATGGAGAACAGAAGAGGGCATGCAGCTATGTCGTCCCCAGGTCAGGGTTTCTGGCTACCTCTGGAAATCCCTGGTATGTTTTCTAGTTTTGTTAACAGGCCCTGAAGCCTGAAGAAAGAAAAGGCGCGAGCTTTCCGATTGGTCTTTATTGACCTTGAAGCCACACTGCTGCCAAATCAACTCCCAAGCCCCGTCGCTAATGTGATGGTTTGTGACTGACTTTCCAGGTCTGTCTGAAAGTTGACCACCAGTGAAGGCTGTTTTTCTGGAAGATCCATAACCCTGAAAGTACTCTCACCTGACCCCTCTTGAATTAAAGGGGTTTATTCATAGTGCTAAAAGAATATGCAGCATCAGTGTGCACGGTTCAAAAAGCCCTTTCTTGAAATGTGATCATTCCATTGAGAAGATGGCGATACAGTCCTGGTTGACGATGATGATGATGATAATCATTGTGGTATTTGTTAATTATAATTGTGGTATTTGTTAGGCAGTTACTATGTGCCGGGCTTACTATGTGCACTTACTAAGTGCTGAGATCGATACAAGCCAACTGTGTTGGACACAGTCCCCGTCGTACATAAATAAAAATGTTGGTATTTGTTAAGCGCTTACTAGGTGCCGAGCACTGTTCTAAGCGCTGGGGGAGATAGAGGGTAATCAGGTTGTCCCACGTGGGGCTCACACACTTTTAATCCCCATTTTACAGATGAAGGAACTGAGGCACAGAGAAGTTAAGTGACTTGCTTGCCAAGTGGCAGAGCCGGGAGTCGAACTCATGACTTCTGACTCCGAAGCCCAGGCTCTTTCCACTGAGCCGCACTGCTTCTGGCTCACAGTCTTAATTCCCATTTTACGGATGAGGTAACTGAGGCCCAGAGAAGTGAAGTGATTTGCCTAAGGTCACACAGCAGGCAAGAGGCGGAGTCGGGATCATTCATTCATTCAATAGTATTTATTGAGCGCTTACTATGTGCAGAGCACTGTACTAAGCGCTTGGGTTGAACAAGTCGGCAACAGATAGAGACAGTCCCTGCCGTTTGACGGGCTTACGGTCTAATACCCAGGTCCTTCTGACTCTTAGGCCCACGCTCTTTCCACTAGACCACATACGTGACCTGGAAGAGCTGCCTATTCCAGATGATAGAGTTTCCATCTGTTCCTGGAGAAGATTCCTTAAGCTTCTGACCCCCATATCCTCATTAATCCACTGGAAAAATCAGCGGTATTTTTTTTTAAGCCAACTGGGTTTAAAGCACTATAGTAAGTACTTGGAAAAATGGATCACCGTACTGTCTTTAAGCAGCGTGGCTCAGTGGAAAGAGCACGGGCTTGGCAGTCAGAGGTCGCGGGTTCTCATCCTGGCTCCGTCACTTGTCAGCTGTGTGACTTTGGGCAAGTCATTTAACTTCTCTGGGCCTCAGTGACCTCATCTGTAAAATGGGGATTAAGACTGTGAGCCCCACGTGGGACAACCTAATTACCTTGTATTCCCCCAGCGCTTAGAACAGTGCTTGGCACATAGTAAGCATTTAAAAAATACCATCAGCAACATATTTATTATATATTTAAGTTTGTAAGCTTATCAGGGGAAGGAGAAAGAAGGAGATCTAACCCCAGTCAATCAATTGTATTTATAGCTCCAGTGGGTTATACTTTTTCCCCAGAACTTCATATAATGTTTGGTACAACGTAAGTGCTTATTGGCAACTATTACTGCTAGTAATGGTAATGGAGGTATTTATTAAGTGCCACTGAGGACCATGCACTGTACTAAAGACACACCACTGGGCAGAAGAAGATGGTAGCAAGGAAGTAGAGAAAGTGATAATGATAAATTGAGTCCCAGTTAAAAGTTGGACCTAGACTAGCAAAGAACCATTAGGCATTCCATAGCTCTCCCGTAGATTTACTGCTGACAGCAACCCTGATTTTATTCACTCAATAGTATTTATTGAGCGCTTACTATGTGCAGAGCACTGTACTAAGCGCTTGGAATGGACAAATCGGCAACAGATAGAGACAGTCCCTGCCCATTGACGAGCTTACGGTCTAATCGGGGGAGACAGACAAAAACAATAGCAATAAATAGAATCACGGGGATGAACATCTCATCAAAATAATAGCAATGAATAGAATCAAGGTGATGTACATCTCATTAACAAAATAAATAGGGTAATGAAAATATATACAATTGAGCGCACGAGTGCAGTGCTGAGGGGAGGGGAAGGGAGAGGGGGAGGACCAGAGGGAAAGGGGGGAAAAGAGAGCTTAGCAGAGGGGAGGTGAATTGCTTAATACACTTTAATGCCTAATTAAAGTGTATTAAGTGTATTAAAGTGTTATTAAGTTGTTAAGTATTATTAAAGTGTATTAAGTGCTTAATACAGTGCTCTGTACATAGTAAGCACTCAGTAAATATCATTGATTAGTTGATTGATATAATTCTTTCTCGTTGGCC
This sequence comes from Ornithorhynchus anatinus, assembly GCF_004115215.2. Lineage (NCBI taxonomy): Eukaryota > Metazoa > Chordata > Mammalia > Monotremata > Ornithorhynchidae > Ornithorhynchus > Ornithorhynchus anatinus. The sequence continues at coordinate 27,030,346 of NC_041741.1, read as the reverse complement.
ATACAGACATTGATCCAGCCCTGAACTTTGTTTTTGATTTCACTGTGATTGACATGGGCCTTCTTTCATAGAAACATAGTGGTGATCTTCTGCAGTTAGGGCCCCCACACTGTCCTGGCTGAATTACACTCCCCAGTATAACCCAGTGGAAACAGCATGAGCCCGGGAGTCAGCAGACCTGGTTTCTAATTCCAGCTCATCACGTACCTGCTGTGTCACTTTGGTCAAGTCACTTAACTTCTCTGGGCCTCAGTTTTCTCATCTGTAGAATGGAGATTCAACACCTGTTCTTCCTTCCCCTTAGACTGTGAGCCACATGTGGGACAAATATAATTTACCTCCCCTGTGCTTAGCGTGGAAGTAGACAACATAGCTCTTAATACATACCATTAGGTAATGGAGTGAGCAGGGCGGATAGATGCAAATGTCTTTAGGCTCTGTAATGAAGAGTTCATGTCATAAAATCAAGGAGGGGTTTTCCTATTTATTCGGTAGAACACTGTATTATGCTCTTGGGAGGGTACAAAACAACACAATGGGTAGACCTGTTCCCTGCCCACAAGGATCTTGAAATCTAGAGGTTGTGACACACTTGAGAAGCAGAACCATCTAGTGGAAAGGGCACAGGCCTGGGAGTCAGAGGACTTGGGCTATAATCTTGGCTCGGCTGTTTTGTCTGCAGTGGGGCCTAGGGCAAATTGTTTCACTTCTCTGTGCCTCAGTTACCTCATCTATAAAATGGGGATTAAAGCTGTGAGTACCATGTGGGACATGGACCGTGTCCAACTTGAATATCTTGTATCTACCCCATCGCTTAGTTCAGTTCCCGGCACAAAGTGAGTGCTTAACAAATACCATAAAACAAAACGAGAAGCAGCGTGGCTCAGTGGAAAGAGCATGGGCTTTGGAGTCAGGGCTCATGAGTTCGAATCCCAGCTCTGCCACTTGGCTGTGTGACTGTGGGCAAGTCACTTAACTTCTCTGTGCCTCAGTTCCCTCATCTGTAAAATGGGGATTAAGACTGTGAGCCCCACGTGGGACAACCTGATTCCCCTATGTCTACCCCAGTGCTTAGAACAGTGCTCGACACATAGTAAGCGCTTAACAAATACCAACATTATTATTATTATTATTATTAAGCCCCTGTCCCATGTGGGGCTCAGAATTTCTCACAGGATGGGCCTACTGTGTTTTGAAATCAAATTCCTGGAGTGGTCCCAACATTTAACCTGGAAGTGCTTCAAGCCAGAGAGGAACTTAGACAGAGAATAAATACCTACTGGACCAAAATACTCTAGTCTGGGCCTGCATGCGTCACACCTAGGGCTTGTCCATACATATTATGCCCAAATAACATAACTCAGTTCTATTCTAACTTACTGTTGCAGTTCTGGCATATACTGCTTCAACCAAGTAGGTTAGCTGGGGTATTTTCTCACTCTGAGTTTGCCAAAATATTACAGCTATTATTATCTGGACATGTTTCAGATTTAGCAAGTTCCTCCCTAGCTTAGAAACTCTACATCTATTCCAAGGATGAACATCCTTCTGTGAGAGTGCTCCATATAGCCTTAAATACTCAAAGCAAAGCCTTGCATATGTTGAAAGCATGGAATGGGTTGGCATTTCTTGGAAAAGCGAAAGTACAGTTGGAGAAAATCATATTCCAGATAATTCAGTGCATAGAAAAAGTAAAATGCAGAGTAGCCTAAAGGGATGTAAAAATGGGAAAATGTGTGCGAAGAAGGAATTCCTTTGTAGTCATAGTAGCATTTATTAAGGACTCACTAGGCACTCTGCACTGTACTAAATGCCTGGGAAATACAAATCAAGCAAATGGCCCCTTCCCTGCCCGCAAGAAGCTTACATTCTAATGGGGCAGACGCATATAAAAAGTATTTTCAGAGTAATCAAAATGAATGAATATTTTACATTTGAAAAAGAGTATAGACATGAGTGCTAAGGATGGTTTCCATAGGTGACTTTTGGATGCTGTGAATCGATCAGGGAACGTTTGTTGGAAGAAGTTGGCTTTCAGGAGAGCTTGAATATGGGGAAAGATTGTGAGTCTGTTTGATTTGAGGAAAGAGAGAGTTCCAACCTTATAGAACAGCAAAGTGAAGGATAGTGTAGTGAGTGAGGTATTGGTAGTTAGTTATAGTATTTAGTGAGTGCTTACTTTGTACAGAACACTATACTAAGCACTGGGAATGAGTGTACACATGGGAATTAAACCCAGGCTCTGTCTCTGGAGGGACTACAGTTAGTAGATTATCTTGGGAGAAACAAAAAGAGCAAGTTCGAGAGTAGCGACTGAAGACAGCAGATGGAGAGTGGACAGGAGATTGGCTGGAAGAAGAGAGACCAGTAGTTGTGATACTCAGATCCTTCCAGACTCTCTCTCACCTAGTTTCCCGCATAACCAGGGCCAAGCATTATGAGTCTCCTGAGAGATTAGCAGGTGAACTTTCTAGTCAAGAAATAGGAAATCTCCTTGGGACCTGATTAGCAGCAGATCTGCTGAACCCTCACCCGTTTTTCAAAACCTACAATTGAGTGTGACATTCAGTCTGGCTTTCATGGGAGTTGAGGGAGTCTTTTCCACCTCCTGTGTAAACCATTGGAAAATCAAAAGCAAAACAAAATATTCTCCTTTTTTCCCCTTTTCTGCTGAAATCTGCAGAGAAACAGCATGGCCTAGTGGATAGAGCATGGGTCTAGAAGTCAAAAGGACCTGGTTTGCATACCCGCTTTGCCACTTGTCTACTGTGTGACCTCAGGCTAGTCCCTTGGCTTCTCTGTGCCTTGGTTTCCTCATCTGCAAAATGGGTATTAAGACTTTGAGCCCCATATGGGACAGGGACTGCATCCCACCTGATTTGCTTGCATCTACCCCAGTGCTTAGTCCGATGTCTGGCACTTAGTGAGTACCATAAAAAACCACTAAATGTATAAGTGTTATGCTTTGTAATCTAAGACAGTGTCACTGATGAAATAGTTATTCATGGGTACAAGTGTATATACATATATGGTAGTGCTGAGTAAAGTGTTTACACTGCCAGTCAAGTCAGAATCTGTAGGGTCGGCCAGAAGGCTGCCATGGAGACTAGCATGGCTGAAGAGGAAGTGGACTATCACCCCAACTTTTCATGCAGGTAAGACTATACTGAAATATCCACGATTGGCATCTACTGCTACTTGTCTGCCACTAGCTTGCCATAATAATGTCGGTATTTGTTAAGCGCTTACTACGTGCAGAGCACCGTTCTAAGCGCTGGGGTAGGTACAGGGTCATCAGGTTGTCCCACATGAGGCTCACAGTTAATCCCCATTTTACAGATGAGGTAACTGAGGCACAGAGAAGTGAAGTGACCTGCCCACAGTCACACAGCTGACAAGTGGCAGAGCCGGGAGTCGAACCCATGACCTTTGACTCCGAAGCCCAGGCTCTTTCCACTGAGCCACGCTGGGATCTTTGGCAAGTCATTTTACTTCTCAGTGCCTCAGTTACATCATCTGTGAAATGAGGATTGAGACTGTGAGCCCCAGATGGGAAGGGGACTGTGTCCGACCCCATTTGCTAATCTCCACCCCAGTAGTGCCTTGCACATAGTAAGCACTGAAAAAATACCACTATTATTATTATGTATTTAAAGTTCTTCCCAAAAGAAAGGTGTCTGCACTTCCCTGGGAAGTCACTCCTTGTTGGACAACTTTTATGGTTGGTGCAGTATGTCAATAGAAACAAAATCAAACCCCTTTTTTCGTTAATGTATTTAAGCGCTAACTATGTATCGAATGCTGGTGTCAATACTGTTTTAAGCGCTTGGGTAGATAAAGTTAATCAGGTTGGACACAGTCCCTGTTCCACTTGAGGCTCACCGTCGAGGAGGGAGAACAGCTATTGAATCCCCATTTTACAATCGAGGAAAGCGAGGGACAGTGAAGTTAAGTGGCTTTCCCAAGGTCACACAGCAAGCAAACTAGTGGCCGAACTGGAATTAGAATGCAGGTCCTCTGATTTCCAGGCCCGTGCTTTTTCCACAAGGCCACATTACTTCCCCTTGTTTATTGTGAGAAGAATAAAGGCTTCAGAGCATAAACTATTCTGGACTATAAGTGGTTGAAATTAATTTTCCATTTGGTAAACAACAAAGATTCTTTAAACCAATAACGGAAGTGTTCGAGTGAATAACTCCAATCCTTAACCTGAAAAGTAAGTGTACCAGTTGGGAAAAAAATCTTTGTTTCACCTGATATAAGACTTCAATATTTACTTATAGCCTATTAAAAATTGTTCTGCCAGTGTTCCAAATATTCATCTATAGTTTCATATGCTTAATTAAGAATGTGGTTTTTAAAGCTTTCCTCAATGAAAACTTACCAAAATATGTATTTTCATAATATTGATGGCTAAAAATAATTTCAGTGTTTATTCCTAGCAGAAATAGAATTATAGTCTGTTGGAAAACACACACTCCCCAGCTCAAATTTCATGTTTGGTAAAATTCAAAAGCACATTCTGTTAGTTCTTTTAATCAATTCAGTTGATATATCAGTCATAGGGAAATAATGAAATCTTAATTGGTGGTTTGAAAGTTCCCAGAGTGATTCAGAACCTTAGTAGCAAAATTTAGCTCAACAAGTGCAGCTTTTGGAATTTGAACTGCTACCTGTTAGAATCGGTGGGAAAGCAGATTTATAGTCATAGAGCTGATCGTAAATATTGTTTTCACTCATTGTGTGTTCATAACACATCAGTGATAGTTCCTTTTAGAAAACAATTATGGTGTGTATAATCGAAATCTAATTTTCAGTGACAGTATTTTTCCTCATTCACTCTTCTATAAGCTTGGACTAGTTTTATCCATTGGGTCTATTGCTCACCTTTTCTTCTCCCGTGAAAACGTGTCGTCCGTTGCTAAGAAATTCAAACAAATTAAAGATAGTTGTCACTTCCTACAAATATGAAAGTAAGGTGGAAAATTTTAAGTCGTTAAACATTTGGCATGGAATATACAAATCTGTATCAAGTGTTTCTACTTTTAAGTACAAAATGGTTATATTGATGTGTTTAATTTGGAATTGAGTACAGAAGCAAAATGGGGATTCAATACCAGTTCTCCTTCCTACTTAGAATGTGAATGTCATGTGAGGCCCGATTATCTTGTACCTACTCCAGCACTAGGCACATGGTAAGTGCTTCACAAACACTGCAATCATTACTTTGATCATTATTATCTTTATTAGGAACTCAATTGTACTTATCAAGGGCTTACTCTGAACAGAGTACTGTACTAAGCAGACACACTCCCAGCCCACAGCTAGTTTATTATTATTAAATATTATCATTTGAGTTGACTTGAAGGTGGAAAAAAGGTAAAAGCCAGTTACTGAAAATCAAGCCCATATTCATTCCTGAAGCAGTCCATGGTGGGGGAAACCTGAGGGGATGAACCTCTTTCAATTACTAAATGTCTTTTTAAAGTCAGGATCTAAACCTCTCCCATACATTAATGTGTGCTTAATCTTTAAGGTTTCAATTGATTACAGTGAGGTGTAAATGTCTATTAATAACTCTTAAGGTTCAATTACTAAAGGAATCCAGCTGGACATTTGCTGTTCTACATCAAAATCGCAAACGGTCCCATGGTTCCCTGCAGCTGCAGGGAGTTGGGCCAGCCCAGTTATGCTGATCGTGATGCTATGCGCTGTTAACTTACAGTGGTGCTGCCTTTCTCCTTTAACACTGCTTACCTAATGTGGATCGGACCTGCTTCCCTCCGGGTCTCATCACTAGCCCTCAGGCAACGTTTGGGTGACGCACGAAGAAATGGAAAACCTTGCGGCTCCCGCCAAAACGGTCAGTATCTGGCATCTTAACTATGTCATCCGTTCAGTCATTCAGTCGTATTTATTGAGCGCTTACTGTGTGTAAAGCACTGTACTAAGCTCTTGGGAGAATACGATATAACGATAAGCACATACCCTACCCACAGTGACCTTTCAGTCTAGAGGACTATCTCTGAAGAGAAATGTGGGTGAACTGTTTACATGGTGTAATTATCTGACTAGGATCAAGCAGTTGTATTTATTGAGCACTGACCGTGCGCAGACAGACGAAACTCTTTAAAAATGAACGTGAGAAAGAAATAAAGCAAAGGAAGAATTAGTTTTCACTGTTTTGATCTTTTGTTATTGTGGGTATTTCACCATTTGAGTTTCAGTGTGAAGAATTTGTTTTCAATCCACCTATTGCATTTATAGAGCACTTTCTGTGTGCCGAGTCCCATACTAAGCGCTTAGGAAGATTTAATATATATTATACTATTATATAATATATAGTTTACCTCTTCTCTGCCCGCAGGGAATTTACACTCTTAATCTTTTTTTTTTTTTCAATGTGGCTATTTCACCATTTGAGTATTGAAGCAAACTAGATTCCCAAAATGAAGAATACTGGAGAAGCAACGTGGCTCAGTGGAAAAGTGCACGGGCTTTGAAGTCAGAGGTTTCGAATCCCAGCTCTGCCACTTGTCAGCTGTGTGACTGTGGGCGAGTCACTTAACTTCTCTGTGCCTCAGTTACCTCATCTGTAAAATGGGGATTAAGTCTGTGAGCCCCACGTGGGACACCCTGATTCTCTTGTGTCTAAGCCAGCCCTTAGAACAGTGCTCTGCACATAGTAAGCGCTTAACAAATACCAACGTTATTATTACTATTAGAGCTGGGAAGAATCATGGAAGATCATAGAGTTCAATCCTTTGCCTCCATGCAGATAAACTAAATTCTCCAATCATCTCTCAATGACTCTCTTTTAAAGATCTCCTTTAAGAGATAACAACTTCCCGTAGAAGTCTGTTCTAATGTTGTAGGTATTGAGGAAGTCATTCCAAAGCTGCTGTTTTAAGTTCCTTAATCAGTGGTATTGATTGAGCACTTCCTATGTGCAGGTATGTGACATTACAAAAGCAGATACGTTCCCAGCTGACAACAAGCCTTAAGGGCAGGGATCATTCCCAGTGCTTAGTGCAGTGTTCTGCACAAAGGACTTAATAAATACTACTATAAGTCCATTGTGTTCTCCTGAGTGCTTAGGTCAGTGTTCCGTACCCAGTATTCATTCAATAGTATTTATTGAGTGCTTACTATGTGCAGAGCACTGTACTAAGCGCTTGGAATGTACGAATCGGCAACAGATACGGTCCCTGCCCATGGGACTCAGTAAATGCCTTTGATTGATTGCTCTTTACTGCTGACTGTGCTTCTGAGGCTTGTGCACAAGGAGCTATGAAGATAATTATGAGCCATTCCATAGAGCAGAACAGCTTGATGGAGAGAGACTGAAGAAAACTGAGGCTCTGCATCAGTCTCTTCCTACACAGAACAGATGATTTTCCTCAGCAACACAGCACTTAAAACCGTTATGGCATTCTGGGAGATGGGCAAGACACATTTTTTGGCACTTGGGAAGAAGCCCACAGGCATCGAGACACCTGAGGAGCATGGACTCCAAGAAGATTTCAAGTAGCTTGGATGTAGTAAGCTAGAGGCAGGTTCCCCTGTGCAAACAGAAAACAATTTTATCACAGAAGAGCACTTTGAAGATAGATTTCAACACTGCCTAAAGCAGTACTTCTCAGCAGTAAAGCGCTAGGAGAGTGTGCTATCAGAGCAATCGAAAGATGCTCTCTGTCCTTAAGCAGAGATTTCAGGACAACAGGGATGTCAGAGGGCAGTCTTGAAAATATCAAACATGTTGGCCCAGCAAGAAATGGCGTGTCCTTTTTCAGTTAAACTGCATACACGGGTAAGATCTCACCAACAGCAAGTAGCAAGATCTTTGAAAAATAAAAGTTATATGTGTATGGACCTATATTTGCATATCCATTTTGCATGCAGATAGCTGTGTTAGATGTAGGGTCATGACTAGATCTGTAGAATTTGGGAATGCAGTAGTTGCGCCTAATTCCTTTCTGTCACTTCAGATGTAGTCATTCAAATACTTCACTGTTGCCACACCAAAGCCAAATTGTGTTTATTTCATAAATCTCTGTGCTAGTGGATGTTTTGTTTGCATGTTTTGGTAATTCAGGATTGAATAATTTACAGCTACGGGGTTAGAAAAATAGCATAATACAAATGCTAATTCAGATTTTTTAAATCACGAGAGGTGTATGTCACAGATTTGCATTTGTTAAGTATGAAGTTTGATAATTGGGTTCCTTCTCTTATTACTGTGTGAATTAATCAGTTAGATTTACCACCTTCCTTTGACAAAAATAAATGATTGTATAATACCACTTGGTAATTGGCTTTCAAAAGTATGTGGGTGAATAGTCAGTTTGTTTTCTTCTTATTATTAAAAGAATAGTGCGTAAACTTCTACATTTCACTTTACTGTCATGTAAGCAATTATTCTGAGATTTAAAGGTATAATTTAACCATATATTTTGCTCTATCCAGTTTACTTCAGTCAGGTCGATCACATTTCCTATGCACAATATTAATGTTTTTACCAAAACCAGTAAAAACTTTGTAACTGTTCTTTCAAGAAATGATGTATAATCCTAGCAACAGATGCACTCAAAAACAGGCAGTCCTATTTTCTCCTGCATTTGACCGTGGACCCTGACACTGTATCACTCAGGGAAAAACCTGCTGTAGTATTCTGCTTATTCAGGCACCATGATATTTTTGTGTAGTGCACATTCTTGAGCAACAAGGACTCATTTTTTTCCCCCCATTTTATTATGCAGAAGGAATCAGAAGAAGGAAGTTGGGCCCAGGTAAGGGCTAAAAAATTACTAAAAATTTACTTGGAAGGGTATTTTTCGCTCAAGCATACTCATCAGTTGCGTATGAAAGAAATAGGGCTAGAAAGCCTTGGGCGCTGGTGCCGGTGGGTAAGAGGTATGGGTTGGAGGAGTGTGGTTGGGGTGACCTCCCTAGTGAATTTTCAAAAGCAGAGACTTAAGCGGTAATGATTTTCAAGAAGAAGTGATTTCCACCAGGCTGACGTGGGGGAAAAATGTGTTGCTGCCCTGAGAGAAACAATCAAGTTTAATGTATTCTTCTCTCCCTCCTGCCCCTCCACACGCCTCCGTCTGCATGGAGGTCCTGGTCCTTCTTGGCTCCAGAAATGTCCTCCGTTTCTTTTCCCCAGGCTCCCGACGGGATGGCATTCCACCTTTAGGGGACAGTGTCTGAGGCAGACACACTTCACAGTAGCTAAGAAGTGGGTCTCCGTGGGCTGACTTGGTGTTGATCTGTTTGCGGAACTAAGCTGCCCTGGCTTTCGTTTAGTATATTTATCTTTCATCTTGTAAGTTTGTTTTGTATTTTTATTGTTTCGCGTTTGCTTATGTAGCTGTCACTGAACTTCTCTCTTCCCTTTATTCTTAGACTGTGAGTCCCTGGGGCTATTTCCTCCCCCATATAATTTTTCCCAGCTCTTAGTACAGTGGTTTGTAAACTGGAGGAGATTAATAAATACCATTCTGTTTCTACAGTTTTCCTATTTTTTGTTTTTCGGCAGACTCTGGCCTACGGTGACATGAACCACGAGTGGATCGGTAATGAATGGCTTCCCAGCTTGGGTTTACCTCAGTATAGAAGTTACTTCATGGAATGTCTGGTAGATGCAAGAATGTTAGATCACCTGACGAAAAAAGATCTCCGTGTCCATTTAAAGATGGTGGATAGTTTTCATCGGTAGGTTCTTCCCAAGAGCAACGAAAAATCAGCAAATGAGAAAATGCACCTTGTTCTTGTTAAAACAAATGGGGAAAGGCTGTATTTAGTAGTGGCATTTGCTATTTAGAACAACATAGCGTGACTCTATGGAGGGAGTATTTTCCGGGAGAAAGCTGATGAATTCAAGACCTAGAGTTCTCAAGAAATATTTATTTTCCTAATCCACTACCTGGAAGATTGCTAACGGGGATTTTATAAGGCATTTGGCATTAGTAACACAATGAGAAATGCAGAGCAGACCTATACAAAGATCTGGGTTGTGGAAAGGTGGAGTGATACAAATTCAAAAAGGCACTGTACTAATGAAGAAGGAAATTGAACAGGTCCCAGAAGGACGCATTTCCTTCTTAAGATGCTATGGCTTCAACTCTGGCTTTTATCGATCAGATAATGTCCTTCTGTTAAAGCGGTTACATTTTTCAAAATGGTTAGCAAGATGCATCCTCTCACCCGTAGAAATTTAGAACAGCTATAGGGAAATGTGGAAGCTTCTTTGAGGGGCAAAAATTTGTTGCTGCCCAGAGAGAAACATCAAGTTGAATGTATTCTTTTCTCTCTTGCTCCTCCAAAAATGGCATGCCTGTTTGCTACTAGTGTTGTTTGGGGAGCTGTGACAAGCCTCAGGAACATCTTGTGCTCCTGGGTGTCTAGGAAAGTCAAATTTGAAATTATTCATTTATATTGATATCTGTTCTCCTCTAGACTGTGAATTCTTTGTGGGAAGGGAATATATCTATGATCTCGCTGAAATTAGACTCTCCTAAGTACTTAGTTTGGTGCTCCGCTCATAGGACCTGCTCAATGAATACCATTGATTGATTTTTACTTTCTTGATCATTTCGAGTGACCTTTCAGGGATTGCCCCCATGGAATTGCTGCCCCTGGGAAAATCTTTGAAAAGTAACTTACAGTTTACCCCTAAAATACTAAGATGTCATTCCCCTCCCCGTTGTCCGGAATCTGCTACGGTCTCTCTTCACCAGGCAGTATGTAGTCGGAGATAATAATAATAATAATGTTGGTATTTGTTAAGCGCTTACTATGTGCAGAGCACTGTTCTAAGCGCTGGGGTAGATACAGGGTAATCAGGTTGACCCACGTGAGGCTCACAGTTAATCCCCATTTTACAGATGAGGTAACTGAGGCACAGAGAAGTTAAGTGACTTGCCCACAGACTCACAGCTGACAAACGGCAGAGCTCGGATTCGAACCCATGACTTCTGACTACCGAGCCCGGGCCCTTTCCACTGAACCACGCTGCTTCTCTACCCCTTGGTGACCCCAGCTTCTCACTCAGGGGCACTTCCGTGGGCTTTCTCTTGCTAATTGTTCTACACTGATTTATCCCTGTGTATTTCTTTAGCATTTCTTGAACTTATTGCAAATGTATACACCCGCATATCAAGAAACAAATTTCATACGCTTATCGATGTACCGCCTACAGAACAGAGCAATTCTTCTCAACGATGGAGAGAGATAGGTACTTGAAGTGAGTCACCAAGGGATTTGGAGGCATTTCTATACCAGATAACTTGGAAACTAGAGTTGATATCCATTTCTTTAAAATAATTAGAAACAGGGCAGTGAGACAGATTAGATCACTACCATAATCCCTTACAGCCTTATGCTTTAATTTTCTTTCAGTCATTTTCTAGTTCTTTTCACAAATAACTCACTGAATTATGTGGGTGGAATTATGAAAGAATCTGGATCTGTCTTCGCTGCTTTTCAGGTTTTTTTCCAAGATGTTTATTTACAGAATTAAATTATTAGATATCCTTAATGTCATTAAGGGAAATAAAAGCACTTCTGAGGCAAGAAATAGGAATAAATCTATTCCACATTGTCATGTATTTTTTTTTCTTTTTCTAAATGAACAGAACAAGTTTACAGTATGGCATCATGTGCTTAAAGAGGCTGAATTACGACAGGAAAGAACTGGAAAGGAGGCGAGAGGCAAGCCAACATGAAATAAAAGGTAAAATTTCCTCTTCCCAAATGCAGTGTGTTGTTGTCACATGTCAAGCTCTCAACTTCAAGTAGCAAATGGTGCTTTGACTCATATTTCACCAGCTTGGTGGTTGAAGTGAAATATTGCTCCACATTGGCAGTGAGCAGTTATTTTAGTCCACAAGATACTCAACACCTTCTGTCGAACTTTCTTCGGTCCACTGCTTTCAAACATCATCCTGGCTCCTGATATTGTCTTTCCTGATATGTTTCCTGAAATGATGTTTTCATACAAATTACACACTTTTTCATTCAACTTTACTTTTAACTAGTCTAGTTCATTTAGTATTTCTAATCAGTCGATATTTATTGAGTGCTTACTGTGTGCGCAGCACTGTACTAAACACTTGGGAGAGTACAATACAAAAGTTCTGGGAATCCCCACTGCCAAGTATAACAGATAGACAGATACGGGGGTTGTGTGATGTAATAAGAAGGCAGGAAGATCTGAGTCCATCACCCTAGGACTTGACACTTCTTCTTGACACTTGACAATTTAAGTCCCTAAATTGAAAAAGGGGACAATAAATGGTTCTGGGAGTCCTCAGTGGATTTGACCGTTAGCGAACATGTTGGTTGAATCTTTGGGGATCACTATGGTACCCATCCTCAGGGATATGAGCTCCACGAGCTTGACGGGGGCTGTTAACACCTTGGGATCAGACCTGAAGCAGTAAAGTGATCATTTTGGGCAGGACAGGCAGCAGCAGTTAGTTCAACCTCCCAGTGGATGTAGAAAGGGGTCAGAGGTGGAAGCAAGATAATGGCTCCACTTTTGCCCACGTTGGCAAACTCCAGCCCAATTTCTGGGTTTCTCAAGCTGTCCGCTGGGCTCTGGCAATGGTCTGAAGTTCCTATCACCCCCGGGCGGGGAGTCAAGAATGATGCCTGTCATGATGCCTAAAGACCTGAGATAATTCTCAGGAGACAAGTGTCAAGGCTCCAGAAATCGTGTAGCAGCTGGAATGGACCTTGCAGGATGGCACAGACGCCCCCCACTCCCCACCCCCAGTCTTCTGTGTCTTGAGCTGCTGTTATCTGAAGTAGATCCAGCTTAGTGTCAGAAAGGTCCACTAACCATCTCCATCAAGCAACCAGATCCCACTCTGGCCAGGTCTTCCATCTCTACTCCACTGTTCTCCTTCCTCACCTCTTCATCTCTCCCTCCTTTTCCATCTCATCTCTCTTCCCATTGGTCACCCTTTCTTTTCCCTCTGTTCTTCTCCTTCTCTCAATCTCCATTTTTTTCCCTGTCTTCTCCCTATCTTCCTTTCCACTATTTCCCATTCGTCTCCACCTCGTTTCCCCTCTCTGCCAACTCTGTCTTATGTTAGGCTCTATTCACTCTTAGAATCAAACTTTGGCACACCTGCCCACCCTGGGCTTCAAGAAACATCTCTATAGATCACATCATCCCGATAACCCTCCACATCCTTGCCTGGGGCATGATCCATGAGATGATCCAATGTATGGACTCACTGACATCAAAGCAGGCATTAATAATGATCCAGAAGTATGAGTATCCTGATGGTTATTTTTCAAAATTCAGGAGTTTCTCTTGCAGTGTGTTTTCCTTCTTCCTGATCATGCTATCTCATCAATCGCTTAGCACTTGAGAATACAATCTGTGAATTTGCTAGTTATGGATATTGTATTGCTCCCTAGCTGGAATTTATTTAGTCCATCTCCCCTGTTAGACTGTACACTCCTTGCGGGTAGGAATTATTGGTACTACCTATTGTACATTCCCAAGTGCTTAGTGCAATTCTCTGCCACCAGTGAGAGCTCAGTAAATACTGTTGAGTGACTGGTTTGCTATTTTTCATCTGTTCAGTGGCTTACTTTTTTTTCATTTTCAATTCTCCTCAATATTTTTAAGTATTATATATTTGGCAATTTGGTTCCAGTTGTCTCCCCCAAAAGATTGCAGTTTGGAGGACAGGGACTGTGTATTTTCCTTAAACGTTTCTAATCCTCTGATAATCATAATGTTGGTATTTGTTAAGCGCTTACTATGTGCAGAGCACTGTTCTAAGCGCTGGGGTAGACACAGGGGAATCAGGTTGTCCCACGTGGGGCTCACAGTCTTAATCCCCATTTTACAGATGAGGTAACTGAGGCACAGAGAAGTGAAGTGACTTGCCCACAGTCACACAGCTGGCAAGTGGCAGAGCGGGGATTTGAACCCATGACCTCTGACTCCAAAGCCCGTGCTATTTCCCCTGAGCCCCGCTGCCCTCAGCCCCGCCATAACTCATATTTTCACTTTGAGCTTTGGCTAAAGTACTGTGTATTTTGACAAAGGCAAAATTAGTGACCATTTTTCTGATAACATGAGCCTGTCTGGGTACAGTGTGACAAGGTTCCAGAAGAAACAATAATACAATATCTGTGCAGTATTGACCACGGTAAATACTGCAGTGCGAGTCTTCCTTAGCCTGGAGTTGATGATGATGATGGTGGTTCTGTGGAGAATTGGACCCCATGTATTGCTTATAACATCTCAACTGGCTCATTACTTAGGAGCAACTGGGTATTTTTTTCAGGCCTAAAACTGACTTGTTTAGGTTCTTTACATATGAAGGCTCTGACAAACTGAAGGCTGTTTTCAAGTAGACTGTTCAAATTGATTTTTAAGCTAGAACTAATGGGCCGAAGATATAGCGAGGACAGTGTGTGCTTGGCCAAGCTTAAAGTTGCTTTTAACACTTCAATAGCCAATAATTTAATTCCTCTTTTGAAGTGTTTGTCTTTATTGCACATGATTTTTTTTTTTTACTAGTATCTGCACATTTCCTCTTAGGGGCTCACACTTGTGGCTTTGTAGCCAATGAATTTGGCACCTTGGCCTTTGGAATGGCATTCCAAGTAAAAAGTGATGAGCCCAGGCCACTGAGAATCCAACTGTACAGAAACAGTTTACAGGATTTTATCTACTCCACAGTGCAAATTAACTTGGTCCCAAAGAACAGATTTTGAGGTGAGAAGATCACTTCTCAAATATGAATTACATTAGCAGAATACAGCAGAGTAAAAATGAGTTCCTCTAGTGGTTATGTGTTTGTCAAGAGTATAACAATTTCTTAATGCAGAGAGAAAATACCCCTTTGATTTTTAACGGTTAAAATAGAGTGACCAGTAATCTGAAGACCTCTAGAAGATAAATCATAAAAACAACCACATAAATTGGGTATCTGTTTTCAGGCAGCAATCCACAGCACGAAATTTGAAAAATAGAACATGATTCTTCAAGGTTTTTTTGCACCATCCACTTTCTCCCAGCGCGGGATTGGGGAGATAAATCTAAGGAGGTATATATGGCAATTTTCCATGAGCGTGATAAAGGAAGTAATAAGCTGCTCTCAGAAGACTTCATAGGATTAGTCTAAGAGGTTTTAAAAATACCTTGATTTATATGGATGGACATGCTTTATCGACATGGAAATGGAAGCTCCTTGAGAGCAGGGACCAGCATTCTAGTTTTATTGCCTGCTCCCAAGCACCTAGTACTGTGTTTAATCCATCAGTGGTATTTATTGAGTGCCTGCTGTTTGCAGAGCACTGTACTAAGCTTCAGGATGTAAGCTCATCCTCTAGACTGTAAGTTCATTGCGGGCAGCGAATGTGTCTGCTTATTGCTGTATTGTACTCTCCCAAGGGCTTAGTACAGTGCTCTGCACACAGTAAGCACTCAATAAATATGATTACATAAATTGAATGAATACTAAGTGCTTGGGAGAATATGATATAACAGAGCCGGTAGACATATTCCTTGCCCACCGTGAGCTTACATTTTAATCAATAGTAATGATGATGATAATGGGAGAGATGTAGTGGACTGTGAGCTACAAGCATTTCCTAAAAAGCCAAATCCTTTCAAAAGATAAATCCTTCTTGAGGGAACAGAGTGTGTATTTCTGATCAAATGTGGGCCGATAGCGACTGGGGTTAACAGCAAGAAATATGTGTTGCGACTGCCAGTTTGGGAATGACTGTCCTCTGAGCTGTGCGGCCTTTGGGTATCTCAGCTGCCAAAGCGATACCATTCTACTATCCCATGGCCACAACAAGGCGACTGAAAGGGTCACTGCAAGGTTGGGGTCTCTGTGCATTAGAAGCAGTGTCCCTAAATGTGATAGGAGCGGAGGGAAACAGTCTAAAGCTATGCCCCTCGCCTCAGCCCCGGGTTTAGGGTAAGTGCCAACAGTATTCAGCATCAGCAAAATGCGAGCGTCTTTGTACAAACCTCTTCACGTGAACTGAATGTTCAACATGCGTCCAGCACTCCAGGCTAAAGGAGCAGACAGTAGACATAGCTTGATTAATTAAAACCACAATTAAACGTGAGGAAACGGAGGTATAATTGAAAGGAGTGAATGAACTATATCACTGGCATTGGAGCAACAAAACAAGGAAGGAGAGGGATGAATCGCGGAATGGCTGTTGGAAGGGGCTTTGAAAGAGCAGAGGGACATAAATCAGTGAAACTGAGAAGGGCAGGCATTAATAATGATGTTGGTATTTGTTAAGCGCTTACTGTGTGCGGAGCACTGTTCTAAGCGCTGGGGGAGATACAGGGTGATCGGGTTGTCCCACATGAGGCTCGCATTCCAAGCAGAAGGAAAAGTAGGAGACTTGGATTGGATGTGAGGAAGAGAAGTGAGAACAGTAGCAGCTAGGATGTGAGTGTGGGATGAGCGAAGAGTCCAAGCTAGGGAAATGTTAGAGAGGAAAGCAGGTAGGTAATAATAATACTACCAATAATAATAATTGTGGTACTTGTGAAGCACTTACTATGGGCCAGGCACTGTACTAAGCACTGGGGTGGATACAAGCAAATCAGATAGGTAAGTGGAAACCAGTTGGTGCACAGAATTAAACCTGATTGCCAGGTATTCTTGTTTTCTATCAGATGGAATAGGGAGACATTAGGAATCAGTGTTCGAAGAAAGGTGGGGAGCATGCAGTTTTAAGGCCTGATCAAGCCTTTATTAAATTACTTCATGCATTTCAATAGAGATCTAGAAAACTCTCAGCCAGAAGACAGCCACTGATTAATGGATTTGGAATAGGACCCCTGAGAAACGATAAGGGAAATGGCATTGTTCTGCCTAGAGGATGAGTATTGGAGAACAGTTTTGTACCTGATTCAAGTAGAGAGGGTGGTACCCAATTAAAGAAGAGTACCAATTCTTCAGATGGAAGGAGAAATATAATAATGTCGGTATTTGTTAAGCGCTTACTATGTGCCGAGCACTGTTCTAAGCGCCGGGGTAGATACAGGGTGATCAGGTTGTCCCACGTGGGGCTCACAGTCTTCATCCCCATTTTACAGATGAGGTCACTGAGGCACAGAGAAGTGAAGTGACTTGCCCAAGGTCACACAGCTGACGAGCGGCGGAGCGGGGATTCGAACCCATGATGACCTCTGACTCCCAAGCCCGGGCTCTTTCCACTGAACCAGGCTGCTATCCCAAATATGCCTAAATATACCTAAATTCCCTGGGCGGGGGGGGGGGGGTGGTTAGGTCATCACAATGTAGGATTCCAACGCTAAGAATTGGCAGTCTCCTTCCTTGGAGGAAATTAGTGAGCTGTAGGAATGGGATGAAATCGCATTTATACTATCATGGTTTAAGAGCAGACCTGGCCAACACTGTATTTAAGGAGGCCACCCAGGATCTAAAGGGTTCCTGAGGAGGGTGAACATTTGGAGAAAAGCCACAACTCCACTCCCCCTGAGAACCACCACCATTTTTTTAAATGGTGTTTGAAAAGCACTTACTACGTGCCAGGGGCTGTTCTAAGCACTAGGGTAGATACAAGCTAATCGGGTTGGACACAGTCCATGTCCCTCATGGGGCTCGCGGTCTTAATCCCCATTTTGCAGATGAAGTCCCTGAGGCACAGAGAAGTGAGGTGATTTACCCAAGGTCACCCAGCAGCAAGTGGCAGAGCCGGGATCAGAATCCAGGTCGTGCTGGATCCCAGGCCAATGCTCTATCCACTAGGCCATGCTGCTTCATACGGCTCTAAGCAGCTTGGCTCAGTGGAAGGAGCCCGGGCTTGGGAGTCAGAGGTGGTGGGTTCTGATCCCGGCTCCGCCGCTTGTCAGCTGTGTGACCTTGGGCAAGTCACTTCACTTCCTCTGTGCCCCAGTGACCTCATCTGTAAAATGGGGATGAAGACTGTGAGCCCCACGTGGGACAACCTGATCACCATGTATCTACCCCGGCTCTTAGAACAGTGCTCTGCACATAGTAAGCGCTTAACAAATACCAACATTATTGTTATTACCTGGCCAGTACAACCCTATCCTCCTAGGCTCAGTGCGGACTCTAGCTCCCATGACCCCCTGAGCCTTCCATCCTCACCTTTTAGGTACACACCTAACTTTATGTTGCCTCCCCATTTGTCCTCATCTCTGAGAGCAAACAGGCCATCATTTGATCCAAGCTTAGCCCTGCGTTCTTCCAGAAGGAAGAGGAGTGAAAGAAGTCTATTTTTTTTAATGGTATTGGTTAAGTACTTACTATGTGCCTATATTAAGTGCTGGGATAGATAAAAGCTTATCAGGTTGGACACAGTCTCTGTCCCACTTGGGGCTCACAGTCTTAATCTCCATTTTTCAGATGAGGTAACTGAGGCCCAGAAAAGTGAAGCGACTTGCTCAAGGTCACATAGCAGGCAAGTGGCAGAGCTGGGAATAGAATCCAGGTCTTTTTGATTCCCAGGCCCGAGTACTCTGCCCGACTTAAAAACCTTATTGAAGGCACATCTCCTCCAAGTGGTCTTCCCCGACTAAGCCCTGTTTTCCACTTCGTCCACTCCCTTCTGCGTTGCCCTGATCTGCTCCTTTTGTTCTTCCCCCCTCCCAGCCCCACAGAGTTTATGTACATCTCTGTAACTTATTTATTTATATTAATACCTGTCTCCCACCTTTAGGATGTAAGCTCCTTGTGGGCAAGGGAATTTGCCTGTTGATTGTTATATTGTACTCTCCCGAGCACTTACAACAGTGCTCTGCACAGAGTAAGCATTCAGTGAATATGATTGAATTAATGAATAGGTCACGCTGCTTCTCTGCGGATTCAGCCTCTTGTCGGGAACTGTTCATGCTACTCCCTTCTATTTCTAGATGTGCTGGTATGGAGCAATGATCGAGTCATCCGTTGGATTCAAGGAGTTGGGCTACGAGAATATGCAAATAATGTTCTCGAAAGTGGCGTCCACGGATCGCTTATAGCCCTCGACGAGAACTTCGACTACAGCAGTTTAGCTTTATTATTACAGATACCAACACAAAACACACAGGCAAGTACCCCACGGTGATTTTTGCCGTTCAAGTGGATTTGTCTTTAAGAGAGCAACTGTTTTGGGAACAAATGCAGGATTCATCAGTTTTGTTTTCGTAGTACAACAGTATCCAACCTGTGAAGAGAGTGCGTTCTTGAAGTTGATGTTTGACACGCTGTACCAATGATTGTGAGATGCTAAATATGAAAATGGCAGGAGGTGTGTTTAAAGCTAAAAAATGAGTGTACTGAATGTTTAAAATGAATGACCAAAGGCCAGGGTCCTATTTTCACAGTTGTTCTTACTGTCTAATCATTCACAGCCTCTTACCATCCTCATTTTGCTAACCATGGAGACCAACATAATGGGGGAAGAGACAGGTATTTTGGTTCTGATGGTTAGAAACACTTACCTCGAGTAAAAGTGGCCTATGTAGTTTTTTGTTGTTGGTTCTTTAAAGGAATGACTACATCTGTGGTTTCTTTGGTGTTTATAGGCAAGACAGATTCTTGAAAGGGAATACAACAATCTCTTGGCCCTGGGAACTGAGAGGAGACTGGATGAAGTAAGTTATTTGATTAAATTCAGGAATGAAATCTGTAGGTTCCACAGAAAATTTGTTCCCTTGGAATAATATCTGCTGTGTGACCTTGGGCGAACCACTTAATATCCATGTCTCAGTTTTCCTCATCTGTAAAAGGGGGATGCGATATCTGTTCCCCCTCTTAGACTGCAAGCCCCGTATGGGACAGGGACTGTGTCTGACCTGATTAACTTACAGTGCTTAGTACAGTGTTTGGCACATAGTAAGCATTTAACAAATACCACCACTGTCATTATTACAAATTGGCAAATTCATGTTCTTGTTCTGTGGGTAGAATAGCTATTCTTCGGCATGTTTCCATGGCATTTGTTAATACTTGCCATGTAACAGACACTACTAAATGCTGCAGTAGATAAAAGCCAATCAGGTTGGATGCAGGCCGTGTACCACGTGGGGCTTACAGTCTTAATTTCCATTATACAGATTAGGTAACTGAGGCACAAATACGTTAAGTGACTTGCCTAAGGTCACCAAGCAGACAAGTGGCAGAGCAGGGATTAGAACCCAGATCCTTCTGACTCCCAGGCTTGTGTTCTACCCACTGGGCCATGCTGCTTCCTCTCTTTATGATACCCATCTTAGGCAGCATGTTTAATTAAAATAATTTAAAATGACAAATATTTCAAAAAAATCAAACGTGATTTTGTCAGTAATGCGTTCAATGGAAAAGTATCTTGTGACTCAAAATGATAACGCATTTCCAAAGTTTTAATTGGGATAGTTTGAAAAGCAACATAGAAATTTCACTTAAAACCTAAGGAAGGGATTGGTAACATGACAGTCAACTGGGCTGCTTATTCAAAGCTGGCACGAAATTAATATGGATAGAGCCAGTTATCTAACTGCCTTGAATCTGAGACAACATATTTTGATCTTTTTACCGAAGTCATTTGTTTTAAATATTATTTGGTAAATCATTCTGATATTTACCTCATTTAATGAAACTAAAAGAAGTTCTTATTTTGAAAGTTCATGAATTTGCCAATTTGTAATAATAACTGGTGGTATTTGTTAAATGCTTACTATGTGCCAAACACTGTCTTAAGCACTGCAGGTTAATCAGGTAAGACACAGTCCCTGTCCCATATGGGGCTTGCAGTCTAAGAGGGGGAACAGATATTGCATCCCCCTTTTACAGATGAGGAAAACCGAGACATGGATATTAAGTGATTTGCCCAAGGTCACACAGCAGGCAAGTGGCATAGCCTGGGATTAGAACACAAGTCCTCTGACTCCCAAGTCCATGCATGCTATTTCCTCTAATCAATGCCGCTTCTTGAAAATCCCTAATTCACCCAAATTTGTTAAGGAAGAGGCTCAGGCTGGAGTTCTGGTGCCAGAATCCCACCAGTAACAGTGGGCTGGGGACACCCAGAACCCCATGGGTTCTTCCCTATTCTTAGATTAGTTATTTCCGATTCAATGTCATTCATCAGGAATTTCCACCCTGAGATGTTTCAGATCTACAGCTTTGTTCCCCCTTGTCTTTCTGATTTTTTTGGTCTGAGTAATGGGGGAGAAAAAGAGGAGAGAGAGAGGGTGGGAGGAGAGGAAGGTGGAGGGGGAGAGGGGGAGAGAGATCCAAAAAGAAGAAGTCCCTTCAGGCAGCAGGACTAGGCAAAAATCCTATCTCAATAAATTCAGAATCAGAAGGGATAATATTTCAATTTAACAGCACCAAGATGTGTTGAAAATCGGGGGACATTTTGTTGAAATCAGCTAACAACTCAATGCCCCCAAGTCCAAATTTAGGATGTGATCATCTATTACCTTAGTGCAGTCCAAGTATTGATGAAAAATCCTGTGGAAGGAAAGATGCAACCCTAAAATCCGAGGAGAAGAAAGAACAGGGGGCTTGACAGTGCAAACAGAAGTCAAAATGACATTTATTATGTGCTCACTGTGTACAGAATAATGTACTAAGTGCTGAGAAAGAAACATGGATGAGGGGATTAAGCCACGGGAATGGCTCTTGGAAGGGGCTTTGAGAGAGCAGAGGGATGTTTTTTAGTAAAGTTGGAGAGAGAGGGAAGGTATTGCAAGCGGGAGGAAAAGAGTGAGCAATAGATTGGATGTGAATAGAACAGAATAAAGAGGGAATAGAATAAAGAGGGAAAAGGGACTGACAATAGACCCCTAAGGAGAGAGAAAACAATATGAATAAAGAAACCACATAAAGGCAAAGATAGGGATAAATTAAAAAAGAATCAAGAAAGATAGCTTTGGACAGAGGGGCAGGGTGACAATAAGGGGAGCAGGGGGATTCAAAGGAAGACTAGTGACCTTGGGTAAGTCACTTCTCGGGACCTCAGCTTCTTCATCTGTAAAAGAGAGATTCAATGTCTGTTCTCCCCTATAAACTGTAAGCCCTGGTGGACTAAGGAGTGTGTCCAATCTGGTTACCTTGTACCTGCCCCAGCACTTAGTATGATGCCGGTAACATACTAAGTGCTTTATATAAAGCACTAGTGTTATCATCTGGTTCTAATGACTTGTTCATCCATTTGGAAGAAAATGTTCTGTGTTGACAACAGTTTGATCTAATCCCTAAAGCTGTTGTGTCAGAAACAATTGGAATTTCAGAAGCTAACATTTAAAGTGTACATCAATCTCTTAGCTTCTCAATTAACCCTTTTCATTCCTATATACCTTTTACACTGACTTCTTCCCCAGGCAGTTAACTACTTTTTATAGATTTATAGAACCTTTTGTATTAGCTGTTGCATCTCAAAGAGTTCCTTAAATTCCTTCTTAGCCTGCCTCATTTGTTTGTGCACTTTACTGTTCTTTACATGGGCTTTGTTTCCTTGACATATGAGGTGAGGAGCAAAACAAACAAAACAAACATCTATTCACTCAGAGTAGATGCCTGACATAAAAAGAAAGCAAATATGTGATAAATGCCTCATCCCATTTGGTGATTTACTAACACCAGACGAATCTAAGCAGATAGAAGTGGAAAAATCAAAGCTCTTATCCAGACAACTGAAGCTAATTAGAGTATTTTCAGAGTAGAGTGAGTGTTGGAGAGACCCTGAATAATATGAATACTTGCCCCGGTTAGATTTGGTCTGAGGGGAAAATGTTGAGAGCTAATGGCAGATCATCTTTGCTGCTTCCTTTTAACTTGCAATTTGCAAAAAAAAATCACTGAAGTATTATTATAATGTGAATATTACTGCGATGTCTGTGTGGTTCGAACATGCCCGACAGTTTAGTTAATGACATTTCTGCAAATATGTGCAGAGAAAGGATTGAGTTGACACAGATAGTAACACTAGTGTTGTATGTTGACACAAACCATTCCACACCAGATGGTCTTACACATTAATTTTTCCCCACTTATCATTTTTAAAAATGTGTTATCTTTGGGAGATGCCTATTCAGGTCTGAAAACCATAATTACCTTGTCTTCATAAAATACTTAAATTTCTATAAAATCTGAAGACATTAAAGAATGAAATCTATAAGACCCTATTCCATATTTAGACATTCAAATTATCCTTTCTTTAAGATAGACATCCCAGTCAAAACACTTTCTGTTGCCTTGAAGAGGCAAAATGTCTTTATTATCAGAATGTAGCCATGCATTGAGTTGAGCAAGAGTGTGGAGGACTAAGCACAGGTAAAAGAAATTTCACTGTCTCACTCTGCAGAGTGCTCTGGAAAAATTTAAAATTTGTATTTGTGGGCTGTAAGGGGAGAACTCTGGAGAACTTCTTTTCATACTGATCCACATAACCGGGATATCACACCTTGTGTTCTGATTCAAAAATTCAATACCGTGTTTTCACAGAGCGATGACAAGAACTTCAGGCGAGGCTCCTCGTGGAGAAGACAGTTTCCTCCCCGTGAGGTACACGGAATCAGTATGATGCCTGGATCTGCGGAAACACTGCCAGCGGGATTCAGATTAACTACAACATCTGGGCAGTCACGGAAAATGGCAACAGATGGTACAAAAAAAAATGCTTTTGCTCTTAATCTTTTTCTGCGAGATGTTAGTCAAAATGCTCGTTATTACTTTGTCTTTGGTATGAAAGTTTCTTTGCAATGGCAGCATAGCCCAGAATACTTGGCACGAGTGTTAAATCCTGAATATTTGCGATTTAATTTCCAAGCCATTAGCAGCCCCTGACATGCATCCCCAGGCTGAAGGACCAATAATCCCCACTGACATATCAGCCTCCCGCAAGGGTGTGGCTAGCTTTAACCACTCTTCTCCTAGCATTGGTATTCTGTCCACTCTAAGTAATGCTCCCTTTTGCTTCTTCTGGAGCCTTCTCTGCCTGGCTTCAGGTGCCCACGGAGAAACAGGAGGGATGGATGACAGAGTAGTGGAGAGATGTCCCACAAATCACAAGCCTGTGGAGAAATGGCAATACCAAAAGCCATAGCCTTATCCTTCTTGGTGATGGCACATACCTTTCTTCTCTCCCCAGTGACCTGCCTCTGTGAGTAGAGAGACAAAAATATGTACGGGCACAGGCATTGGCTTATATAGAGTAAACATCATAGCTTGAGAACCATCATTAGGTTAGGTTTATCCTTGCTCAGTAGAAATAAGAAAGGGTCACCCTTCCCTCTGTGAACAGCAGAGAATCGTAGAGTCCTCAAGCTCTCATCTAAGCGGGTGAATAATTAAGAATTACAGGACAGGTGATTGCCTATTCTTTTCTTAAAGATGTTCAGGGATGGAAACTCTGCCACTTTCTTTGGTTAGGCGTTTCACACACAATCAGTCCCAAGTTACTACAAGTTAGTCAGACCCCTGTTTTTTTTTGTTTTTTTTTTTTTTTACTGAATTTTCATCAGCTCTAAGTCTCTTTCTTCTTTTTGGAACCTCGGTGGACTTGGAGAGTACTACAGCATACATAGTTGTTCTTTGTAATGCAAGAAGATATTACTGATGGTGAAGTTCACCTGTGTGTGGATGTTGTTTAGTCAATGGGAGGCCTGCAGTTGTAGCCCCAGTGGACATAAAAAGGCTGTCCCTTGCTGTGATGTCAACTGATTGACCACCTATTAGGATGGTCACCACAAAGCCTTCATATGCTTGGAGGAGGCCTTAAATCACCATTTACCGTTTTTCCCCAAGTTAAACCATCTCCCACATAAGACCCTTCTCTGTATCTTTTCATCCTTCCTACTGGATGTCTCCTGGACCGAGTGAAGGTAGAGAAATTCTTACATAACCTATTCCCGTGGTGTTTTTTTGAGGTAACCTCATGATAGTGTTGGCTCACATTCAAACTCTAGTCACCTATGACCTCTAGGTCTTAGTCTGCTGGCCTTGTTCCTAGCCAATCTTTCCCCACTTTGTATTTGTGTTGCTTGGTTGTTGTTTTTTTCTGATTTTGAATCATTTTCCTACCACCATTTAATCCAACTTGTCAGAGTCTGAATTCTGTTCCTGTCTTTTTAAGTGTTATAAATGCTGTATCATCTCAGATTGGATGGGCAAGCTCTGGTGTACTACAAAATGACAGTTTGTCTGGGGACTGGTTCTTATGAGACACCAGTCGCTCTTCCCCTATGTGGACACAAAGACATAGGTAACTTAGTTTTCAGAAGGTTAGTCTTCAACCAGATTCGTAACATAGAATGACCTAGACCACACTTCAACTTGTCAAAGAAGCTCTCACTTGAAACAGCATTAGAAGCCTTTGTGGAGTCTAGACTGCTCACATGTATTATTTCCCTCATGCAGTCTGTCACAGAGAAGAAAAAAAAGTTGCTTCCTGGCATTTTTTATTCTCAGGGAGATTGATTTGTTTGTTCTGGTAACTTCCTTGTTATCAGTGTTAAAAAGACTGCTCTCTAACTAGTTTCCACACTGTAAAGATGGGTAGAAAACTGGACGTTTTTCATGAGTTACCAAAAATAATAGCAAATAGCTATGCAAAAACACCTGTCAAAGCCTGATTCTTGCCCTCTGCTCTTTCAGCCCAGTAATCAATGGTATTTATTGAGTGCTTACTATGTGCAGAGTACTGGTCTAAGCACTTGAGAGAATATGATATAAGACCCACCTAGATCAGGTGACCCATTAACACATAAAGGGGCTACCCTTTCAGGCTTCTGCTACCTGGTATCAGGTTTCCCTTCTTGTCTACTAAACACTGTTTTTCCTGGTCCTTCTCTTTTGCCTAAATTAACTGGAAAACGCTTTTGTGTCCTTTTATCTTTTATTCTAGTTGCATGCCCTTGGTCCTTAAGTGATAGTGCTATTTCTCTGCAGAGTAAAATCTGGGTGATTCGATACTTCACCAATCAAGAAAACGCTTCTAACTAGCATCTACCAATACAAGAGCAGTCCTGGCCCATAGATTCTTTATGAGGACACTTCTATGCAGTAGGAAGACTTTACAGTGATCTGAATAATTAACCTTTTTTTTTTTTAAATGGTATTTGTTAAGTGCTTACTATTTGTCAAGCACTCGGTTAGATACAAGATAATCAGGTTGGACACAGTCCAGGTCCCACATGGGTCTCACAGCTTTAATCCCCATTTGGCAGATGAGGTAAATGAAGCACAGAGAAGGTAAGTGCCTTGCTCAAGTTTAAATCCTCTTCTCAGAGTAGGAAGCGGGGGAGCCTTGTGCAAGCCAGCAGTGAGACAATCCTGATCACCAAAAGATTCTGTGGCCAACCATAGGTGATTGCATCTCAACCAGAAAGGGGAATCGAAGCACTTCATTTGTCGAGTATTCAGTCAATCGTATTTCCTGAGTGCTTACTGTGTGCAGAGCACTGTACTAAGCACCTGGAAAGTACAATTCAGCACTAGCCTATAGTCCAGTTCAATAGTTCAGTAGCCAGGGTCCTCTCATCTCCCACTGATAACTGAATGAACCACTCAGGCCCTCACACTAAATCAGAGAGACAATAGGTATTTCAAGTCACAGCCACCCTAAGGATATCACTGCCATCGCTATCATGACTTCTGCAAAGTTAAAGACAGCACACAGATGCAGGCACATGCATATATTCACATATTGTTGGGACCTAATTTCCTTTTAGAAGGGTTTCCCACTATTCTTTCAGATCCTTGTCCCACGGGTGATCTCATTATCCTGTATCTGCCCCAAGTGCTTAATACTGTGCTTGGCATATAGTAGATGCTTAACAAATACCACTATCATCATTATTATTACTAACCTTCAGGCATTCTTGGAATGCTTGTTTCTCTCCTTGAGCTTTAATCAATAAATTAGTACTTGCTGAGCTGCATCTTCATTGATAGAGTTCATTCTGACAGTCCGTTAGCCAGTTTTCTTGAACTCCTTTGCCTAGTATGTTTTCTTCCCTCCAGTTTGTCTTCTTTCCTGATTTGCTTCCACAGAGATACTGAGTTGGATCATCTTTTTACCACCCCTCTTCAGGATTCCCCAATTAATTTTTCCCTGTTATTCAAGAGTGACCCCAGTGCCATTTAAACACTGGTGAACTGATGAATTACTTTTCTCGCAGATCAATTAACTGTATATATTGCGTGCTTCAGAGAGTCCAATACAACAGAGTTGGTAGACATGTTCCCGCCCACAAGGAGCTTACCGCCTAGGAGTAGTTTACAATTTTTTTTTTCCAGATGTCAAAATAAAATGGTGATGAATCTAAAAAGGTAAGATGACATAAAATGAGGAATAGGTACATGGAGGCACGTGGAGACTCACCGAGAATAAAATTGTCTCTGAAAGAAACACACAAAAAGGAGCATGGACGACAGACAAAGCCTAACTTGTTCACAAAGACAGAAGAACTCAACCAAGTGTCTTCCCCACTAGGTAGAAGCAGCAGTTGGGTAGACAATTCCGGATCGGGTAAGCTGCCCTTTCCCCAGGCCCAGGAGTCTCCCAGCTTTCTTGTTCTGCACCTACAGAGGCACCTTGGCTGGGTGGATCTGGTTTCTAATTTTGACTCTGCCACTCGCTGTCTGACCTTGGGCAAATCTCTGAACTTCTCTGTGCCTCCGTCTCCTCACCTATGAAAATACCTGCTCTCCCTCCTGCTTAGACCGTGAGCCTCTTGAGGAACAGTGACTGTGTCTGACCTGATTATCTTGTATCTACCCCAGTGCTTAGTACAGTGCTGGCAAATAGTAAGAGCTCAACAAATACCAGTATTATTATTAGTATTAATACAGAGTTTTCTCTGTGCCAGCAAATCTGAAGGAGTGGAGAGTGGATGTGCCAGCCCTGGTTAGCGGTGGCAGAGAAATGGGCAGACAATCTCCTGATTCATCTGCCTTTTTGTTTTAGTTCTTATTTAGATCAGCGATGGAAGAGCGGGCCAACTTTGTCCCCTCCAATGTGATACAGTGTGTCTGGAATCATTAGTTTGAGCAGTTCTTAGCTCTTCTGGATGAATATGGCAGCTTTCAGTCAATCGCATTTATTGAGCACCTACTGTGTGCAGAGTACTGTACTAAGAGCTGGGGAGACTACGATATAACAATAAGTGGACACTTTCCCTGTCAACAACAAGCTTATAGTCTATAGGAAGCTAAATTTCCCAGCCAATGCTCCAGCCATTAAGAGTCTTTCTACAATACCTTCATTATTTCAGACACATCGTACGTGATCCTGATATAGTTCTTTTTCATTTCATATCAATAATTCTGACACGACTTTTTGCCACCTTAAAATCTCCATTCTTATTTTGCTGCCATGCTTCAAAACCTTTGACAACTAATCGATTCTATTTATGATTTCAACTCAATAAGAAAAGTAAGACGAGAAAGTCTGCTTGTAAAAAAAAAAAAAAAAATAGACCATTTAGAAATATAGTAGCCGTTGCCTAAATTTCTGAAAGTAGACCATGTGCTCCAAAGAAATTCTGGTGTCTTAGAGACTGTGGGTGATAACCTTTTCTAAAATGAACATATGTGCTAAAAAAAAGTCATCTATCACTTCAAAACCTAGCTGCCTGAAAACAGATTAGGTTTAAAAACAGGCTAGTCCTGAGCAGGGAAGATGACTTTTTTCTGAATGAAGAAAAAGTGCTTTTCTTTGTTCAGAATCACTTTTGAGAAGAAAAAAAAAGTTCCATTGCATCTGAAATGTGCTTTTAAATATTCATCTCACTGCTAAAGCATTTTTCTCCATTTATAGTTGCTTCATCGAGATTGCAGAGGTTAGACAGCTCTACCGTTCGTACATACTCATGTTGACAAGCCTATCAAAGAAGACAGCACTGAACTGCTGTGAGTAGTGACTGTTTTTTTTAAAATGTGAACCTCGAAAAGGCACACCATTCACTAATAGTACAGAGTTGAAATAGCCATTAGTATAATTAGAAAGACATTTCATGTTATTCTACATCTATTCTGCTGTTTTTGAAGTCCCAGTTTCCTCCTCTGTAAAATAGGAGTTAAAATCCTCCACTCTCCAACTTGGACCAAGTGGGACAGGGACTATGTAGACGAACTTGTATCTACGTCAGCACTTACAACAGTGCTTGACACAAAGTAAGCACTTACCAAATACCACAAATAAAAACGACAGAGTTGGATACGTTTTTGGGTGGACACTTCATCCTTGTCCCAGTTGTCTAAGAGAGTGTAGAACAATTAATCAATAGTATTTATTGAGTCCCTGCTGTGGGAAGAGAACTGTATTAAGCTCTTGGAAGAGTCGGATAAACAAGCCTGATGCCTGTTTTCAAGAAGCTGACAATCTCTAGTGGTATTGGTAGTGGTATATAGGTATATGGTATCTGTAATACCAATCTTTAGTGGTATTACAGGTGAATCTATGTCCTGATGGATCCAACAGTTCCTTCAAGGCTGTCTTGGGGCCCCACTTTTACCTCTCTTCCTTCCCCTCTCTTCCTTCCTCCAAATTTCCCCCTTTTCTGAGAGACCCCGCCCCAAATAGAAAACCCACACCAACCTCTGTGCTTCCATCTTTCCTGCAGCACTACGACAGCACTCTACCAACCATTTCAGATCTTTGACACTCTCCTCAGCTGACGTGTGCCTCCTCCAGGGACCTGACTGATAATTTCATCGATAAAGTAGGGCCACTTCCTGAAGGCCCACCTGCATCCCATCAACATCCTCCTACTATCATGCCCACATTCTCCTCCTTCCCAGTAATGTCTTTCAAGAGTCCTGGCCTGCTCTTAAACTCTATCCCTTTGATCTGCACTCTAGCCACCACCTCCTCTCACCTCTTACATCTGCTTCCTTAAAATAATACTGGCATTTATCCATGCACCCAAGTTGGAGTTGAAGCTACTTCAGGTGTCTCCATGACTAATTAGGGTATTTATTGAGCATTTATTATGCTCCAAACTCTGTGCTCTGCCCTGGAGTCGGATTCTTTGTCCTGCACCGGATTCACAGTCAAAGTGGGAAGGAGAATGGGGATCTGAGGAAACTGAGGCACAGAGCAGTTAAGTGATTCGCCTACGGTCAATGCTGGCTAGGTAGATTAGAACACAGGCCTCCTGACTCCCACTTCCACATTCTTCCCACTGGGCCACACTGCTCCTACTGTCCTCCCTTATCTTGTTGCTAACTTCATTTCTTCTTAGGCCATTTGCATACTGAAAAAAATCATCCATTGCCTCTACTGCACCTGCCTGCTCAAAATCCATGAATGGGCTGAATGTATATCCTGCCTCCACTTCCTCATCCCCAGCATTCTCCTTCACCTCTGCAATTTGGTTTCAGCCTACAGCAACCATATTCACTACACCTTCTTCTGGCTAAAGCTTGTAGGCTTTCTTCCTTAACTGCCGAAGCTGTCTCGGACACAGCTGAGGATTGCCTTTCCCTGGAAATCATCTGTGGCCTTGGGTTGACAGAAGATTATTTTCAAACTCCAGGGGTCGGCTCCGGAGCCGTCACCAGTTCTTCTAGGAGCCAAATGTTACTCTGGAACCAGGGAGTAGGAACAAGCATTTAAAGCAACTGACTATCAAGGGAGGTGTGGGGGGGGAGAGGGTCGCAGGGGGAGATGAGACAGGACAGGAGCAACCACCCCATAATCGGTGAGGCCTCGTCTCTTGGGGCTCCCAGTGGCCCCTCATGGAAGTCTTCCCCGCAACTGCTTGACCTATCTTTGTCCTGCTTTTAGGCCAGGGGATCCTAGCCCCTGTTCACCAGGGATGGAGTCACCTCAGGATTGGCAGCTCTCCTGAACCCGGTGGAAAGGTAGGGCTTAGCACCTTCCCAGTGACCCCAGCCTGACCCGTGACTGGCCTCAGAATTGGGAAAGATGATATCTTGCTCGGACCCAGGAAGAGTCAGGATCCCCAATCCCCAGAGCACCAGTACAGAGGTGGGGATAGAGGCTCCTGGCTTCCACTGGAGGGTCCAGATGGCAAGGAAGGGGTCGCAACACTGCCTGTACCCAACCGACGGGAGGCACAGACTATCCCGTGCTGATGCCAGCCCACTGGGCAACCTTGCCTTTCCTCCTCTGGCAGCAACAGCTGTAGCAGTTAAGCAGCCACGTGTCATCCGGGGGACTCCGTAAAGCCAAGTAGCCCTGAGCTGTCCCCCTCTAGCCGTTGAGGGCCAGGAGGCTTGCGGGGGTTAAGTCAGCAGGCATGATGTAGGCGATGAAGCATTTTAAAATGTCACTGCCAGGCAAGGTGTTTAGAACTGTTAGATTCACAATGAAGCAAGCTGTGCTAATGTGTGCTTATACTGCATGACTGGTTCCTTGGGCTCAAAGGCTTCATTTGGTTTGCACCGAAAAGGTTGTCAACCGGTGCTCTCTTTCCTTTACTGGAGCTTTGTCCTCCCCTCACCCTTGTAATCTGGCTATCTTTTCTCCTCCCTGTTCTCCCAGGCTGCCTGTACATCTACTCACAGGGTTTCAGCTCTCAGCTTCATTAGCGAGACTGTCAAATCTGTCTCTGCAGCCCTGTCCTTTCACCAGCTTTGGAGTGTTGCATTTCATCCTCTTTCTACAACTTTTCCACTCGGATGATTTGCCAGCACTTTAAGCTCAATAGGTTACAGTGGAATTCATCTTTTTAACAACAATCAAAGGTCAACAATCTCACCATCTCTCCCGAACCAGACTCTCTCAGCCTTGGTGCCTTTTAAATTCTTCTCTGTCTTCTAACTTACACAAGAAGCTGATCTCTCCATCAGTTGCTTCCTTCTTACCTACCCCAGCCTGCACTTTTTTCTCCTCCCAAGCTAATCTCGTCACTGGATGCTTTTTGCTACTCTCCTGTCCCTGAACTGGGACTCTGCCTTCCCTTCAAATCTGCCAACTCTTGTCCTTCCCTGATCATGTCACTTCATTCCAGCTACGTCACTTAACTCATCTGTGCCTCAGTTTCCTCATCTTTAAAACAGGTATTCAAAACCTGCTCTGTATCCCACTTAGCCTGGGAGTTCCTGTGAGGGCTAAAAACTTTCTGATTTGACTATCACGTATCTACCACAGTGCTTGGCACATAGGCTTTAACAAAAAACCCCACACTTATTACCTGTTTACTACTTGCTCAGTTGCTTATGTTTTGCTCCAATATGTCCTTCCTAATGTGAGAAAGACAGACTAGAGAAACCCATATGATTACCATGGATTGGTTAGGGGGACTGCTATGAGGTTACACTAAATATTGACTTGTCTGGATTTAAAAAAAAACAGGTTGAAAGGGCACATCATTGAAGTTCAGGAATAAAAAGTGTTGAGGGGTGAGCATGGAATTGTTATTTACCATATTCCTAAAAGGTAGGTTCAAAACAAAGGAAACAGTTCTTCATGGAGCGGGGGTAAGTATCTGAAATTCATTACAGCAACAGTTCAATAAACTAGTTTTGGAAAAAGTCACAGACAAATCTAAGCCCATAATAAATGACAGGAGGGAAATTTAGATGGTCCATCCTAAAACATTAGGATTATGGCAGATGGACCACTCCTCTGCCCAAGTAGTGGCATTTCTCCAGATGTTAAGAATTACATCCCAATACCAGGTGGACATTTTTAATGGTTATACTATATGTCCAATTCATTTTCAGCTTCTGAAGATCTCTTCTTCCCTGGTCTTTTGTCAACTTTTCTCGTACTTATCTAGTCTCCGTTCATTCTTATTGTGTTTTGTATGTTTTTCATGTTTACTATCTGACACTGCACTTGTCCCTGTAAAATTCCTTTTTTTTCAGGTATATTTAATAGCATCTTCAAATTTCACAAGTGGGTTTTCGAGTGCCTTACTCAGGGCAATAATAACATGTTGATATGTTCCTGTGGAATAGCAATCACGATGTCCTCCCAGCTTGATGCCAAGCCGTTAATGACTGTCCACTGTTACTCTTATTTCATCTCTATCTCCCTGCCCATGCAGCAGTATAGTCAAGACCTTACTTTCCTAACTGGACAATGATGACGACATCAAGAGCTCTCCTATAATCTAGATAATAATAATGGTATTTGTTAAGCACTTACTGTGTACTAAGCATTATACTAAGGACTGGATTATTTGCATTTAATGCTACATTCTTGTTTATGTGGTCTGACACTATTATAGGGGTGGTTACACTTATAGTGCACATTTTGCTCTCAGAAATTATGATTGGTTCTTCAACTCTCCTACCAGTTGATTGCAAATCAGTTGTTTGAGCATTTTCCCCAGATTAAGAACCGACTTTGGCTATTCTTTTTCTAGTCTTTGGTGATATTGCAATTATACCCACCAAATTCTCCAGGATGTCTGTTATTAGGCCTCAATGACTGAAATTTTTTTTTTTAAAACGATGCATTTAACAGAGTTCTTCATCATGATAATAATAGTGATAGTACAATTCTTGGCACTTAGTAAGCACTTAACAAATACCGCTAAGCACTGGGGTAGATAGGATGTAATCGAATCCGTCCCTGTCCCACACTGGGTTCACAGTTGAGAGAGATCAGGTATTTAATCCCCATTTCACAGATGAGGAAACAGAGGCTGCAACACATAGAAGTAAATTATTTACTGGGCTGATATAAAGATGAAAAACACGCCCTGCTATCTGTGATTTAGAGCTGGTGGTTAAGTTCCAAACTCCTACTCCATTTCCTCTTTCACTATTCAAGAGTTGTGGTGGAAAACTTAACGATATTTATGTTTCAGGTAAGAGTTTCTTTAAAGCTACTTGCCTCGTTACTTCATGCAGTTTGCTGAGCTGGAACAGGTCGATTGACAAAGACTGATAATTCTCTGTTAAATGTTTCTTTAGATGTCATCTTTTCAGTCTACTCCACCTGAAGTGCACTATCACCTTAGAAGAGAAGCAGTAAAACCATTTGGACAATGGGAAATAAATACTAGTAAAGGTTTATTAAGGTAAAAATGTTATGATCTTTTCATGCTAAATTATTGTTTCATTTACTACAATTCTGAAAATACATCATTTTTAAAAGCATCACCTAAATTCAAAAGATATGTACACTAGATGCTTTTGTGAAATGGAGCCATTCATTTTACACATTGTTCCATCTGTTTTATTGTGTAATATACTAGACACATTTATGTATTACCGTGTGTTTCTTTTAAAAGTGTAAGTCTTATGTAAATGTATATAAATATGATTTTTTAAAAATAAAATTTATGGTTCATGGAGTCTGGGTGCAAACACTTGACAATTCCAAGTCAGTACTCCTGTTTGTATCTTTCCATTCCACCATTTTTACAGTTTTTGAATTGTAACAGTCTAATGAATATGTTTAGCAACGTTAGAAGCTTCAACATGTTCCTCCTCAAAGTCTGTCAAAGCTGAACACCTGCCTCTGGTTAGATATAATAGAGAACGATTTGACCTGGATCCCAAATGGAATTCAACTCAAATCAGAAATGTCAGAACCCTACCGAAAAGCACTGATGGCTCATTCTCTTTTTCAACGTGAAACAAACTGTTTACAGGAATCAAAAACAAGTACTAAAAAGGTTTATAAAGACAAACTTACACTCTATTGTTACCTGTGGACCAAGAAAGAGACCTTCTTCGCTAAGAATTGCATTTTCATTCTGAGATCTTCAATCGCCAGCCAACATTGGATAGTGACTCTCCACCGCTACAAAGAGTCTGATGTTCAAATTCCTAATGTACAAAAAAAAAAAAAAAAGAAACCCTCCTCTTTCTTTCTTGTAATGGGGCATTAGTCAGACCCATGGCCAATGTTATATGCTTTTAGCCAAGATGGCCTTGTTGAGACTTCACTGAAGTCCAGTTTATCAGAGGAAGTAACTGAAAGACAGAATGATAAACATATATAGTATAAAAGTACAGAAGAACAACTGTTCTGTGGCTTTATTTGGTGGTGTTACTGTTGTTTATTCTTTGTTTATATGGGAAATTTTAAAGTAAAGCCTATTCAATACTGTCACTTATCTATTTGCTCAGTTTTTGCTGCTTGATCTTACTAAGCTCAAGATCTGTCTTTTAGTTATTTCTTTCTGCCATTTGAGTTGCAATGTTTGCACGTTCATAAACATTTGTTTCGTTGTCTTTTTGTTCAACAGATTTCAGTCAAAAAGGTAATGGTGAGAATTTTTCCCCCACTGTCAATAAAAAAAAGCAAACCTATTCCAGCGTTATCTGGTGTTAATCTCTTTTGTAGCTACTCTAATGAAGAGTTTAGGTTCATTTTTAACTCTTTGCTATGCAAAATCTACTATCTGAAATATTACCGGGTGACTACATATCATAGTAACATTTTTGGATCCTCACTCGATGAGGTTCACTGAATCGACCCCCCGAATGGAGAATTAATGATAAATTCCAAATAATTCTGTAACTTGGGGGGGGCCGAAAAAAGCACATCTGACATTATGAAATTAAAATGATCCACCAGAGGGAGCCCTGAATTTATGTATTAGAAGTGTGCTGATCTCGACTCCCTTCTGTATTGAGATTTTTAAAGTTAAAATTGTGTTGAGCATTTGAGTGGGGAAAATAGGCCAACAGAAAAGGCTCTCGTTTCCTAATATTCACTTTACACTAAAACTACTAGGTCACTCTGCATCCCCGGGCGGTAAAATTATACATTAACAAATCAAGCAGTTTGTCTTTAAATGTCAAGCCAAAATGAGTCACATTCTCATATAACTTTCCAGAGGATGGAGGAATCATACAGAGCAGATGGCACTTGGGATTAAAGTCACATTTGAAATTATTTCCCACTCTATCCTCCTGATGGATGAACTCTCTTATTTCTGCCTATCCATTTGGGTATGTGTCAGATTTTCATAATGCCAGACTCATTACCAAATTAAAACATTTGTAAGATGTTTTTCATCTAATTTTTAGTTATTCAAACTGGTGTCACAAAAAAATCAAGGCAAGCATAACTGGGACTGATAAAAAATGAATAACATTATCATACTTTACCTTCTATGACATATAAGTGTGTTGTCCAATGATGAAACATATAATGGATCTAAAGCACAATGTAAACAAAACACATCTAAAACTGCCAATGGTTTTGCAAGGAAATTAATTACATCAGCAAGAGAACAGTTTTAAATACATAGCCTTTAGTTCTGAGTTCTTTATAAACAAAGCATTTTCATTTTAGTGAAAGTGAACAATTTCATAACCACGATGGCCAATACTCTTTCTGCACACTAAAGTCTCACTGCCGGTAGAAACATTGTAATTTTTTAATGCTGATACATCATATTTATCTTGGGCAATATACTCATCTGATTCCCAAATCTATATCTAATAATGTGGGTATTTGTTAAGCGCTTACTATGTGCCGAGCACTGTTCTAAGCGCTGGGGTAGACACAGGGGAATCAGGTTGTCCCACGTGGGGCTCACAGTCTTAATCCCCATTTTACAGATGAGGTAACTGAGGCACCGAGAAGTTAAGTGACTTGCCCAAAGTCACACAGCTATTTGGCCGAGCGGGGATTCGAACCCATGACCTCTGACTCCAAAGCCCGTGCTCTTTCCACTGAGCCACACTGCTTCTCTAATATCTCTAATATCTCCAGCCCTGATGTCCCTCCCTTTCTGCTGTCTCACATTTCCTCTTGCCTTCAAGACATCTCTACTTGGATGTACAGACACCTCAAATTTAATACATCCAAAACAGGACTCCCATATCATTTATGCACTCAAAATGCGGAGAGAACCACCTCATTAACACTAGAAGAGATCACTCAGCAGGCACTCATTATAATACCTTTACTACTATCACAGATTTTTAGCTATGGGTAAATCAATTTTTCAAGTGTACTTACCCCTCGGTTTTAACATTTCACAAGACGAATTCTTCAGCGGAGACTTTTCCATTTTTCCACTGCTATTTTAAGCCAAGTTAGACAGATGATATCAGACTATTTTGCAATTTCAACAAAATTGAAAACCAAAATATTTTTTGAAATCTTAACACTTTTAATCTCATGTAATGTGATGACATTTCATGTTTCCAGTTTAAGATATTAGCTGAAATGTTCAAAGTGAGTGTCTGGTATGATACAATTTAAAGCTAGATTTTTATCCGTAAGTTAACACAGATTTACAGTAACTACAAGGAAGGAATAACTCTTATTTCTTGATCACACCATTCGAACAACTAATTTACATCAACTGCCTGTGTAAATTTAGCAATAAAATTGCAAACAGCCATTACCACTGTTAATACTAGAAAGCAGTTAACACTAGACAAGCTGTGTGGCCTAGTGGAAAGGACACTGGCCTGGGAGTCAGAGGACCTGAGTTCTAATCCCAGCTCCATCACTTACTGCTGTGTATCCCTGGGCAAATCATTTAACTCTTCTGGGCTTCAATTACCTTCTCTGTAAAATGGGAATTAAGACTGTGAGACCCAGGGGCACATGGACTGCGCCCCACCTGATCGTCTTGGTATGTAAGCATTTACTCTGTGCCAGGTACTGTACTACGCACTGGGTTTTGTGTGTCTACATATATAGTTTTTATTTTAAATGCCTTTACATGCTTTGCTCAGTGCCCATGGCTATGAGTGTCCTTAGCTGGATGCGAGTCCCCAGTAATTAGGATGGACAAGAAGCTTCCAGTTGGCCTCTGCCTAGCCCCCTGCAGACTAGGGCCTTCAAACTTAGGAAGCAGAAGGGGGAAGGAGAGAGATTGCCACGCTAAAAAAATAACAAAACAGAACTACTCCTGACCAC
Organism: Ornithorhynchus anatinus; assembly: GCF_004115215.2. Taxonomy (NCBI): domain Eukaryota; kingdom Metazoa; phylum Chordata; class Mammalia; order Monotremata; family Ornithorhynchidae; genus Ornithorhynchus; species Ornithorhynchus anatinus. The sequence continues at coordinate 26,992,570 of NC_041741.1, read as the reverse complement.
CAAGATTGTTAAGGTTAGATAGAGATAACTGTCCTCTGGGCTTAAATATTTTCTGCATGAGGACATTCCCTTAGGGGAATGCTTGGCTTGCCTCTCTCACATTTTGCCCCTTGATGAAGCACAGGAATTTTACCAATCCTCTAAATTATTATTCTTCAATTACTGTCTCTAAATGTGAAAGCACATTTAGGTATCTGGTTGCTTCTTCCTGCATGGCTGCCTATAATAAAGTCACATAACTGGGTCCACTGGGAAAGGGACGAGGCATTGTCAGCTCTGACTCAGCCAGCCATGCAGTTATGAAGTAGTCTCAGAATCTTAATGACATTTTTAGGCCCACCAAATTTACTGAGCAATTTCCAGAGTCCAGGTCTACTGGTTTTTCAAATTGATTCGTAAGATCTATGAAAACCATATCGAGTTCCTGTAGCTATTTCCTGAACTTTTTATGTATCTGCTAATTCTGTTTGTTGTGCACTCCCAGGAGCTTAGTACAGTGCTCTGCACATAGTGCTCGAGAAATATGATTAACTCATTGATCTGACGTGTTTGAAAAGACCATTTCTACTATCATGTTGTCAATCTGAAAGCGAACTGTGATTCTTGGTGCTTTCCAGTCAACAATATTCTTAGGTAGCCCATCAAGGACTCTGCTTAGTATCTTACCAGCCATACCTCAATGATTACAGACATCTGGCCTTCCATCTTTCTTCTTGAAGACTGTGATGAGGGTGGCCTCTTTGAGATTCTCTGCCAAGTCCTCAGTTTTTCACATGCTGAGGGAAAAACCCTGTGTAATTGTTTCAGCTTAAACACCTTCAGTCCGGGTGCTTCTCTTCTTCTCATGGCTCTGGTGCCGTAACTTCTTCAAAGAGTTGCAACAGAGGTGATGCCTTCATGGGATGGAAGCTTTTTTTTAAGTGATGAGGGGGTCTCACCTTCATTAGTGGAAGATATGTGGAGGTGACTACTGGCATGTTGTTGCCATCTCTCCAGAATTCCCTTCTTATGTGGGGTGAGACTGGAGACGTCATTACTCCTCACAGATCCATAGATACCTCACGGCGGCCAGAGGGGTGGTAACATCAGTATCAACAGATCATATTGTCACTCGCTGCCATCACTGATAATGCTTTTCACATTAGGACATTCTTGTGCTTAGTACAGTGCTCTGCACGCAGGAAGCACACAATAAATACCGCTGATTGAGTGAATGCTTAGCTCACCTCTCTCGCTTTTTGCCCGCAGAGGAAAGCACAGGAATTCCACCAATCCTCTAAATTCTCAATCTTTTTGTTTTCTAACTGCAGTTGCTTTTTCCATTACTTTATTCCTATCTTTGTCTTTAGTGTCTCCAAAGATAGTCCTATATAGAAAGTTTGCCACTGTCACCGTGGTTCCCAGATTGGCAGGACAGTAGGAAGAAACACAAATAAATATCTCCTGGTCTATAACATCACTGGTTTTTTTCAGTTCTTGTCTATTAAAAATGTTTTTCTTTCTCCTATTTAGCTATGAAGATTTATGTTTGCTTCCCAGTGGAAATTCAATTCCTGACCTTCCATCTCGGTGTGTGCTTCATCCAATTATCTCTAAACTCAAATATATATAGGCTAAAATGTACTAGACAAATAGTGATTCAAAGTTTAAAGGAAACCTGTCTGGGCACATGATGATAACTAAAAAAAAAAAAAAAAGGCTCCTATGGATATAACTTTTATCTCTTTGTTCTGACTCATCCAATTGAAGAAAGATTGGGTGCAAAATTTTTTTAAAAGCATTACCAAGGGGCTTACCCTCAAACGATTTCTATTTAGTAATAATAGTCTAATATTGATAACACTAAAGCAACACTGAAAGCAACATGTGCAAGCTCAATAAATGTTTTTAATGATCATTATCATTATCACAGTTTTCAGAAGGAAAGCTTTCAATCCTCCCAATGACCAAAGCCCTTTAACCTGCAACTACAGGTAATGTGATTTTACCTTTTTTCAAGCAACCATACAACTAACACTTACCCATTTATGGATCACATCTGATCATAATTTTTATGGCAAAAAAGACTACTTAATATCTAAAACATTTGGGTCCAGGAATTTATAAACAGAATGCAGCAGTAGCTTTGTTCAAATAGAACTAATCTCTCCCTGTAGGTAATTTGAGAATAATTTTTTTTAAAAAAAAGCCACCTTCAGCTTCAGGACTGATTTTACAGAAAAATGTCCTCACACAATGCAGCTGTCACATCTTCTGCTTCACTGCCTCTTCTATGTGTTTAAACACATCAGGATCCTCAATGGTGGGAGATATCTGAAAGAAACAGAGGGATATTACAACTTTAGTTCACCTGCCCCTTTCTATTCCTTTGAAGTACTCTGCCTTCTTCCTACCCTCTGTCCCAGTCTCCCCTAAAACCTGAATTTGAGGCCGTCTTGATTTTCTTTTCACCAACACTACAAGAATCATTTAAGATTTCCAAAGTAAGACATTGTAGGTAAAGAGAAATGTTGTTTTCAAAAACATCATAAATAGCAGTACTTTTCATGGCACAGTGAATGATGGATAAAACATCAACATAGTCCCAGTCCTCCAATAACCACTGTGTCTTTATTAGAGGCACCTTACTACAGAGTCATTATAGGAGACAATATTAATCCAACAACACAGTATCGATCATATAAAAATACCAGAATTGGCAAACGTTCATCTAAATAATGAATAGAAGCAGCATGATGTAGCGGATAGAGTACGGGCCTGGGAATCAGAAGGCCGTGTGTGGGTTCTAATCCCAGCCCCATCCCTTGTCTACTGCATGCATTTGGGCGAGTCACTTCACTTCTCTGTGCCACAATTACCTCTTCTGTAAAATGGGGATTGAGACCCTGAGTCCCACACGGGGCAGGGACTGTGTCCAACTCGATCTGCTTGTATACACCCCAGTGCTTAGTACAGTGCTTGTCACACAGTAAGAGCTTAACAAAAACCATTATTATTACGATTACAATACATAGAATCTGGAGATTCTTTCTTGCTGAATTGTACTTTCCAAGCACTTAGTAAAGTGCTCTGCACACAGTAAGAGCTCGGTAAATATGACAATGAATGAATAAATGAGAAGCATCATGTTACTCAATGCTGTCTGCCCTGGATCTATATGCTCTGCCTGACATTACATCCAATCAGCACATCGTTCCACTTCCCCACCCCCAGCCTCGCTTCCACAACGGCTCTTCCCAATCAATGACTCGTGGCCCAGGTCTCCACTTTGGCAAGATCTTGGGAGAAGCGTCACAGAAAGGCTGGGAAACGAGGGGTCAAATAAGATAGAAAATCCCATTCAGCCACTCTCCCGCCCCCTCTCCTCCTGTCTCCCACCCCAACTCTGTGTCGCCTTTGGTGAGGAAAGGGAGAAAGGAGTGGTGATTGGATAGGCAAGTGGTGTCTCATCGCAGCTGAAACAGTGACTAAGCCCGCATGACCGTGAAAGCTGACAGGTGGCTAAGAGGAGGGCCGGGAATGGTAGGAAGGAACTCCACGTCAGGCTGACAGCAAATAGCTAATAGCGGGGCCATGGCTGAGACAAAATGAATCGCTTAACTGCTACCTGGGGCAAAGAGGCAGGGACAGGACTCAAGTAATTTGGCTTTTAAGAATATCTAATAGGGTTCTGAAATAGGGTGCTGGAAAGAGCCGCGGCACATGGCTTGAGTGTGGGCTGTACGAGGTCTAGACTGTGAGCTCACTGTCGGCAGGGAATGTGTCTGTTATAGTGTACTCTCCCAAGCTTTTAATACAGTGCTTTGCACAGAGTAAGTGCTCAATAAATACTATGTGATTATATATATATATATATATGTATATAAACTTGTGTGTGTGTATATATATATATAATATATGCACACATACATGATGATGTTGGTATTTGTTAAGCGCTTACTATGTGCAGAACACTGCTCTAAGCGCTGGGGTAGACACAGGGGAATCAGGCTGTCCCACGTGGGGCTCACAGTCTTAATCCCCATTTTACAGATGAAGTAACTGCGGCTCAGAGAAGTGAAGTGACTTGCCCACTGTCACACAGCTGACAAGTGGCATAGCTGGGATTCGAACCCATGACCTCTGACTCCAAAGCCCCCGCTCTTTCCACTGAGCCACGCTGCTTCTCTATAATAATGATAATAATGTTGGTATTTGTTAAGCGCTTACTATGTGCCGAGCACTGTTCTAAGCGCTGGGGTAGACACAGGGGAATCAGGCTGTCCCACGTGGGGCTCACAGTCTTAATCCCCATTTTACAGATGAGGGAACTGAGGCACCGAGAAGTTAAGTGACTTGCCCAAAGTCACACAGCTGGCAAGTGGCAGAGCCGGAGTTCGAACCCATGACCTCTGACTCCAAAGCCCGTGCTCTTTCCAGTGAGCCACGCAGCTTCTCATACATACATACTAAGAGTTTATATATATATATATGCACACACACACATACAACACACATAGTTCAGTGCTCTGCACACAGTAAGCGCTCAATAAATATGATTGAATGAATGCAGAACAATATTGTATATATATGTACATATAGATACACAGACGGCTATTATATATACATACATATCTAGAGAATATATATATATGTGTCTGTGTATATATATAAAATGTGTCTGTAAATGTATATATATAAAATGTGTCTGTGTATATATATATATAAATCATTTACATAGTAATAATCTGATTGCTGTATTGCACTTAATCACAAATCCATTATTGTTTAGGTAATCAGAACGGAAATCCGCTCTTACGCCAAAGTCTCTCATGCTGCTTCTAAACAGAAATTTTGCCTCCCAAGCCGATTAAAACACACCAAGCACTGAAGCTCTCGGACAACTCACCTTGTACGGCTTGCCATTTACAAGGGCGGAAAGGGTTGACCGGGGTATCTTGCCTGAACGGGTCTTCGGTAACTGCTTGACAAAAACCACACTCCGAAAAGCCGCCACGGGGCCGATAGTATGTCTCACGTGCTTTACGATTTGTTCCTGAACTTCTCTCTCTTTAGTATTTATGCCTGGTGAGAGATTACAGACTGTGAGCGGCAGAAAACCCCAAGACCCAGCCAATCATTCAAGCGTGAGCACAAGTCAACAGCACAGTGATAAGTTCTCACCTTTCCTCAAAACACACAGCGCTAGTGGAACGTGACCTTTCAAAGGATCTTCTCTGCCGACGACAGCACAGTCTGCCACAGTTCCATGGGAAAGAAGGGACTGTGATGAAAACAGGAGAAGATATAGGTATTGATTTCACTGAGTGATCTTTTTAACCGAGCTCATAAAAGAACGGACGGCAAGTGGCAGGTAAGAGTTAGCAGGTAAGTGGCAGATCTGGGCTCTAATCCCGGCTCCGCCGCCTGCCTGCTGTGTGACCTTGGGTAAGTCATTTCACTTCCTCTGTGCCTCGGTTCCCACATCTGGAAAATCAGGATTCAATACCTGTTCTCCCTCCCCCTTGGCCTGTCAGCTCCATGTGGGAAAGAGACCACGATCAACCTAATGATCATGTAAGCATAGTACGTGCTTAACAAGTACTACAGTTATTATCATTATTACTATTATCATGCCAGGAAACCTGAACACAACATATAGCTATCTTTTAGAAAAATGCTGGTGAATTTGGAATATCCTTTTGCAACAACCCAGGGCCAATAAAAACTAACCATAATGAAGACAAATTCCTTAGCTAATTTTCATAGAGAAATGTTTTTCTTCATTAAAACTTGTTTGTGAGGAAGCCTGAGATCGTGTGGAACAGTGCCAAATATACACAAATCAGGCTCAATTAAGTGCTGTCAAGATCGGGTTTACGGTAACTCAATTGTTTAGCTTTACTTGGGGGCACGAAACAAAGGAAACAATGACTTGTGCAGGCTTGCCGGGGCACACGAATTTGCTACTGTTTCTGGCGCAGAGGTGTTAGGCAGGCAAGAAACCTAGTTTTTCTCAGAGGTCCTCAAGACGACAGCAGATGTTGAGATGGCAATGCTGAGATGCTGTGGCTGCCAACAGCCACGACGGCAATTTCCTGGGCTTCCTGGCCACAGGCTGCCAAACTAAAAAAAGTCAAAAATTCCAACCTGCCGATGCCTTTTCCTCCAAACGCGAGTCTTTTAAATAGCAAAAACCTCCCCAAATCCTTTGCATTTTCCTACAAGCAGCAATGGGGAGAGGCCTCGCTGACCTGCATTCAGGTTTTGTGGAAGAATTCGTCAGGCTCAGCAGAAAATCCCAACCAAATTTGCCTGTCCCAATTGTCCCCACTGCTCTTTAGGTGCTCCCCTCAGAAAAACCCTTCTGCCTTTTGCTGGGATGCAGCATCGAACCTATCGTGGTAACTAACGTACCTCTGAGGCACTGAAATATATCTTCAACAGGTGGTCATCTGTCAGAGTATTTGAAAAATATTTTCATGTTCATTTCCAACATTTTTTTTTCCTTTACATCCCCCTAAATGATTTCTGCTTACTCCTAAATGGTTCCTGTATTCATTTAGGCAGAAAATTCATTTACTTTTAAATATACAAACTCCTGACAGTTTCAATATCAGAAGCTGCATTTCACACTACCATCTTTGACTTCATATGTTTAATAATAATAATGATAATGATGTTGGTATTTGTTAAGCGCTTACTACGTGCAGAGCACTGTTCTAAGCGCTGGGGTAGATACAGGGAAATGAGGTTGTCCCATGTGAGGCTCACAGGCTTCACTCCCATTTTACAGATGAGGGAACTGAGGCACAGAGAAGTGAAGTGACTTGCCCACAGTCACACAGTTGACAAGGTACAGAGTCGAAATTCGAACCCATGACCTCTGACTCCCAAGCCCGGGCTCTTTCCTGTTGCTGAACTGCACATTCCAAGCACTTAGTACAGTGCTCTGCACACGGTAAGCGCTCAATAAATATGATTGAATGAATGAATATGTGTCTTGAAACAGAGGTTTTATATTTGTAGAGTCTCATTAGAGAATTCATTTATTTTTTCCTTTGTAAACCTTATACGAAGGGTCCACTTTAAGTCCTTTCAATTCAATACTATGAGATCTTTAAATTGTTTTTCCAACACCTGACTCAATTTGTCATTTCCTGATTAACCCAGGCAATTTTCCACTCCTTTCCCCTCAGTTCCTATAAAGCACAGCTAAGCTTGGCCTTGACAGGATTATCCCGAAGATATTTCTGAGCTACCTACAACATCTTAATGATTCTAGGTAGCCAATTTTTCTAAGGTCAGGCTCTAAGAAGGGGTAACTGTATTTTGTGTGAGACGGGGAGGAGCAGAATAATGTTGGTATTCTGTTAAGCGCTTACTATGTGCAGGGCACTGTTCTAAGCGCTGGGGTAGATACAGGGTAATCAGGTTGTCCCACGTGGGGCTCACAGTCAATCCCCATTTTACAGATGAGGTCACTGAGGCCCAGAGAAGTGAAGTGACTTGCCCACAGTCACACAGCTGACAAGTGGCAGAGCTGGGATTCGAACCCATGACCTCTGACTCCCAAGCCCGGGCTCTTCCCACTGAGCCACGCCGCTTGCCAGAATGACAGAACAGCCACCAAACAGCACAGTCTGGAGGGGAGCGAGGGATTGGCGGAAGGGCTAAAGTGGCCTCCGATGGCACTAGAAATTACCGCCATCATCCCCTATGGTATTTATTGTGCACTTATTGTACGCAGAGGACTGTATTATAAACACTAGGGAGAGTACACTCCAACAGAGTTGGAATACATGTTCCTTCCCCAAGAGTTTACAGTCTAGAGGACGAGTTTACCTCTAGGGGAAATTACCAGAAATGAAAACTTATGTGGTGTCGCGTGGGGTTTACAGACTAAGAAACAGGGCGGTACAGGTTTTGAATCCTCATTTTACAGTTGAGAAAACTGAGGCAAAGAGAAATTGAGTGACTGCCCAAAGTCACACAGCAAGAGACTGGCAGGGCTTCAGTTACCTCATCCGTAAAATGAGGATGAAGACTCAGAACCCCACAAGGGACATGAACCGGATTAGCCTGTATTAATACATTCAGTCATATTTACTGAGAGCTTACTGTGTGCAAAGCACTGTACTAAGCACTTGGGAGAGCACAATACAACAATAAACAGACCCCAGGGCTTAGTACAGTACCTGGTACATAGTAAGCACCTAATGAATATTAACAAAAAATTAGCCCAGAGTGAGAATCAAATGGAGCTAGAATGAACCCTAGTAGATCTCAGGTCTTCGGTAAGAGATTCTTAAATTAGCATAGCTCTAACCCACACTATTTTGTCATTAGGCAAAAATCCTTGTATTCTGGGGAAATCTTTACTTTTGGTTTAAGTGCATTTTCATGACATTAAAGAAATATTAGAATTGGTTTCAAATTCCCTTAAGCCCAAGCGGCAGAGTAAAGTAAATACAGCTAAAAATCTTACTGTTGAATTTTATCAAAGAGGAATCATTTTAAAATATGATAAATAACCATAATATGGAACCTACAAACTGGTCAATGAAATGCCTTCTTTTACCAGAATATGATTAGACTGGCCTTTATATTGAAAAAAAACAACCTAAGTCTATAGAATAATTAGTTTTTCAATGAGGTATGAAGGAAAATAAATATGCCTATCATTTAATATTATATTTCCCGAACATCTTACTGGCCTCCCTGAAGAGTTAATTGCACCACCTTTAACATTATTCGCCATTTAAACAGCACTTCATCCTGTGCACTTTAATAGCTCTAAAGGGATTTATTACCTGTGTTTACAGAGTAAATTTCAACTAATAAGCTTCCCAAATTTAATGAAAAGCTAAAATCCCTTAATACCAATGGAATGTTCATGGCTTAAATATCAAAAATAAACATGCTTAATCCAAGCATAGCTTAAAAGAATGAAAAAAACCCACATTTTTTGTTCTACATTTGTTTATCTGCCAGACTCGGCACACAAAAAGGGCAAAGGGCAAAAGAATATTCACGAGATGGACTGGCATGACAATAAGGATCTCCTCTCCACCCACCTAAAAAGGGGTGTGATGTGATCATTTATGCCTGCCATTTTTCACTCTACATGCGTATTTCATTAAAAATATTTCATTTCATGACTTTGGTTTTAAGAAGTAGATTCTTTTAAAAAATAATCAAGTACCACTAAACTAAGATACGCTGTCTCCGGTCATTTATCCCTTTCATGCTTTTTTTCCCCATTTCAACTAATAACCAAGATTAATACCTCCTCAATGGCACCAGCTGAAATCCTGTGACCTGCAACATTGATCACGTCATCAACACGAGACATAACATACAGATAGCCATCTTTATCCATGTAACCAGCATCCATGGTATCATAGTATCCCTAAAACAGCAGAAGGAGGGTATGAAGTTAAATGTCTTATTTTTAAACACTGGTGAGAATCTTATGTGAAAGATAGATAATTTTCTAAACTTTCCATATTACTCTACCGTAAAGCAGGCTTTGGTTTCAGAGCTTCCCCAGTGTAAATCACCCAGCCCCATTTTATGTGCAGTCATTAGTAGAAATTCCTTCCCCACTCCTTTCTCCCTTATCCCTTTCCTTACCACACCATCGCTTGCTCCTGGTGGCTTTCCCATCCTTCTTCCCTGCACCACAAATTCACCTATCCTCTCCTGTTTCTCTCTGGTTCTCATACCACTCCCTTTGGGCTGCATGGTGACTTACAGAAACAACTACCGCAATTATCATTATGATGATTATGGGACATTCTAAAAATATTTAAGATAGATTGGTAGATCATTTCCCCCCTAACAGGTGTAGGCATATCACTGAGAAATGTAGGACAAATAATACCATTTTTATAGACTGAAAAAATATTAAGACCCATAGGTGTTTTTAACCTCTAAAAAATTGCTGTCAGTCTAACAATCTTATAGGTAGAGATTATTACTAGATACCATGAGTAGTATTTAATTAGCTAAGAAGTAGACGATTTAAAGTTCTTACTGGATACTTTTGGAAATACAAATTCTTGAATCCTTCCTGATTCTTCCAGAGTCCTGAAAAGGCTCCCGGGGGAAGAGGCAACCTTACATGGAAGAGAGAGCAATCAGCAAAGGAAAATGTTGATCAGGGGAAACTGATTTGACAGTACATTGACCGGCAGGGAGGAATGAAGTATTGGCAGAGTCTGCCGGTGGAAATACTCAGGCTCTTTCAAGGCAAGGCGCTGTAACCAAAGAGGACAGAAAGACTCACGATGACATTTCATGCAAGGAAATCAGAATGCATAATAGGCTCGAAGTGAAGAGAACAAGCTGACTTGTAGAGGAAGAAGAGTGCGGAAAGGCCACGGGATAGTTGGTGCATTGACTTGAACCCAATGATCAGGTGTCTGATGTAAGGAAAAAACGGTAGGCCATTGGAGAGGCAGAAAGGGAAGCTACAGGTAGAAGCCCTTCAAACCCACCAAGAAGCTCTCTGAAATGAACTGACATTGACTGTGAAAGATATTTTTCACTTTAAGAAGAGTAGACCATTCCTTACTTCAATAATGACAGATTCAGCCGTGTAAAATTCACTAACATTTCCATTTAAAGAAGTTGAAAAAAGTGCACTCATATGCACTGATGAAATACTATTTTGAAATTAGGTTTCACTCTTCGGATACTGCCAAATTAGAACTCTGGATTAATCCTTGGTTGGGGCACTTTTTAGTGGACCAGTCAGGGTCGCTCATGCCCTTCCCTATTGCAATTATGGATTTCTTCCGAGTGGAAGAATTAACTGCAAACCAATCATAAGCAGTAGTGTTGCAGCTGGACACGTGAGAGCTACCAATCAATCTTACTTATTGATTGCTTACTGTGTGCAGAGCACTGTCCGAAGCAACTGGGAGAGTGAAATATGACAGAGTTGGGAGACACATACCCTGCCCGCAGAGTTTACAGTCTAGAGGGGAGATAGACTTTAATATAAATTAAACATTTCTGGGACAACAAGATCCAATACAGCTAGTTTGAGTACTCATTCTCTGTTCTCATCCACTTCTCCAACCGCAGGTCAAGTTGGCTGGGAACAGGACTTAAATTTCAGATTTTTCTGGTTTTTATATATATATATTAACTTGGGTAGGGCCACAGCTGTGCATACGGAACGGCAGAATTTCCCAGAAGCAGTATTAGAAAAAAATATCCTCACCATCTCACATTCTATTTTTAATTTGTGACAACCATCAGTTTGAAGTCCTTAAAGTAGGCAATCTGTTAACTAGGTCTTGAAAGTTTGCTTACTTTACCACAATATTTCCTAAAGTGTCAGCCTTCACTCTTTGCATGTTATCATCCAAAATCATAACTGCAAAGCAAAATTAAAGAGAGACCAGATGAGAATCATGTAATAAGAATGGCAATAATTTTGAGATTGTTTTGAGAAAAATGAAAACTTGGAAAGTATGAATGAGGCCCTTCCAAGGAACAATAGGTGGTGGCAGGGTGAAGTATAAAAATTGGGAACTCTTCAACCTTTCCTTTCTAAACAGGGTGACTGAAGGAAGGGTGCTGATGGAAATAAAGTCTCCCCCAATGGAATAAACTTGGTATATGATGGAATGAATAAATGAACTAGAAATTTGGTAAAATTTAAAAGGCAAATTGCAAATCCTCAGTAACAATCCCATCAACTTCCTCACTTGAAAAAAAGGTTAAAAAAAACCTACCTGTAACTTGTAAATTTGAAAAATATACAGTAATCCCAGAACTAAGTATTTTCAGAAGACACCATTCCAAAGAAAATACCCTTTCCTCACGGGGTAGTCAGATATTATGCTTCTTCCCCTCTCCATTTCAGTTTTCCTTACTTTTATCTCTGTCTTTTTTTCAGTCTGTCACTTTTTCCTGGCCTTGAATTCAATCAATGGTATTTACTGGATGCTTACTGTGTGCAGAGCACTGTGCTAAGTGCTTGGGAGAGTAAAACACATTGACCTCCGTTCACTCCAAGCTCTGGTGTGGTGAAGCGCAGGCCTTGAAAACCACAGGAGTTTAGAACGCAGTGCACGAGGAAGCATGGTATGAACTACTGTTCCCCATTTCCTGAATCTTTTTGGTCCCAAAGATAACTAGGAAGTTGAAAACCTTTCTCCTTCCTTCACTGCTCAGCCCACTTCCTGCTGCTGCCATTTCAGTGGCTTTACCCATACAAGGGAGAAAACTTTTTCAGTCATCTAGTAGTCTAATCAACCAATCCATAGTATGCATTGACTATACAGGCTTTGTAGATCATTCACTCATTCAGTCAATCGTATTTATTCGGCCTTTACTGAGTGAAGAGCACTGTACTAAGCACTTAGATCAGCACACGGGAGAGTAATAGAAACGATCTGAGGTCTAGAACGACCACAGATCTTGGCTTCTTCCTCCTTCCCTCTCTGCCATCTTCAGCTGTTCACTCTCCAATGGCTTCTTTCCCACTGCCTTCAAACATGTTCACTTTTGCCCTATCCTAAAAAAAAAAACCCCTTCCTTTAACCAACAGCTCCCTATGGTAATAATCCTCTCTCTCTAAACTCCTTGAACAAGCTGGCTAGACTCGCTGCCTCCACTTCCTCTCCTCGACCCTCTCCAACCTGGCTTCCTCGCCTTTCACTCCATCAAAATGGTCCTTTCCAAAGTCACCAATATCTCCTTCTTGACAAATACAATCTTCCATCCTAAAACTCGACCTCTCAGCTTTCTTACAATATTCCCAACCACTCCCTTCTCCTGGAAACATTATCCAACTCTGGCTTCCCTGACACTGTCTTCTACTGTTTCCCTCCTATCTCTCTTGACACTCATTCTCAGTCTCTTTCACAGGCTTCTCCTCTACCTCTCACCCCTTAATTGTAGAAGTTCCTTGAGGCTCAGGTCTGTGTCCCCTTCTGTTCTCCATCTACACCCACTCTCTTGGAGAAATCATGTACTCCCAAGGCTTCAACTGTTATCTCTATGCAGGTGACTCCAAAATCTACATCTCTAGCCCTGATCAATCTCCTCCTCTGCAATCTCCTATTTCCTCCTGCCTTCACAACATCTCTACTTGGATGTCTTGACATCACCTCAAACTTAACATGTCCCAAACAGAACTCCTCAAATTCCACCCAAACCCTGTCCTCCTCCTGATTTTCCCCTCAATGTAACCAGCATCCATGGTATCATAGTATCCCTAAAACAGCAGAAGGAGGGTATGAAGTTAAATGTGTTATTTTTAAACACTGATGAGAATAATATGTGAAAGAGAGATCATTTTTTAAACTTTCCACATTACTCTACTGTAAAGCAGGTACCACTACCATCCTTCCCTGCTTCACAAGCCCCAAACCTTGGCATTGTCCTTGACTCATCTCTCTCATTCAACCCACACATTCAATCTGAACCCCATCCTGTCGGTTCAATCTCCACAACATCACTAAAATACACCTTACCCCCTCCAGCCAAACTACCACATTACTCTAAGCACCTGTCCTATCCCGCCTTATTTAGTGTATCAGGCTACTTGCTGACATCTCTGCCTCCCGTCTCTCCCCACTCCAGTCCATATTTCATTCTGCTTCCCAGATCATTTTCCTATCAAAACCATCAGTCCACATTTCCTCACTTATCAAGACCCTCTAGTAGTTGCCCATCAACCTCCACATCAAACAGAAATGCTTTACCATAAGCTTTAAAGCACTCGATCACCTTGCCCCCTCCTACCTCACCTGACTTCTCTCCCACTACAACCCGGCCCACACACTTTGCTCCTCTAATGTCAAAGTCTCATCTATCTCACCTCCTTTCCTTCACCCACATCCTGCCTTTGGCCTGGATTGCCCTCCCTTTTCCTATCCAAGAGACGATCTCTCTCCCTACCTTCAAAGGCTTATTAAAAGCTACATCTCCTCCAAAATGCCTTCCTTGACTAGGCCTTTATCTCCCCTTCTCCCATTCCCTTCTGCATCACCTTTGCACTTGGTTTTTCATCCTTTATTTACCCCTCCCCCTCAGTCTCACAGCACATATGTACATATCCATAGTTTATTTATTCCCTTTATTATCTGTCTCCTCCTTAATACTGCTAGCTTACTGTGGGGAGCGAACATGTCTACCAACTCATATCGTATTCTTCCGAGGGCTTAATAAGTAATACAGTACAGTAAGTAATCAATAACTGATTGACTGATTGATAAAAAGCTAACAGAACCATTCAAGTGGATGTAGAGAGTGGACTGAGTTAAATTAAGCACTCTCTTTAAAGTGCCTTCTTCCTCCACTTCTTGCCCTCACTTTCCATGTAATCCCTCCAGGGATGAGGAAATCGGGCAGTCGCAGAACTGTTTCTCATTTCCCCACAGCCACCAAAAAAGACACCATTTGCCCACAATAAACATAAACAGTGCTGCAGTTGATGGAATCAAAGATAGCTGTATTGGTGCGATTTAGACTATGCCTCAAACGAGAAGAGAACTATATAGAACAGAGCCCAGAGTATTTCACAATGAAATAATAATGTTGGCATTTAAGCGCTTACTATGTGCAGAGCACTGTTCTAAGCGCTGGGGTAGATACAGGGTAATCAGGTTGTCCTACGTGAGGCTCACAGTCTTAATCCCCATTTTACAGATGAGGGAACTGAGGCCCAGAGAAGTTAAGTGACTTGCCCACAGTCACACAGCTGACAAGTGGCAGAGCCGGGATTCAAACCCAAGACCTCTGACTCCCAAGCCCGAGCTCTTTCCACTGAGCCACGCTGCACGATGATGGATAATCATAGTATTTCAACCTATAAAGCTGATAATCGTGTCGGTAAACAAAGAATAACAAATGAGATTAAATTTCTAATTACTGATACTTTTTCTGCCCATTTCAAATATCTAGTTGGAATACATAATCACCGCTTACCGTTGTATCCGGGGACAGGTTTTCCAGCCTGTCCTGGGGGAGGGGTTTTAGTATTCCCCAAACCTATGCACGATGCTGTTATTGGAGATCCGGTTTCTGTTGGCAAAGAAGTGATATTGTCACGAAAAACATCTACGTTTTATCATTCAGCTTCATTCAGCTTCTCTAGTCAGCATTCTCCTCTAGACTGCAAGCTCCTTGTCTGCAGGAACTGGCCGATCCACTCTGTTGCACGGTACTCTCCCAAAGGCTTAGTACAGAGCTCAGCACAGATTAAGCAGTCGATCAATCAATCATGTTTATTGAGCAACAGAAGGATTAGGTCCTCCAATGAAGTGATCGCTGAACCTCAAACATTCAAGTTTAATAATATGAAAAATGGGATGGCAGAAATGTGTGATGAGTCAAAGGAGTTCATTCTTTCACCAAAATCTCAGATATAAAATGTAAACATACAAAATAGCACAAAGGTCAGTGGAAATGAGTAGTGTGATTCCATATCACTGATTTTATTATACAACTTATACTTATGATATATTAGATCCTATGATATACTTATGATTTCAATACAGTATATTAGCTATAACTGTATATATTATGTAATTATTTGTGAATCCTGCCTTTGAGGTTAGGTATGCTCGTTTCCTGAAAAAAATGGGTACAGAGGAAATGACAATAGCATATGAGCTGCTTTAGAGATGAGTCCTAAATTTATAACTCCTACGCTACAGAATTAATACTAAGAGGCAACAGGGGTAAGCCAAAACTGCCTAAGCGAGGAATGTGTCTATTACTCTACTGTACAGTCCCAAGCACTTACTTCAGTGTTCTGCATACAGTAAGCACTCAATAGTAGCCTGGGATCATAGTTGGTGATACCAAGTCACAGGGCTATCCGACAAAACAATTTGCAATTGTCAAGGGAGAGTGGGGGGATGTTCTCATCTGGGTCCTGGCCTAGATGGTCAAAATGGAGCCATGATCCTCCCTTCCTTAATGGGTAACGGCACTTAGAGAATAATAATAATGGTATTTGTTAAGCACTTACTATGTGCCAGGCACTGTTCTAAGCACTGGGGTAGATACAAGGTAATCAGGTTGACCCACGTGGGGCTCACAGTCTTAATCCCCATTTTACAGATGAAGCACAGAGAAAGTAAGTGACTTGCCCAAGGTCACACAGCAGACAAGTGGCGGAGCTGGGATTAGAACCCATGACCTTGGACTCCCAGCCCGTGTTCTTTCCACTACGCCATGCTGAATGATCTAGTGGAAAAAGTGTAAGGGGCTGGGAGTCAGAAGACCAGGGTTCTAATCCTGACTCTGCCAATTGTTTGCTGTGTGCCTTAGGCAAGTCACTTCCCTTCTTTAGGCCTCAGTTTCCTCATCTGAATAATGGGGATTCAATATCTGCTCTTTGTCCTATTTACCCTCTTCGCCCCACGTGGGATGGGGACGACGTCCAACTTGACTCTCTGGTATCTACTACGATGCTTGAAACGTAATAAGCACTCAACCAGTACTCCAATCATTACTTTATACCATGTGAAATTATTCGTGGAGAGTACAGTACAACAGAATGAACAGGTCCGTTCCCTGACCCTAACGAGCTGAAGCTCCACATCACTGGCAAGACAAGCCAACCAACCACAACGTCCCGGAACGAGTCGGCTCACCAGCAATGAAGCAATGCTGCCAGCATCGGTTCTGCTGGGCAGGACACGTGAGAAGACTGGATTCCAACAGGACACCTGAGAGGCGCCCGTACGGAAAACCGAGTGGGGACACGGAAAGCAAGGAGGGCAGAGTGAACTACGGAAACACAAAGTCTCAAAGGATTCAACGCCATGGTGTGATGTTGGGAGAACACTGAGTGTGACGATTAGCACAGTGCTCACCGATTGGGAGGGACACTATTCACCTGAGTAAAGGCTCTGCGAGGATCAAGATCCTGAGAAGTCACTCAAGAATGGAGGCAGGTTTGACATGGGACCAATCCATTTGCCTAGCAAGAGTCAAACATGTCTGAAAAGCAGCACGGCCTAATGGATAGAGCACAGGTCTGGGAGACAAAAGGACCTGCCATTTGCCTGCTGTGTGCCCTTGGGCAAGTCAGTACACTTCTCTAACCCTCAGTTACCTCATCTGCACAATGGACGTTAAGACTGTGAGCCCCATGTGGGATCAAAACTGTATCCAACCTGATTTGTTTGTATCCACCCCAGCATTTATCGTTATTATTATGGTATTTGTTAAGCACTTACTACGTGCCAAGCGCCGTTCTAAGAGCCGGGGTAGATACAAGGTAATTAGGCTGTCCCACGTGGGGCTCACGGTCTCAATCCCCATTTTCAAGATGAGGTAAGTGAGGCCCGGAGAAGTGCAGTGATTTACCCAAAGTCACAAAACAGACAAGTGGTGGAGCCAGGATTAGAACCCATGACCTCGTGACTCCCACGTTTTGCCACTAAGCCGTGCTGCTTCTCGTAAGCACAGTACAGTGCTTTAGTATAGTGCTTGGCATATAGCAAACGGTTAACAAATGCCACTATTATTTTGTTGGACTGTGCTCTCCCAAGTGCTTAGTACAGTGTTCCATGCACAGTAAACACTAAATACTATTGAATGATTGATTTGCTTGCAAACAATGCAGCGGGATGTGAGGATCTGGCATCAATCTTTACACCACAGTGGCACACACAGATCAGCTCTAACCACAGGTGGTGTGGAAACAAAAGATAGCCACTTACAAAAGAAACTTAAAACTTATTTGGGGCAAAATCTGGGTGTCTGATTTGAATTTTTTTTACTGCCTAAATATCTACACTCAATTCTGGGCACATCAACAGAGACAAATGAGGGAAATGCGGAGGGATTTGAAAGGCGAATTCTTGTGCCATCTTCTTTCCTGGACATTTTTGAAAATAGAAATCTCAGATTGGGAGAGTCTACTCATTTAACTCCTCAGAGGTGCATTCCATCCCAAAAGTCCATCCATTGGACTTTTGATTTATGGAGGGTTTTTTCGGTTCTTTCTGCAGCAACATGCAACTGCTGCAGTAGAGAGGGCTTAGTACAAACAGGTTATGAAAATTATACATCTCTGTGCTTAGTATTTCGTGGGCAGTAATCATCTTGAAAGCTTTCAATATTTTAAACGTAATAATACTGTAAATCTGCAAAAGACTGATTAGATTATTACTATTTTATTTATGTAAAATTGTCCGCAACTGGATTAACATTTTTAAACAGTTTTCTCCTCTCAAAGGCTAAATGCACCCTACTTGCTTTAAAGATTATTCCTTCCATTATCTGGATTCGGGGAGCTTAACTATGGACTTCATGTTCTCAAATCATTGGTAAGATTATGTGCCTTATGTTAATGGCGGCTGTTTGATTTGGGGAAAACAAAATGTTAGAAGCCAATGGCATTTTTTTTCCCTATACATGCAACTAGGTAACAGCATTTCAAACTGGGGGTAACTGAGTCCCCCGAAACAATACAAACATCAACTCCAGGGATGAAACTGAATGAAACTGATTCCATGATTATAAGCACACCACAGATTTTCCAAGTCACACGCAGTCAATTCTTCTCTGATGTGAGGATGATATATTGATAGCGAAGCAGCGTGGCTTAGGGGAAAGCGCACAGGCTTGGGAGTCAGAGGTCGTTGGTTCTAAAACCAGCTCCGCCACTTATCGGCTGTGTGACTTTGGAAAAGTCACTTTACTTATTTGTGCCTCACTTACCTCACCTTAAGGATTAAGACTGTGAACCCCACCTGGACAACCTGATTACCTTGTATCTACCCCAGCGCTTAGAAAAGTGCTTGACAAATAGTAAGTGCTTAACAAATACCTTATTATATTCTCCTGAAACCCCACAAAAAAGTAGCACGTGTACTGTGACATGTCCAATACCATGGCAGTATTGCAAAGTGGATAAAGCACGGGCCCGGGAGTCATGATGTCATGGGTTCTAATCCCGGATCAGCCACTTGTCTTCTGTGTGACCTTGGGCAAATCACTTAACTTCTCTGGGCCTCAATTAACTCATCTGTGAAATGGGGATTGAGACCGTGAGCTCCAGGTGGGACAATGACTATGTCCAAGCTGATTTGCTTGGATCCTCCCCAGCTTTTAATACAGTGCTTGGCACATAGTAAGTGCTTAATAAATACCATCATTATTTCCTCTGTACTATAAGCTCGTTGTGGGCAGGGATTGTCTCTCTTTATCGCTGTGGGGAAGTGGAATCCCCGAACATAGTTCCCTTACCATGGACAGCCAGCAAATTTGATCACCTGTCTCCCACCCTGCTGCAGAGACCTCCTACTCCATTTGGTCTACGGGAGTTTCAACTTTTTTTGATTTTTGATGCTGAAATGATTTTGTGTTGATTTCACTCTCCTGGAACTCTGACATTAGTTGTTGCCCTTCTTGATGTTGTTATTAACACCGCAAGCACTGAAGACCTGTACCAAGCAATTTAGTGATTCTACTGGAAATGTTCACCTGTTTGCCACCAGTGATCCAGGACAGGTACTTTGAAGACCTTTTTAGACCATTCCAGTGTTTCGATATCACAGCGTTCCCCAGCCAGAAATAAGGTTTTGAATCTGAAATAAAAGAGAAAACGCACTAACATTCATCCTCAAGAATGGATAGAAATTATTCTCCCCCCTCCGGATAACTTTTTAAGCCCTAGTTTATATTGCTACATGACACTATAGCACTTGGATTTTTACCCTTTATTCACCCACCCTCAGCACCCACAAGTGCTCTATTAATACGATTGATGACAATACCAACGACAAAACAACAACTTAACACAATCACAAACAATAACAGCTGGCTGAATGCTTTCAATGGCGACACCTGATTTGGCTCCTACTAAATCTGGCATTCTTGACATCCATTTTGTAAAAAATAAAGACAAACCTTCAGGTCCAAGAGGTAGATTTTAACGCTTGCTTAGAATTCATGAAAACTTCTGTATTTGATGTTGAGAAGTCCAAAGCCAGTATTTCTTTTATTATCTGGACTCTAAGCTACTACCTACTAGATTGGCAGTTCCCCGCTAGAATGAACGCTACTGTACTGTATTCTCCCCAGAGCTTAGTCTAGTGCTCTGCACACAGTAAGCACTCAAATAACATTGACTGATTGACTGGGGGTTCAATCCATTATGGCAGAAGCTGATGGTAGCTAATGATTTGGAGGGCCTCAGAACCAAAGTCTGGGACTCTCCAGAAGTGGCGAGAGCAGGTTAGACAGCCCAAGTGGTCACCTTTCCTTCATGATGGGCCCGATCACGGTAGGGTGCCCCAGCAGGTATTTTCCAGTCAGATTCAGGCAGGGAACACAATCCTCGTAATCCTGGGATCCAAGGCCCTCATCCAGCACCCACGAGCAACTCTGCTTCAACTACCAGAGTGTCAAGTCTTCCTTTCCTCTTACTCCCACTCCCTTCTGCATTGCCCTGACTTGCTCCCTTTATTCTCCGCCCCCTCGCAGCTCCACAGCACTTATGTCCCGATCTGTCATTTATTTATTTATATTATTGTCTATCTCCCCCTCTGGACTGTAAGCTCACTGTAGTCAAGGAATGTGTCTATTTCTTGTTGCATTGTACTATGCCAAGTGCTTAGGACAGTGCTCTGCACATGGTAAGTACTCGATAAATATGACTGACCGACTGTATTCGTTGAGGGCTTACTATGGGCAAAGCACTGTACTAAGCACTTGGAAGACAACGGATTTGGCAGACAGCTGTAAAACAGCAACTGCAGGAGGCCAAGGATCAAATCCAGCACAAATTTCCTTTAAAATGACAGGGACCATCTCTACATAAAACCAAACAAGTTAATGCCTAAATGAATTCACATCAATCAGTGCTCTCCAACTCAGAGAATGGTGTACTCTATTACCTATAACACTCAACAATGACGTTCGCCAAAATCCATCACAGCAATAAAAACAAAACATGAAGGAAGAATTTTTAACGCATTAAAAAGAAATACATGTTTTGAATATGAAGTCATTCTTCCAATGATTTATGTATCTGTGTACTATCGATTTGCCATCCTGCCTATAACAAGTAAAACACTCATTTTTCCTGTGTGAATCATTCTCTCAATTAAATTTCAGTCTGCATTTAGATTTATATGGGCGTTTTAAATCACTGACTGATTTCTACTGTGTTCCAAATTGCTCAACAGAATAGCTTGCTTTCGTAAGAAAAGTTTCCGAAGCAAATGAATACTTTAGTGGGATCAATGAAGTTTGATAAAAGTCTCTAAGTTATCATAAAGGCTTGAAAAACAACCTCAAAGATTCAGTCTCTAATAATATTAATGGAGAGGTCATAGCAGAATTTCATAATAATGCAATCAAGTTCCACTTCAAAATTTGTGAGGGTGTCAAAATGACTTGTAAAGCGATTCCATTAAATTAAATGGAATTCCAATCCAACTAAGCTCAAATGTACATATAAAACTACATTTAAAAATCATATCACACACACTCACACATCCAGTCTGACATAGATTCCAGGTTCTCCTTGGGCCATGAAAGGATGTATTGAGTCCATTTGTACCCAACTCTTAAGGCCACTAACAAAAGAACAATCCCAATTGTTCTGAGTAGCCCTTGAGTGTTTTGTCTCCTGTCCTGTTCTGCTTATTATAATAATAATAAAAGTGATAATGATTATAATAATAATTATTGTATTTGTCAAGTGCTTATTATGTGCCAGGCACTGAACTAAGCACTGGGGTGGATATAAACAAATTGGATTGGACACAGTCTCTGTCCCACATGGGGCTCACAGTCTCAATGTACAGATTTTACAGATGAGGTAACAGGCTCAGAGAAGTGAAGCGACTTGCCCAAGGTCACACAGCAGACAAGGGGCAGAGCAGGGACTAGAACCCATGACCTTCTGACTCCCAGGCCTGTGCTCTATCCACTATTCTATGCTGCTTCTCTATGCCATGCTGCTTCGGAACACTTTTAAAAATCCTGGCCAACCAGCAGAATGACTGTACCCTAATCCTGCGACATCCTAGCTAAAGCCATCCCACTACAGATCATGAAGATTGGCCAAAAAATCACTTAGCTTCTCCTTCTTGACCTGTTCTTTCTATCTCAGAGAGCCCCAAATTCTATCCTACACACAACCCTTAATGGTCATATTCACTACAATCTGGCCCAGTGGAATTTCAAATTCCATTACAAGGACATCTAAAATGCACTGTAGGATGGTAGCCTAGGACTTAAAAAAAAAAATCACTTGGCTGAGAAAAACTCTTTCAGATGTAATCTGCTTTGCGTGAATGTTTGTGTCGGTTTGTGACTTGTGCAGGGGGATTCTGAGCTCACCTCGTCAAAGAGTACTGCTTCCCCAAGGTGGCTTCAGGGTCCTGTTGGCGGATGGCTCTGATGGCGGTCGGGGCTGTGAACAAAGCAGACACGCCGTGCTCCGCCAGCACACGGAAATACGCTCCAGCATCCGGCGTCCCTACGGGCTTCCCCTACAAAGCGATTCATTAAAAATGTCACCAGGTTTAAAAGACCGTTAATTCCTTCGACATTGAAAACTTAGAGTGAATTGGCTCCAAGCCCTGTCCAATCATTCTGGCTAGGATTTGGCAGAAAATAATGGAATGTTCTGTCTTTAAAACACAACTAGTCAAGGATTCAAGAGTTGTTTTAGTCTACTGGGGCAGAATGGAATGTGTCCACTTATTATTATATTATACTCTCATTCATTCATTCAATAGTATTTATTGAGCGCTTTACTATGTGCAGAGCACTGGACTAAGCGCTTGGAATGTACAAATCGGCAACAGATAGAGACAGTCCCTGCCCTCTGACGGGCTTACGGTCTAATCGGGGGAGACAGACAAGAACAATGGTAATAAATAGAGTCAAGGGGAAGAACATCTCATTAAAACAACGCTCTCCCCCAACCGCTTAGTACGGGGCTCTGCACATTCATTCATTCATTCATTCAATAGCATTTATTGAGCGCTTACTACGTGCAGAGCACTGTACTAAGCGCTTGGAATGAACAAGTCGGCAACAGATAGAGACAGCCCCTGCCCTTGGACGGGCTTACGGTCTAATCAGGGGAGACGGTGCACCTAGTGCACATAGTAAGCACTCAATAAATACAACTGAATGAACAGAATCTCCATAACTGAAAACACAATAAATCCTTACAGACATAAGTACTCATGCAAAAAACAAACTTCTTTCCTCTCTGACGACTTTCATAGGGGGACTAGTCATTCACATTTATCGAGCGCTTACTGTGCGTAAAGTACTAAGTAAACTACTTTAAAACCAGCTTTTCGGTCACAATCATTCATTCAGTGGAATTTGCTGAGTGCTTCCTGTGGGCAGAACACTGTCCTAAGCCCTTGGTCAAGAAAAATACAACAGGGTTGGTAGACACGTTTCCTACCCATGAGGAGTTTGCAAACTATAGATCACAACAACGGTGAAGCCTAGCTATATCCCAAATCGGAAACTAAAAGAGGATAGGGAGAGACTGCAGTGATCCTTCAGAAGAGCTCTTCTAGCATGACCTCTTCAGGAGAAAGATCATGTTCAGAAGAAGGAAGCTTACTTTTTAAAACATTAGAGAAGAAATCTAGATTGCGTGGTAGAGTGCTTCATTGTTGCCTACAAAAGCATAGTCAGAGATAGAGGGTTCGAATCCCGGCTCTGCCACTCGTCAGCTGTGTGACTGTGGGCAAGTCACTTACCTTCTCTGTGCCTCAGTTACCTCATCTGGAAAAATGGGGATTAAGACTGTGAGCCTCACGTGGGACAACCTGATTACCCTGGATCTACCCCGGCGTTTAGAACAGTGCTCTGCACATAGTAAGCACTTAACAAATACCAATATTATTATTATTAGTGACTTTATACCAATTCAATAATAATAATCACGACGATGATGGTATTTGTTAAGCGCTTATTATGTGCTGAGCACTGTTCTAAGTGCTGGGGTAGATACAGGGCAATCAGATTGTCCCACGTGGGGCTCACCTTTTTTAATCCCCATTTTTACAGATGAAGTAACTGAGGCACAGAGAAATTAAGTGACTTGGCCTAGGTCACACAGCAGAAAAGTGGCAGAGTTGGGACAATAGGCAAATTATATCTAAAAGTTAATCATAGCAGAATTAATCCCGGGAAAGAGTATGGCCTAGTGGAAAGAGCATGGGCCTGGGAGTCAGAGGATCTAGATTCTAATACCAGCATCATCACTTGCCTGCTGTGTGACCTTAGGAAGTCACTTATATCTCTGGTCCTCAGTTTCCTTAACTGTAAACTAAGGATTCAAAACCTGCTCTTTCTCCTACCTAGACTGTGAGCCCCACGTCGGGCAGGGGCTGCTTCTGACCTGTTCAACTTCTATCTACCCCAGTGCTTAGGACAATGTTTCACACATAGTAAGCACTGAACAAAGACCATAAAAAAATCCTCAATATTTTCAGATATGGATGAATATCCGCAGACACAATCACTCCTCTATCCCTCCCCTGACTGATCTGCAAGAGCCAATTCTAATCTTAAATATTGTTTTCAGAAATCATTACTCTTGAAAAAACATATATTTGAACCCCAAAATTTATATTGGCTCTACTCACACCAATCAATATTTGCCCTTTCCTTGCCTTCTAGTCCAGTTCACTCCTACTTCTTCCCATAACACTAGGCTAAAAGAACAGAAATATCTGTCTGAAACACACTTCCCGAACCAAGATATCCATCAAGCCGAAGAAAATGGGAAGAGTGCATTTAATTAATCACGTGAAGAGGATAGTACTAAGCGCTTGGGACAGTACCCTACATGAGTTGGGAGACATGTTCCCTGCCCACAGGGAGCTTACATTCGAGAGGGCGAGGTAGACACTACGATAAACTGCAGATACATATACAAAGGATCTGGGGTTGAGGGTGAGGGGAATATCAAGTGCTTAAAGGGTAGAAATCCAATTGCAAGGGTGAAGAAGAAGAAGGGAGAGAGAGTAGGGGAAACGAGGAGTGGCATTCTTGTCTTTCCGTCTCCCCCGATTAGACTGTAAGCCCGTCCAAGTGTTACCGATTTGTACATTCCAAGCGCTCAGTACAGTGCCCTGCACATAGTAAGCGCTCAATAAATACTATTGAATGTATTCATTCTGTTCCACGTGGGAGAGGAGGGACTTTCAGGCCAGAGGGAGGATGTGGCCAAGGGGTGGACAGTGAGGCAGACGAAATAGAGGTACAGTGCGTACGCTGGCATTAGAGTGGCAGCGTGGCTTAGTCGAGAGGGCACAGGCCTGGAAGCCAGAAGAACCTGGGTTCTAATCCCAGCTCGGCCACCTGTCTGCTGTATGACCTTCGGCAAGTCACTTAACTTCCCTGTGCCTCAGTTACCTCATCTGTAAAATGGGGATAAGTGTGAGTCCCGTGTAGGACAGGGACTGTGTCCAACCTGATTAATTTGTATCTACCACAGCGCTTAGAACAGTGCTTGGCACACAGTAAGTGCTTAACAAGTACCACAATTATTATTATAACATTTCCAAGCTCTTCGTGCAGCAGACTGCCCACAGTTAAGTGTTCCATAACCACCACTGATTGATAGATGGAAGACAAAGCGTGTCGAGACGGCATTTAATCAACTACTATATGCTGAACTGAAGACATCTTCAGCAAAAAGGACAAAAGAAAGGCTTTAACGTCATGAGAGAAACGGAGTATGTCTACTGGCAACTCCGCATACAGTAAGTGCTCAATAAATAGGATTGGATATAAAATAAGACAAACTACTGATCTAGGATGGAGAAATTAGGAGTGGGATGACCATTTTATAGCAGCAGCTTTAAAAAGATCATAATATGAAGAGACAAAATTCAGGATTCTGCCAGACGCTGATAGCAGCAAATACAGCAATAGAGCTAATCTGTACACGCATACGGAGTCATTCGCATATCAGTCTTTTTAGCCATACTAACACGGCTTTAAAATCTCATTTCTGACTGCAGCATCTTCCAAGTCACAGGGCGAATGATTAAAAAGTCAAACCGATACGTACGATTTTCATAAACTTCTTACACAATTTTAGACTTTAGTAACTTTTTTTTGTGATGATAATGAACTGCCTTCTGCAGAGAGTCAGATAAGCCTAGGTTCTGACACTTCAGGCCCACAAACCTGGGTGAATCAATCAATCTATGGTATTTATGAACGGTTACTGTGGGCAGAGCACATTACTAAGCACGTGAAAGAGTACAATAGAGTCTGTAGACTTGATCTCTGCCTACAGAAGAAGCAGTGTGGGCTAGTAGAGAACACAGGCCTGGGGGTTAGAGGACCTGGATTCTAATCCCAACTCTGCCAATCGTTTACTGTGGGAGCCTAGGCAATTCACTTTTCTGTGCCTCAGTTTCCTCACCTGTAAAATGGGGAGTACATACCTGTTCTCTCTACTGCCTAGACTGTAAGATAGGGACTGTGTCTGACCCAATTAATTTGTACCTACCCTAGTGCTTAGAACAGTGTTGGACACATAATAAGTGCTTAAATAGTGTGACTGTGGGCAAGTCACTTAACTTCTCTGTGCCTCAGTTCCCTCATCTGTAAAATGGGGATTAAGACTGTGAGCCCCACGTGGGACAAACTGATTCCCCTGTGTTTACCCCAGCGCTTAGAACAGTGCTCTGCACAAAGTAAGCGCTTAACAAATACAAATACCAACATTATTAAATACAATAAACAAGAGAGAATGTCACAATCTAGTGGCATTGAAGACACTGACCATCCTATACTAACACCCCACAGCCCTCCAAGTCCGCTCTGCTGGCACCTTTATTGCCGTGTTCCCTATTTATTTTGTTAATGAAATGTAAATCGCCTTGATCCTATTTAGTTGCCATTGTTTTTACGAGATGTTCTTCCCCTCGACTCTACTGCCATCGTTCTCGTCTGCCCGTCTCCCCCGATTAGACCGTAAGCCCGTCAAACGGCAGGGACCGTCTCTATCTGTTGCCGACTTGTTCATTCCAAGCGCTTAGTACAGTGCTCTGCACATAGTAAGCGCTCAATAAATACTTTTGAATGAATGAATCAAAGCCTTATTGAAGGCACATCACTTCTTAGAAGCCTTCCCTAAGCCCGCCACTCTTCTCCCACTCCCTTCTGGCCACTCTTACTTGCTCCTTCGTTCATCCTCCCTCCCAACTCCACATCATATATATATATATCTGTATATAGCTGTAATTTATTTATCTATTTATATTAGTGTCCACCTCCCCCTCTCCCTTCCCCTCCCCTCCGCACGGTACTCGTCCGCTCAACTGTATAGATCTTCATTACCCTATTTATTTTGTTAATGAGATGTACATCACCTTGATTCTATTTATTTGCTATTGTTTTAATGAGATGTTCATCCCCTTGATTCTATTTATTGCTATCGTTTTTGTCTGTCCGTCTCTGCCGATTAGACTTTATGCCCGTCAAAGGGCAGGGACCGTCTCTGTCTGTTACCGACTTGTCCATTGCGAGCGCTTAGTACAGTGCTCTCCACATAGTAAGCGCTCAATGAATACTATTGAATGAATGAATATTGTGCTCTGCCAAGCACCAGGTCAGTGCTTTGCACCCAGTAAGCGTTCCATATATACGATCGAATGAAAATTTTCTTGATTCTGTTTCTTTAATTAGTTTAATGCAACAAGTTTCTGTTTTGTGGTTCACACCTCCCCCGGCTGCAACTAGACCCAGAACTGCCTCAGCTGCAGGGGTCTGTCTGGGGGGGATGGGGGGTGGTAGGGGCCATATCCCACACCTCTTCCCCAACCCCAGCTCGTCTGATCTAGCCCAGAACTCATGGGAAGGCACAGCTGGAAAAGGGGCTGGCTGAACCGTGCTAGAGAAAACAACACAAATAGCCCCAGACTGGGGAGGACAGTGCAGAACTGCAGTTAAAGTTGCGAGGGGGTAGATCGGGGAAGCAGCGTGGCTCAGTGGAAAGAGCCCGGGCTTTGGAGTCAGAGGTCATG